>NC_073261.2:77335000-77648750 GCF_029289425.2 Pan paniscus | reverse complement strand
TGCTACAGTTGTAAGCTACTGTGTGGGTTATACACACCCATTTGTGACCTTCTTTTACTCACTCAACAATGGTGTGAGGTGGGAATTTCTCTTACATAGCAGAAGAAATTGGGTCACAAAGAGACTAAGTAACCTGAACAAGGTTACAACCAGGCAGAATGACTCCAGACATCCTTTCCCTGTGCAATACTGGCCAAAGCATGTCACTCTTAATCCCATGTCTTGGTGAGCAAGGTGGAGGGACAGACATTGCAACCTTGCTTCTCCTGAGAGGAAGCATGTCACATTCGCTCTATTTCTTCTGCAAAGCAGTTTACCAGCCGTTCCTCCCTAGGTGCTAATAGGGAGGAAATTTCATTTCAGAAAAATGTTTTCACTCAATAATCTCTTAGAAATGATATAACCTAGAAAAAGTAATCCAACTTTGGTCTCTGATTCTATTCCCGAAGACATTCCCACCAAGGACATTGTTTAACACCTAAACTCATTTAACAAAGGATCCGAGAAGAACAGGGACAGTGTGGGGAGAAATCTTCTTGTGATGGCATATTTGCTTCCTATATTTCTTCTGGAATCATGTTCGCTTGGCTTCCTGATTAAAAACACAGTTTTATTGCTCTCTGCACTGCCAAACCAATAAATTTACAGAAGAGAAAGCTGTATTCCACTGTACCCCTTGCAGCATCAATAAAACTGACAGCCAAATTCTGATTCCAGAATCTTTATTGCTGGGGATAATGCAGTGCAGAACATATTTTGGAGACTGTTTACATAAAAGCTTCAGCAGAACACTTCAGAGCTGTTTATTCATGCAAATGGAGCCCAGAAGCTGAAGTCTCTCAGCAGGCAGCCTCCTCCTCCAAATGGGAGCATGGTGTGACTCCCAGAGGAGCAGTTTGGTTCAGATTTGATCAGGGAGGTTGCCTGAGCTTTTGATTGATGTAGGGAGGAGGGATGAGGAGCAAAGGTCGGACAGAAGTGCAAGAAGCTGTAGATCATGCAATGGCAGTCTCCAGTGGCTACAGAAGCAGCCCTGGTGCAAGCTGAAATTTTGCAGCGTTGATGTTGATGCTGCAGAGCAGGAAAGGCAGCAGTGGGGAGAGTGAAACTAGAGCCTCCCCTATAAAAGAGACACCAAGTGAACAGCAGGTGACTTTGTGGATATGGCTGGGTCAAGAAAAAGTCCTGGGGGCCAGGGAATGGGGAGAGAGGTGGGGTTAGGCAGGTGCACTGTGCTTTTCACAACAGATGTGTTCCCATGAGGCAACACAGAGAATGTGGTCCTGTGAATCCAAAACCACTTTCCCTACAGACTTATATGTTTTTTTTTCAGAAATGTCACATCTTCATTTCTGATTCGTCTTTGATGGGTAGCAGTTCCTAAGCATTCAAGTATCTGTCTCCAGAATTTATTAATAAAGTTTATGATTTGTTGATAACTGTTTGAATGTACTCCCTTTGAAGGTGTCCCACTCTCTATTGGATGCATCTATGATTCTTTCCATGATGCCAGAAACTTTTAGCAATGTGAACAATGATCTTAATAACCCTGCAATTCCACTCCTGTATACATTGAGAAAAATTCTCAAATTGATACTTAAAGGAATCTTGTACAAACGTCTTCTTCACAGCATTGTGGCATCAGGGGCTTGGAGGCAACCTGGGTGTCCATTACTAGGTGAGGGAGTATGTAAAATTTGGACCGTACACACCTAACTGAATAGGAGAGCCTGTAGAAGTGAGAGTCTAAAGGCACACAGAGTAGCATGGGTGGATCTTCAAATCATGGAACTGAGAGAAACAAGAAATTACTGAGATATAATATACTGTTTGCAGAATTAAAATATATGTAAACAAAACACTAGACATTAACCTCCTCCTGCACATGAACATACACTAGAATTGTTATCTAAGGTGAGTTGAGAGGAACAGAAGTGGGAGAAGGAGATAAAATAAATAACTAAAAACAGAGAGGGACTTTGAATGGACTAGTGATAATGTTTCTTGAATGAAGAAATATGACCAACGTAACCTTCTGTACTAGAGAGACAAATGGAAAATAAAAAAGGTTTATTTTGATGTATTGGCAGCCTGCTTGTTTACCTTTCTTCCTCCTCCTTCCTCTCTCCCTTTTTCCCTCCTTCCTTTCCTTTCCTTCATATTTTTTTGGAGTTAGGCATACTTGTATTCCAATAGTTTTGTGAACTATTGTGGAAAGGTCTAGTCGGTATCATTTGATATAGAGCAGAAGCCAAGGAGAACTGAGGGCAAAAATGCCTAAGGCAAGGACAGTTCAGCAGCTCTGCTGTCCAGGGTCAAAAAAGGAATGAAAGCTATGCATAAAGCAAAGAAAATAAAGGAAGGACAGAGCCCTTTCTGTCTCAGCAAAAGAGGGTGATACACCACAACTATGCACCTCAGATGGGTGGTAAAGAATTAGGGTTACTGGGAAAATATGAGGTTGAACTTGCAGGGTGGAGATTCTCTCTTGAAAGGTGAGACGGCTGTGGAAAAATATGGCTGTAGAACTATGCAGCTACTTAAATTTATTATATTTTCACAGTCTTTTTTGCAGTTTTGAACTTTTGTTTTTAAATAAATTTATGAGGCAACGCAGGTGGCACCTTGCCCAAGTGCCTTTGCCACAGATGTTGAAACAAATGCTTCAATTGGATTACAAAGTCTGTGTTAGCTTCATCAGCTTGGAACTTCCATCTACTCATTAATCTCATCTGCAGGTCCCCAACCCTTCTAGTTGTGTGTTAAAGTTGAAATCGAAACAGTCTGTCCTCCTTAGGGCTGGAATTAAGTCATTCATCCTAGTACTGGGATCTTGTGATTGGTCATGACTCTGGCGAGGCTTGTGCATCGTCTAAACTGGACCCAATAACATTAATATTTGGAGGGCAGGAGTGCACCTGCAGTGCCTTCCCACATGCTATGCTGGTGTTTGTTTTTGTCTCGATTTCTTATTCTGTAGCTTGCATGGTCTCCCCAGAATCCATCTAGGAGTAGGGCTTCTCTTAGTTCCTGCCTTCTCTTTTTCTCAATCACCAGATCCCGATCCCTGTATCTCTACCCCTTAGGGAACACTGCTGCCCTAGAACAGTTCCTGGTTGCTGTCTGGTTAGGGTCAAGCTAGTATCTCTTACTGCTTAGTTCTGACTTTCAAACTGGGCCCCTTGGCACAGACGGTGACCCTGTGTTAGGACTACCCAGTGGAGTTGGGTTACTTTCTGTAGTGGATACTGTGGTGGGCTACCCAAGTCACTCTTTGGTACTGACGCACCAATTCCGCCAACTGCTAGGAAAGAGTGGGTGGCTGAAGCTCTCGGCTGAGTTGCTCTCCTAGAATTATGCTTATAGACTGATGTGGTTTGGGTCTGTGTCCACCCAAATCTCATGTCAAATTGTAATTCCCAGTGTTGGAGGTGGGGCCTGGTTGGAGGTGATTGGATCAAGGGGGCAGATTTCCCCTTTGCTGCTGCTCTTATGATAGTGAGTGAGTTATCATGAGATCTGGTTGTTTAAAAGTGTGTAGCACCTCTCCTCTCTCTCTTCCTCCTGCTCTGGCTACATGAAAATGTGCTTGCTTCCCTTTTGCCTTCTGCCATGATTGTAAGTTTCCTGAGACCTCCCTAGCCATGCTTCCTGTACAGCCTGCAGAAGTGTGAGCCAACTAAACCTCTTTTCTTTGTAAATTACCCAGTCTTGGGTATTTCTTTATAGCAGTGTGAGAATGGACCAACACACAGACCAAGATTGCTACCTCACCCAGGATTATGTCTTCTCTTTTGGGCAGCCCTCATCCAGTGACTGGACAATGTATAGAATAAAGGCCCAGCCCCCTTGCCTCCGGGTGGGACTACTCAGAAGGACCATCCTATCTTTAGACCTTCTTCCTATCAATTCTTACCTGGGCCCTGACTTGATCCCCTTCCCAGCCAAATCCAATTGCCAAGCACTCAGTGCAGCTGTGTCAGAGTCCAGTGACAGGAAAATTTACAGCATCCAGATAAATCTAATTAAAGAAGATAACGCCACCTTATCATGTCCTCCCTAGTGGTTTCTAATGTCTCCTGGGTACCCAGGATTGGGGCTTGGGCCCCTCTTCTTTTTTCTTTTGAGTTTAATGACAAAGATGGCCTTGGAAGGAGCCAATTTGTCCAGTTTAATTTTTGTTAACTAATCCTCAAAGTAATGTTACCTGGAGAGCTTCAGTCAGGTGGGCTCTAGTGTCCCCCTTTAAGAAAATAGAAGATTTGTTTTGTATGTTATATATATTAAAAATTTTAAAAAAATCTGGAAATCCTTGCTTATAAAAACCTATCAATTGGGAGACATATGCACTATCAAATATTTCTTTGTTCTATAGATGGATTTACTGCAGGGTTGCTTTAAATAGCAAACTCCCTGGGTGAATGGAAAATAGAGTTCAACTGACACACTCTCTCTTTTTAAGGACAGGTATTGCATAAAGCAAATTATAACTGTAGGTTTCTCACCTCCCCTTGGTTTTTCAGAGCTTGAATACAAGATGTTTCCCAGGGCAGGGCAGCCTTCTGATGCCCTCAGGCTGAGGAGGTGCAGAGGGAGAGAAGAGCCAGGGAAGAAATACAGCACCAATCTGGAGTCTCCAAAGACTGTATAGGCATTTTGGTCACTTGCCAGAGCTTTTACTTTTCCTTCTGCCCAACACATGGCAGAAGTGAAGTGTTCACTACCTTCTAATTGTTGTTAAAAATGCCAACTATATTATTGATTTAAGAAAGCTACAAACATCCATTCATTTTCCACAGATAATGAGTTTATTGCTAGAGCTACGTCCTGAATTCTAAAACACTACAAAATCAGATGAAGGGAAAAAAGAGAGAAATCAGAGACAGTTAAAGCTTTTTTGCCTAATGAACTTGTTGAAATGGGAAGAGGTTTATTTAATTATTTAAATTCAAAAGAATTTGGTGTTTTTGTATTTATTAAGATCTTGTTCTACACTTAACAGTGTCTTAAGAAGTTCTGTGTTCTTTTCAAAGCTGCTCACAATGATAATAAACTTGCTTTCATCTTAGAATAAAATAAAAATAGCTTTCCTCTTTTGAAATGATTTTAAATCTTCGAGCTTTCAAAGGCATCGGACTATTTGGTGGCTTCATTACAGGGAATGTCTTCACTTATTGGCCTATTGTCTTCAGCATTTACCTAGAGGGAGCTGAGGCTTCAGTGTTAACTGAAATATGAAGTCAGTATAGATGAACATCCAATATGTTAAGCTTTACACCAGAAAACTTTGGAACAGTCTTTAAAAATACATCCAGGTGGTTTTGATTATTGTTGACTGCTCCCTGCAGTTACTGTACTAGGCTCAAGGAGTCAGAGTGAAAGGGTTGCTTACAAGTCATTTGGTCCAACCCCTCACTTTACAGAGAAAGAATCTTAGGAAAAGGGAAATGACTTTTTTGAAACCACATGGCAATTCAGAGGCAGATCTGGACTAAAGCATTGGTTTCTTCCTTCCTGGTTTGGTGCTGTTGTCCTCCAACAATCAAGTCACATCAGTACTGTTCATTTGGATGTTTGTCGATACACTCTACTACATGATCCTCTGTTTTTTGTGTGTGAAAACTTAGCCTCCTGAAAAGAGCCATCAGCTTCTTGAGGACATAGCTCAGTTTCAAAATGCAGCTCAAATCCCTGCTTCTCCATGAAGCTTTGGAGCCTACCAGAATGTTTTTTCTCTTCCTCTATCCTCCTCTACACTTAATTACTACACTATTTTTTTCCCTTCAGTATTATTTGAGAATTTACCAGACACCATGCGTGAACATTTCCTCTGTTCTCCCATCGAACACCCAGTCTCTGGTAGATTCTGCTTTCCACATTGTCTCTTGCTTCCAGCCCCTTTACTCCTTACACACTGCTACTCTTGGCCATTCTTTTCTCCACCTGGACTATTCTAGAGTCCCCTAATTGGTTTCCTGTCACTCCATCGTTGCTTTCCCCTGACCAATCTAGATTACTCTTCCTGACAACTCCTGCTATGTCATTCTCATGTCAAGCAGCTTCTGTGCCACCCCCTCAGTCAAACTATCTACAAATGTCTCAGCCTGGCATTCAAGGCTCAATCTTTATTCACCAGTTGTATCACCCACTCTTGCCCTCATGTAACCAATACACTAGACTTGCACCGTCTCATATGGCAGCCATTAGCCATGTGTGGCCACTGGGCAGTTGAAATATAGGCCAGTCTGAATTGAGATGAGCTGTAAGTATAAAATGCATACCAGGTTTTGAAGACTTGGTAAGAAAAAAGAATGTAAAATATCTCAGTAATTTTTGTATTGATAACATATTGAAATGAGAATATTTTATACATACTAGACTAAATGAAATGTTTTATTCAAGTTAATTTCACATTTTGAAAACTTTTTAAATGTGGGCACTAGAAAATTGAAAATTACTTGTGTGACTCACATTATGTTTCTACTGAACAGCACCTCCCTAGGCAAATCAAACTATTTGTACTTCCTGAACTTGACTCACACTTTCCTGATGTCATTCATGGTTCCTACTGTTTGGCACATCTCCCTTCTCTGCTGGTCAAATTCTACCCTGGATTAAAGGTCCATCTCAGAATGCAAATCAAAACCACAATGAGATACCATCTCATACCAGTTAGAATGGCGATCATTAAAAAGTCAGGAAACAACAGATGCTGGAGAGGATGTGGAGAAATAGGAACACTTTTACACTGTTGGTGGGACTGTGAACTAGTTCAACCATTGTGGAAGTCAGTGTGGCGATTCCTAAGGGATCTAGAACTAGAAATACCATTTGACCCAGCCATCCCATTACTGGGTATATACCCAAAGGATTATAAAACATGCTGCTATAAAGACACATGCACACGTGTATTTATTGTGGCACTATTCACAATAGCAAAGACTTGGAACCAACCCAAATGTCCAACAATGATAGACTGGATTAAGAAAATGTGGCACATATACACCATGGAATACTATGCAGCCATAAAAAATGATGATTTCATGTCCTTTGTAGGGACATGGATAAAGCTGGAAACCATCATTCTCAGCAAACTATCACAAGGACAAAAAACCAAACACTGCATGTTCTCGCTCATAGGTGGGAATTGAACAATGAGAACACATGGACAAAGGAAGGGGAACATCACACAGTGGGGCCTGTTGTGGGGTGAGGTGAGTGGGGAGGGATAGCATTAGGAGATATACCTAATGTTAAATGACGAGTTAATGGGCACAGCACACCAACATGGCACATGTATACATATGTAACAAACCTGCACGTTGTGTACATGTACCCTAAAACTTAAAGTATAATTAAAAAAAAAAGGTCCGACAATTTGAGAAAGATGGCCGAATAGGAACAGCTCCAGTCTACAGCTCCCAGCGTGAGCAACGCAGAAGACGGGTGATTTCTGCATTTCCATCTGAGGTACCGGGTTCATCTCACTAGGGAGTGCCAGACAGTGGGCACAGGTCAGTGGGTGCGTGCACCATGCGCGAGCCGAAGCAGGGCGAGGCATCGCCTCACTCGGGAAGTGCAAGGGGTCAGGGAGTTCCCTTTCCTAGTCAAAGAAAGGGGTGACAGACGGCACCTGGAAAATCGGGTCACTCCCACCCGAATACTGCTCTTTTCCGATGGGCTTAAAAAACGGTGCACCAGGAGATTATATCCCACACCTGGCTCAGAGGGTCCTACGCCCATGGAGTCTCACTTGTTGCTAGCACAGCAGTCTGAGATCAAACTGCAAGGCGGCAGCCAGGCTGGGGGAGGGGCGCCTGCCATTGCCCAGGCTTGCTTAGGTAAACAAAGCAGCCAGGAAGCTCGAACTGGGTGGAGCCCACCACAGCTCAAGAAGTCCTGCCTGCCTCTGTAGGCTCCACCTCTAGGGGCAGGGCACAGACAAACAAAAAGACAGCAGTAACCTCTGCAGACTTAAATGTCCCTGTCTGACAGCTTTGAAGAGAGCAGTGGTTCTCACAGCACGCAGCTGGAGATCTGAGAATGCGCAGACTGCCTCCTCAAGTGGGTCCCTGACCCCTGACCCCCGAGCAGCCTAACTGGGAGGCACCCCCCAGTAGGGGCAGACTGACACCTCACATGGCCGGGTACTCCAACAGACCTGCAGCTGAGGGTCCTGTCTGTTAGAAGGAAAACTAACAAACAGAAAGGACATCCACACCAAAAACCCATCTGTACATCACCATCATCAAAGACCAAAAGTAGATAAAACCACAAAGATGGGGAAAAAACAGAGCAGAAAAACTGGAAACTCTAAAAAGCAGAGTGCCTCTCCTCCTCCAAAGGAACGCAGTTCCTCACCAGCAACGGAACAAAGCTGACAGAGAATGACTTTGACAAGCTGAGAGAAGAAGGCTTCAGACGATCAAATTACTCCGAGCTACAGGAGGACATTCAAACCAAGGGCAAAGAAGTTGAAAACTTTGAAAAAAATTTAGAAGAATGTATAACTAGAATAACCAATACAGAGAAGTGCTTAAAAGAGCTGATGGAGCTGAAAACCAAGGCTCGAGAACTACGTGAAGAATGCAGAAGCCTCAGGAGCCGATGCGATCAACTGGAAGAAAGGGTATCAGCGATGGAAGATGAAATGAATGAAATGAAGTGAGAAGGGAAGTTTAGAGAAAAAAGAATAAAAAGAAATGAGCAAAGCCTCCAAGAAATATGGGACTATGTGAAAAGACCAAATCTATGTCTGATTGGTGTACCTGAAAGTGACGGGGAGAATGGAACCCAGTTGGAAAACACTCTGCAGGATATTATCCAGGAGAACTTCCCCAATCGAGCAAGGCAGGCCAACATTCAGATTCAGGAAATACAGAGAATGCCACAAAGATACTCCTTGAGAAGAGCAACTCCAAGACACATAATTGTCAGATTCACCAAAGTTGAAATGAAAGAAAAAATGTTAAGGACAGCCAGAGAGAAAGGTCAGGTTACCCTCAAAGGGAAGCCCATCAGACTAACAGCAGATCTCTCGGCAGAAACTCTACAAGCCAGAAGAGAGTGGGGGCCAATATTCAACATTCTTAAAGAAAAGAATTTTCAACCCAGAATTTCATATCCAGCCAAACTAAGCTTCTTAAGTGAAGGAGAAATAAAATACTTTACAGACAAGCAAATGCTGAGAGATTTTGTCACCACCAGGCCTGCCCTAAAAGAGCTCCTGAAGGAAGCGCTAAACATGGAAAGGAACAACCGGTACCAGCCGCTGCAAAATCATGCCAAAATGTAAAGACCATCGAGACTAGGAAGAAACTGCATCAACTGACGAGCAAAATCACCAGCTAACATCATAATGACAGGATCAAATTCACACATAACAATATTAACTTTAAATGTAAATGGACTAAATGCTCCAATTAAAAGACACAGACTGGCAAATTGGATAAAGAGTCAAGACCCATCAGTGTGCTGTATTCAGGAAACCCATCTCACGTGCAGAGACACACATAGGTTCAAAATAAAAGGATGGAGGAAGATCTACCAAGCCAATGGAAAACAAAAAAAGGCAGGGGTTGCAATCCTAGTCTCTGATAAAACAGACTTTAAACCAACAAAGATCAAAAGAGACAAAAAAGGCCATTACATAATGGTAAAGGGATCAATTCAACAAGAAGAGCTAACTATCCTAAATATATATGGACCCAATTCAGGAGCACCCAGATTCATAAAGCAAGTCCTGAGTGACCTACAAAGAGACTTAGACTCCCACACATTAATAATGGGAGACTTTAACACCCCACTGTCAACATTAGACAGATCAATGAGACAGAAAGTCAGCAAGGATGCCCAGGAATTGAACTCAGCTCTGCACCAAGCAGACCTAATAGACATCTACAGAACTCTCCACCCCAAATCAACAGAATATACATTTTTTTCAGCACCACACCACACCTATTCCAAAATTGACCACATAGTTGGAAGTAAAGCTCTCCTCAGCAAATGTAAAAGAACAGAAATTATAACAAACTATCTCTCAGACCACAGTGCAATCAAACTAGAACTCAGGATTAAGAATCTCACTCAAAACCGCTCAACTACATGGAAACTGAACAACCTGCTCCTGAATGACTACTGGGTACATAACAAAATGAAGGCAGAAATAAAGATGTTCTTTGAAACCAACGAGAACAAAGACACAACATACCAGAATCTCTGGGACGCATTCAAAGCAGTGTGTAGAGGGAAATTTTTAGCACTAAATGCCCACAAGAGAAAGCAGGAAAGATCCAAAATTGACACCCTAACATAACAATGAAAAGAACTAGAAAAGCAAGAGCAAACACATTCAAAAGCTAGCAGAAGGCAAGAAATAACTAAAATCAGAGCAGACCTGAAGGAAATAGAGACACAAAAAACCCTTCAAAAAATTAATGAATCCAGGAGCTGGTTTTTTGAAAGGATCAACAAAATTGATAAACTGCTAGCAAGACTAACAAAGAAAAAAAGAGAGAAGAATCCAATAGACGCAATAAAAAATGATAAAGGGGATATCACCACCGATCCCACAGAAATACAAACTACCATCAGAGAATACTACAAACACATATACGCAAATAAACTAGAAAATCTAGAAGAAATGGATAAATTCCTTGACACATACACTCTTCCAAGACTAAACCAGGAAGAAGTTGAATCTCTGAATAGACCAATAACAGGATCTGAAATTGTGGCAATAATCAATAGCTTACCAACCAAAAAGAGTCCAGGACCAGATGGATTCACAGCTGAATTCTACCAGAGCTACAAGGAGGAACTGGTACCATTCCTTCTGAAACTATTCCAATCAATAGAAAAAGAAGGAATCCTCCCTAACTCATTTTATGAGGCCAGCATCATCCTGATACCAAAGCTGGGCAGAGACACAACCAAAAAAGAGAATTTTAGACCAATATCCTTGATGAACATTGATGCAAAAATCCTCAATAAAATGCTGGCAAACCAAATCCAGCAGCACATCAAAAAGCTTATCCACCATGATCAAGTGGGCTTCATCCCTGGGATGCAAGGCTGGTTCAACACATGCAAATCAATAAATGTAATCCAGCATATAAACAGAACCAAAGACAAAACCCACATGATTATCTCAATAGATGCAGAAAAGGCCTTTGACAAAATTCAACAACCCTTCATGCTAAAAACTCTCAATAAATTAGGTATTGATGGGACGTATTTCAAAATAATAAGAGCTATCTATGACAAACCCACAGCCAATATCATACTGAATGGGCAAAAACTGGAAGCATTCCCTTTGAATACTGGCACAAGACAGGGATGCCCTCTCTCACCACTCCTATTCAGCATAGTGTTGGAAGTTCTGGCCAGGGCAATTAGGCAGGAGAAGGAAATAAAGGGTATTCAATTAGGAAAAGAGGAAGTCAAATTGTCCCTGTTTCCAGACGACGTGATTGTATATCTAGAAAACCCCATTGTCTCAGCCCAAAATCTCCTTAAGCTGATAAGCAACTTCAGCAAAGTCTCAGGATACAAAATCAATGTACAAAAATCACAAGCATTCTTATACACCAACAACAGACAAACAGAGAGCCAAATCATGAGTGAACTCCCATTCACAATTGCTTCAAAGAGAATAAAATACCTAGGAATCCAACTTACAAGAGATGTGAAGGACCTCTTTAAGGAGAACTACAAACCACTGCTCAAGGAAATAAAAGAGGATACAAACAAATGGAAGAACATTCCATGCTCATGGGTAGGAAGAATCAATATCGTGAAAATGGCCATACTGCCCAAGGTAATTTACAGATTCAATGCCATCCCCATCAAGCTACCAATGACTTTCTTCACAGAATTGGAAAAAACTACTTTAAAGTTCATATGGAACCAAAAAAGAGCCCACATCGCCAAGTCAATCCTAAGCCAAAAGAACAAAGCTGGAGGCATCACACTACCTGACTTCAAACTATACTACAAGGCTACAGTAACCAAAACAGCATGGTACTGGTACCAAAACAGAGATATAGATCAATGGAACAGAACTGAGCCCTCAGAAATAACACCGCATATCTACAACTATCTGATCTTTGACAAACCTGAGGAAAACAAGCAATGGGGAAAGGATTCCCTATTTAATAAATGGTGCTGGGAAAACTGGCTAGCCATATGTAGAAAGCTGAAACTGGATCCCTTACACCTTATACAAAAATCAATTCAAGATGGATTAAAGACTTAAACGTTAGACCTAAAACCATAAAAACCCTAGAAGAAAACCCAGGCATTACCATTCAGGACATAGGCATGGGCAAGGACTTCATGTCTAAAACACCAAAAGCAATGGCAACAAAAGCCAAAATTGACAAATGGGATCCAATTAAACTAAAGAGCTTCTGCACAGCAAAAGAAACTACCATCAGAGGGAACAGGCAACCTACAAAATGGGAGAAAATTTTCACAACCTACTCATCTGACAAAGGGCTAATATCCAGAATCTACAATGAACTCAAACAAATTTACAGGAAAAAAACAAACAACCCCATCAAAAAGTGGGCAAAGGACATGAACAGACCCTTCTCAAAAGAAGACATTTATGCAGCCAAAAAACACATGAAAAAATGCTCACCATCACTGGCCATCAGAGAAATGCAAATCAAAACCACAATGAGATACCATCTCACACCAGTTAGAATGGCGATCATTAAAAAGTCAGGAAACAACAGATGCTGGAGAGGATGTGGAGAAATAGGAACACTTTTACACTGTTGGTGGGACTGTAAACTAGTTCAACCATTGTGGAAGTCAGTGTGGCGATTCCTCACGGATCTAGAATTAGAAATACCATTTGACCCAGCCATCCCATTACTGGGTATATACCCAAAGGACTATAAATCATGCCGCTATAAAGACACATGCACACATATATTTATTGCGGCATTATTCACAATAGCAAAGACTTGGAACCAAGCCAAATGTCCAACAATGATAGACTGGATTAAGAAAATGTGGCACATATACACCATGGAATACCATGCAGCCATAAAAAATGATGAGTTCACGTCCTTTGTAGGGACATGGATGGAAATTGGAAATCATCATTCTCAGTAAACTATCACAAGAACAAAAAACCAAACACCGCATATTCTCACTCATAGGTGGGAATTGAACAATGAGAACACATGGACACAGGAAGGTGAACATCACACTCCGGGAACTGTTGTGGGGTGGGGGGAGGGGGGAGGGATAGCGTTGGGAGATATACCTAATGCTAGATGACGAGTTAGTGGGTGCAGCGCACCAGCATGGCACATGTATACATATGTAACTAACCTGCATGTTGTGCACATGTACCCTAAAACTTAAAGTATAATAATAATAAATAAATAAAAAATTAAAAGAAAAAAAAAGGTGCGTCTCAGGTACTACATACTCTATGGAAAGGATTTTCATCACCAGTGGCACTTGCTTTCTCTCTTGAAGTCCCACAGTGTGGTAGTTAAGAGCGCACACTCTGGAGCCAGCCTGGGTTCAAATCAAAATTTCATTTCACATCTATAAAGTGTGTATAATCTAAAAAATCTATGTTTACATAATACTAATATAGCATGCAGTACAATATGAAGACTCAATAAGTATTTTTATTAATAATTCACAGCTGCTTACTGTGAAAGATTTAGGCCACCTAGGCTACATTTAATGACATCTCTATTTCCTTGGCAGGGGGTAGGGGTGGATAGGTTCCCTACTTAGGAATTGATTCTTCTGTTTGTCATGGGTCAGTCACTTTTAAGTCTATAGCATGCCTATGGCTTATTCCTAAATCTTGACTTTCCTCTGATTAGGACAACTGAGAGGGATAATAAATACTCTCAATTGGTATCTTTCTTTTGGGCTCAGATATCTCTTTTAGGACTCTTCTGATAGCCTTTTTAAGAAGTGATAAAGAACAACCTTCAATTAAATATTTCAACTCTAGAGAGCCACTCTGCAGATTTTGCATTTGAGCATTGATTGTTTTAATGATCAGTCAGTTGAAACTTTCCCATTGGAAAATGCAATTTGAGTGACTCTCCTCTAAGACACCCATTCCGCAGCACCCAAGATGGTGTGAGGAGTTTATGTCTTATCATGTGAACCAAGATGTTAAGAAGATTCCTGGATAATGGATTTTTCATGTCATTTGTGCAACAAGTAAATTAAAAATACAAAGCCTCAGAGGAAAATGGTAAGTATATCTAAGTCCTTACTCAAAACCCATTTAACATTTTCTAAAGAAACAAAGCAAAATAACCCAATCTCTATCTCCTTAAACTAGAATTTGTCTAGCAATAATATAACATGACAAGAATAACTCTGGTAAATAAAACTACATGTTGGGTTCTCCCTGGGGAATGTCTGCCTCACCTGTAATGATTTCTTGAAAGTATTTTTCAGGAGCTGAGAATATTATGTTGCCAAGGCAGTGACATTGCAGATATGCTTCCGGAAGCTCTTTCATTAAAAGCGCCTCTTTCCCAACACTTAAAAACTTTTTTTAAAGCAAATGTGTAAAAGTTGGTTGCAACTGATATACTGCATACTTTTATTTATTATTATTTTTTCTTTTACTTTTTTTTTTCTTTTTATGAGGCAGAGTCTCGCTCTGTTGCGGAGCCTGGAGGGCAGTGGTGCGATCTCGGTTCACTGCAACCTCTGTCTCCTGGTTCAAGGGATTCTCCTACCTCAGCCTCCCAAGTAGCTGGGACTACAGGCAAGCACCACCATGCCTGGCTAATTTTTTGGTATTTTTTAGTAGAGACAATGTTTCACCATGTTGGCCAGGCTGGTCTCAAACTCCTGACCTCAAGTGATCCACCTGCCTCAGCCTCCAGAAGTGTTGGGATTACAGGCGTGAGCCACTGTGCCTGAGAATGGGTTTGAAGTGCCTGAAATTACCGGCCTGTGTGCCTTCACTTTTTACTAACTTATCCCCTCTGGTAGCAACCATTATGAGGTTGCCTGTATCAAAAATGCGCCCTTCTCTGGAAGTACCTCAGAGCTCGCCACATTATGGTGGAAGAATCTTGCTGACTGAGCAGATCGATTCTATGCTGGGTGTGCTTGGGTCAGTCAGATTCTCTTTTTGGGAATTTGAAATTTATAAAAGAGGGACAGAGAGGAGTCGTTTTTGGAACCGACTCCTTGTAAATCTAGGGAAAAGCTCCCTGAGCTCCTTTTGCTAAGATGCCAGATATTCTCCTTACATCTTCACAGCATACTTCTACCTTCTTATCCTTCTATTAAGTTAATCTCTTATGATTAAAATGGTCAGAATTGATTTCTGGTGCTTGCAAATGAAAAAAGACTTACCCAGAGCCCCACCCAAGGTTTCCAGGTTGAAGTAATCCACTATTCTGTGGACAGTCCATAACACAGGGCATATGTTGGTGCTCAGTGAGAGGACCGAAGGCTTTGAATAGCGATTCCTCAGTGGTCTCTCTAAGCTGGCCAGAAATGAGCTTAGGGGATAACCATGTTAGTCCAGCTGCCTCTATAGAGAATGAGCCTTAAAACACTCAGAGGAAGTTCAGATGACACTTCCTCTGAGGCCTCTTTGTTACTCTGGCTAGAAGAGATGATTCCCTGCTCTGAACTCCTATCTTGTTTATAACCTTTATCTAGCATTTATCACATTCTCCATTTCCCTGTAGTCATTTGAGAAGAAGATACCTCTTCTACATCTGGAAGACTATAAGCTCTTGGAGGGCAGAGATGGTATTTTTGGATCCTGCATGCTATCTTGTACATTTCAGTACGTATTTCCTGAGTGGCCAACAAGTCTCACCTGAAGGCTTTCTGTGTGTCCAGTCTGAGGCTTAGGGATGGGGAAAGGTGGGAGGAAAAGATCCAGAATGGGCTTGGATGCTTTAGCTGGGCAGACAGGACCAAAAACAGCCAATAATCAGGTATTAGGAGGTATGTGTCAGGGGCAGCTAAGTTTGGGCTGAAAAGGCCAGAAATTAGACTCAAGGCAATAATGAGCTCTGCTATTTTGGGATTCTAACTTATTCACTTTCCAGGTTGAGAAGACCTAGTGGGTCATTTTCTCTAATTAACACCTCCCAGGAACAAAACTGTTCCATCAGGCTTGCCCCTTGGATGATAGATATTTACTGTTCAACCTCACATATGGGCTGTGGGTTTTTTAGTCTTCTCTGCATCATCAGATTATTACAATAATACCTTGTAGCTATGTGAAAACTTTATTTCCATACTTCTGGTTTTTTTTTGTCTCATTTATCTTCACTATATCTGGTCCCACTCAGGGACAGGAATCATCATGTCCCTTTTACAGACAGCAAAGAGATTTTATCATTGAGCCAATACCTACAGCACAAATTAGAAAAAGGGGACCTGGTGCTAGAACCCAGTTCTGCCCAGTCTGTCCTGTTGATCAGTTTGAATAATTTGGGGACTGCATTGGACCCTACCCTGTCACACCACAGCATCCCCACCTCTGTGGGCTCAGAAATGCTGTCTGCTGCTACTCATGAGGTGCAATTAGGAACCCAGGAGTAGCGTAACCTCATTACATCAGAGTCAAGGACAAATGTAACAGCAGCAAGGGATTAAATCTTCATTCTGAAAGTTGAGTTTTGTTTATAAATTGTACTTTTCTGAATTTGGCTGAGGTGGCATTAAGGAACTGAGGTTCAGGGCCACATAGAGAGCAGCTGTGAGTGGTTTGCCAGGAGGTGGTGTCATCTTCCAGTGAGGCAGAAGCTGGGAGTAAATGAGGACCCTGTGGAGAAGCAGCTAGAAGCTGCCCACCAAGTCAGAAAGCCCACCTGCCTGGTGGGAGGGATTATTTTAATTCCTTTCATAAGAAAAAAAGCTGGGTGGGAATTTGCTAAAATCTGCATTAAATATGATTTTTCTGCAGCCAAGGGGAGCTGCTGGAACAAAGCACATATGCTCCCATGGAGCCAGCCCTCTCAGCTGTGGAAGTGAGCAGCAGGGCTTCTCTTCACCACTGTGACTCAACTGGCTTTAAAACCTCAAGTATAAGATCAGAATTACACATGGCCAAGACAACATTTGGTGTAGCCACTCTGGGAGATTATATTTTGGAAAGAGACCTTTGTTGCCTCATTTCAAGACATGAAAAGAAGCCAACTGAGGGGCTTAGGAAGAAGATAGAGGTGGGCAAAAGAGCAGAACTGGAGCCCTGAATTAATCTGATTTACTGCTTTTGAAATTAAAAAAAAAAAAAAAGAAGAAAAACCCAAGGATTTACTGCTCTCCAAGGAGGGAGCTGGGTCCAATGCCAAAGAGATCTGTGTGTGAACCTTTTGGCTCTACACTTGTGTTGAGATTTTGGGAACTCTGTTGCTTGTTTTTTAGTGTCTTGCTAGGGGCTATCATTCACTTTCCCCAGCAGGGTGATTTTTAAACAAATAAAATCTAGTCCTTCCTGAGCTTCTCCCGAGGAGTCTGTGTATCAGCAAGGTCAGGTTTAAGAGTTGCCTTGAAGGCATGGCTGGGAGAGCTGAGTCAGAACTAAGGTTCCAGATTAACCTCAACCTTGGGCCTTTGTTTCTTTAGGGGTGGTTGTGGTGGTGGTGAGGGTAGGCTAGGGAGGTGGGACATAAACTTTCTTAATTCTGAGATTTTTTGGCTGGCCCAGATTTAGGAAAGCTGAGGGTAGGGCCAAGCTGTCTTGCTTGCAAGAGTGTGGTAGTCTTCTTTCTGTCTGTGGATTCTTTCCTGGGGGCTGTTACCTTGTGTGCTACACCAGGAGGCCATCTGTCTCAATTCAGGCTGCCTTGGTGGTTTTTGTTTGCTTTCAGTTTGTTTTTATTAAGGAATCTTGGGCTGGGGATTGATTTTTCCCTACTGAGTCTAAAAAAATAAAATGAAAACAATCTAGATGGAATATACTGATATAGGTAAGCTTCAGGTCTTGCTTCCCTGAAGTTGATATGTCTGCTATTTCCCATTCAAATGATAGACTGGAAGCCTACAAATTCTGTTATAGGACCTGGATGCTGACATAACACAAATAACTCCCTTCAGAACCTATAGCATTTTCTCACTTCCCCATTTTCTAAAACAGAGATTTAAAAAATGACATTTAGCTGTAATACATGCTAGCTGATGTAGACATGCTTCTTTTTTGCATGAGTTAATTGTTCCTATTCAGCTATCTCAGTTTAATCATGAAAGTCAGTAACACTTTAATTATACTACATGTGAAATTCTGGGATCCCTGAGTTGAATGACATTTCTTCAGGTGGTTCTTACTCTAGCACAATGATTCAAAACCAAGGGGTCGGGAGGAATTTCCCCCTGCCCCCTCCAGGGGTCATTTGCCAAATGTCTAGAGATACTTTTGGTTGTCACAATTTGGGAAGGCAGCGCTCCTGGCCAGGGATGCTGGAAAACATTCTACAAGGTTCAAAACAGCTCCCATAACAAAGAATTATCTGGCCCCAATTGTCAATTGTCAATATTGCTAAGATTTAGAAACCTGCTCTGGCAGAAGAGGCACATGTTGAACAAATGGCTGCATTATGGTGAGATATGTACAAAAATATATGTAAGCCCAGGATATTGAAGTGAGTATGTGGATGGGGAAGATGGAGGTGGAGTGGGGGTGGGGCAGTGGGCATCAGGGAAGGCTTCATGGGGAAGTGACTCCTAATCATGGTTTTTACTTAATGCCTTTGCAACCAATCATCAAATAATGGCTTTAATTGAAAGCTTATTAGTCAATAACTACATATTGGGATTTTTTTTCTTTTTGCACAACGTCTGAGTAATCAAAGCTCTCTAATAACTTTATGTCTTCTCTTAAGAAATATTTCCCCCCCAGCCTGGGAAGAATTTATTCAACCTTCTTCCTTGCTTCTCAGCAACGAATCTCTAGTTGATTTTAACCTGTGGTTCTTCCACCAGGACCCCTCTTTCCTTCTTCACAGTTCAGCTTCTTAACACTTGGCCCATGAAGCCTTCCCTTGGAGACTTCAGTTCATAGTGATTAATTCATTCTGTGAATTCCTTAGAGCCTTGTTGTCTTTCTCTCTACACCTATACCAGTCTCTTGGGGGTGTGTTTCCACTTAGATTGTGCGCTTCTCAAAGACACTACGGCACTGAACACTGTTTTGGACCCTGATTTACACTGCAAGTGAGAGGAAGAGGAAGACACTCAAGAAAGGTGTCAGGAAAGAGTAATGCTGGATTGATATGAACATTGCATTAGGTTGGTGCAAAAGTAATCATGGTTTTTGCCATTGAAAGTAATGGCAATTACTTTTGTACCAAGCCAATATCTTGCCAAGGCCTCTGGATTATGTCTTCAACAAAGTCTAAAAGTTTAATTTCTGTTCAGTAGGTACAACATGCAAAAAATAAATTGCCATAATTATTATTAGCATTTTCTTACTAACAGATTTTTCAAAAGCTGTTTCCATATCAAGCAGATCAACCTTTCTGTTGTCATAGAGACAAAGATCTTTATATAGCCATGGGCAAGGTGAGATTTTTTTCTCCTCTTTCCAGTTGCCTAGAACTAATAAGAAAGGAAAGGAAATTTTTAAAATCAGTTTTTTCTTTCATTTTTTCCCCAATTAAAATGAGTGAAATGTGGGAGGTTATTTTTTGTATCACATTTTAGATTTTAAATACCTATGTTTTTCATAAAATATGAAAGGGGAGGAAAAATTTGAACGATGCTATTTTCAAAATTTGTAAGCAGCAGGCTTGTCAGTGGTAAGCAGCTATAATCCATGTACCTTGTTTTTTTTCTTCTTCTTAAACCAAATAGTGAACTTCGGATGGAGGTCTTAGAAGGTAAGGTTACTAGGACCCCAAATGACTAAAGCATAAATTAACATCTATTGAGGGACTAATGCTGAATCCTAAGGTGCTCTGCGGTACTTGCCTCCTCCAACCCTGAGAACTTGGAGTGCTCCCCTTCTCTCTGCAGAGGCAAAGTCTATGATAATGTAGTGCAAGACCACATCCTCTCCTCCTGGAAGACTTACCTCATAATTTAAGCTTTCTTTTTTTTTTTTTTTTTTATGAACTGATAACTTGCCATCATAGCAGTTTTCTGTCTCATAATTACTGTTTATCATTTCATGCATTCATCATCAAGAAAAGAGGATTTCAGTATGAACCTGTCCACTTTTCCTGTCCTTTGTCTTAATATTGAGTTATTCCTTTACCCATAGGTCTTCTTACCTCAGGACTCAAAACTTCTTATTCTTTCTAAGGTTAATCTTTCCCCCATGTTGTTAGACTGATGCTCTCCTCCTACCCCCACTGAGATCTGACAATTAACATTCCTCCCTCATTCCCTGTATCTTCAGTCTGTCCTCCATGGATTCCTTCCTGCAGTCCTCTTTGAGGAAAAAAAAAACTTCCCTCAATTCTGCTTATTTTCTGTCTGCCTCTGGGTTTAGGATTTTGATTTTATGCCTTTTTGCAATAAATAGGTGTTATGCCGGTTTTTGGCGGGGGGGGGGGGGGGTGGGGAAGGGAAGTGTATGGCACAAGGACTTTTAAAATATACTTTTTCCTCTCTAAGATGATACCTCCCTGGAGAGCTGTGCCTTGGTTCTCAAACTTCAGTATGCATCAGAATCACCTGAGGAGCTTGTTAACATGTAGCCTGCTGGACCCCACCCCTGGAGTTTCTGATTCAGTAGGTTGGGGCTGAGGCCTGAGAATATGCAGTCTAACATTTCCCAGGTGATGTTCATACTGCTGGGCTAAGACCATACTTTGAGAAATATTGCCTTGAAGTAACAACCCTCCCTTTGCTTAACATGCACCTCTCTTGTCATATGGAAGTTGGTGTCACTATGTTGTGCCAAAAGTTACCCTGTTTTGGCCTGCATAGGCTCAACCTCCACAGAGTGACAAGGGCATCTCTTGAAAGATGAGGGCATCTCTCAACCATCTGGTGCTCAGGAAATGAAACCTTGTGAGGGTCACCACGCTTGGCTAAGGAGGCTAAATGACTGGCAGAGGATGTTCCTGGTGGTGGATGCTCAGGGTCTCTACCCCCAAACCTAGTCAGCCCTATCAGATATTTTTGAGGGGTTCTAGGATTCTTGAAACCCTGCTGAAAGGCAGCAGGAGAAAGTGGGATTTTAAAAAAAATTTACTTCAGCCTTTTCCAGGGAAGGGGGTCCCCTCCTGAGAACAGCACGTGGCAGCAGGAGTCCTTGAGAGATCTTACTGAAAAGCCGAATTGAAAAGGAACTGGGACTTGGCCCACCCATTCATGCCCCCAGTGGGAGTTCTTTGCTCAGTACTAATTTTGGAGAAACTGTGTGTGTGTGTGTGTGTGTGTGTCTTTTATTAAGAAAGCAGTAGTTTTTCTTACAAAGATGAGCAAATTTAAAAAGATAATTAATAGATAAAATCCTGAATTGCTATTCAATAGCTGTGAGACCTTGAGCAAGTTATTCCTTCTCCTTGGATCTCAGTTTCTTCTAATCTGTACGATAAGTAGCAGGCAAGTGAGAAAGTCTGTTAGTAGTACAGTCATTCTTAAGAGCAACATGGCATGCTTGTCAGGGACGGACCAGGGCTGGAAATTGGAAGGCCTGTTGCATGGATTTGTGGATTGATTGAAACAAATTCTATCAGCATGGTCCATTCCTTCAGGGAATGGACCTGACAAGATAATTAATGGATACTAATTAATATAAACCCCTCAACCCTTTAACTGTATCTCTCAACCACAATTATTCCCAGAAGGCCTTTAACTTTTCCGCATGAAGAAGCCTGGCCTGGCAGGGAGGGTGAGTCTCCTCTATGAAACGGCCCGTGACAGACTGTTGGGGGCTCAAAGGAAATGGCAGAGGGGGTGGTCTCCTTCCTTCCCCAGCACAGAATTCCATCATCTCTAATTGTTAGGACATGATCAAGACCTCTACTAGCCTTTTAGATACTCTTGTCTTTTGTCTTTTTTTCCCTTTCTTTTCTTTCCTTTTCTCTTTTCACAGGTGTATTGAGATGTAAATCCTACACTATAGAATTTAAAGTGGACAATGCAATTGTTTTTAATATGTTCACATGCAACTGTCTCTACAATCTAATTTTACAAAAATTTCACCACCCCCCCGCCCCAAGCCCATACCCACTGATTAGTAGTCACCTACTGTCCCTCCCATCCGCCTCCCCAGCCCTGGTAACTACTAATCTACTTTCAGTTTATCTGGACATTTCATGTAAATAGTATTATAAAATATGTGGTACTTTTTTTTCTAAATAGGAGAAAGGAGACCTGATGACACCCTGATAGTCTAGTACTAAAGGCTCCCCTTCTCCTCTTTACCCCATTACTCCAGAAACAACGCCCTCCCCCTGGTTGCTGATGTATACAATCCCTCAATCAGGCCTGTGAGTGTGGAGGTGGTGCGCGGGTGCCAGCGGCAGGGCACAGGGCCTTTGGTCCATTAGACCATGAGACTGAAGTTCAAGCACATCTGGGCACGGCGGAGCAGCGGCTTGTATGCTCACTAAGATGCCCGTGTGACTGCCAGCAGTCAGTTGACAGTTTAGGTCACCCTTGGCCATAGGGCCTGAGCTCTCCATTCCTAGAGGACCACAGGGTGCCAGAGCTCACATTCACCTTCCCTGACGTGGCTGGCCCGAGGCTCAAAGGCCGGTAAGACTTCTCTGGCAGAGACCCCTGCCAGAGGAGTTGAGGAGCGTCACACCCATATTCCCTTCAAGCAGCGGCAGAGAGCAGGCCTTCCCCTGAGGTTCCTGAATAGTTCTACTCCCCCGGCCACAGCCCCAACCAGGGATAAAGAATGGGGCTGGGGCTCTCAGAGGCATGGGGTGGTAAAAACAACCACCAAGCTTTGGGTTCTCATCACCCTAAAACGTGGGGGAAATTTGATAGGGCAAAGCGTTTTTCTCCAAGCTTCCAGGGAAAGGGGGCCAAAGGAGTAGGGAGGGAAGGTGGCATAGAGCGATGGAGGGTCCTGCATCAAGGGGGCCGCGACGGGAGCGCTGTGTACTCACAGTCGAGTGAGACCGGCCGTGGGGCCGGGGCAGCGCAGGGCGCCGTCGGGCACGCAGTTGCAGGGCTCAGGGCAGAGCGCCTCGCGCAGCGCTCGTGGCAGCGGCGGCTGCAGCAGCAGCAGCAGCTTCAGCAGCTGCAGCGCCGAGAACCGCTGCTTCATGGCCGGCGAACTGGGCTTCTGCGGCTTGCCAGTGTCTTGGACGGCCTCTGAGTGCGGCCCGCACCCCTCTCCCCGCCCCTTGGCTGCCCTTCCACACACCCTTCCCTGCCGGCCCGCCCCTGCCCTCCCCCTCTTACCGCGCACCCCGCTGAGTCTGCTCTGCCTTGACCTGCGACAGTGCCCAGTGACCCAATAACCTCCTTCCTGCTACTTTCCCCTGTCTTGTCCCCTACCATCTGCAAATGGCCCTAGCTATAGGAGGTAAAGAGATTTAATGGCAAATGTTTTGGATTAGAGGTGGGGAGTTCTGAATTGAGTGAGTTGTGACGCTTCCTGGAACCCCTTTTATTTCATTTGTGAAAGGGTCCGATGGATACTCGCTATACCCACATCAGAAGGCGTAAGAGTGCCTAGCTCAGACATTTTTCCTCTCTTTTATCCTCAACCCCTAATCCTTTCCCCTTCTCTTTTACCAAATCCCTCCACTCTACAAGTAATCTTTGCCCATCCTCCCAAATACCCCAGTAATTTCTCTTGGTGGTAAATGCTTTCTTATTTATGGTATAGCTATTTGGCTTGGTCCTATATCTCTTCTATAGATTGGAAGGTCCTTGAGAGCAAAATCCAATTCAGATTTATTTTTGTATTCCTTCTGGCTTCTACATGGTAAGTCCTCAGTAAAGATTTGTTGAATGAATGAATGAAACTGCCTAATACTGGTAGCAGCTGCCCCATAGAAGGCCCAGGATAGGCTAGACCTTGTAACAGGTGCTCTGCCTCACATCATGTTTAAGCTCCACATTGAACCAGCAGGGTGTTTGCGATGAGAAAAATGTCCCAAGAGGTATGTGGCTTCCCTGAAGTCACACGGTTTTAAAGTAGTGAAACCTGGAACTCATGTCTATCACCTACCACCTCTCACCAATGCAAAAAGCTTCTATGATCTACATACCAAAGAACTTAGGAGACAAAATTTTATGGTAATCATGGGGATCCATAATATCCCCTCTTTGATTTGATTATTTCTTCCTTCCAAGGATTCTGTTTGGATTCTGGAAATCCTAGCAATTTTGCTGGAAGAGGTGGACTTTGAAAGCTGGGAAGGCATTTAAGGCTTTAAAGAGAGGAAATATAAGAATAGATTTCTTTCATTCTGAAGCCAGTTCTCAAGGATGGGCTCCTTCATTCACCATTCTACAGTCTGTTGCTCAAGGAGGGTAGATTATTATTATTTTAAAAACTTGTTTGGCTTTGGCCACATTGTGCTAGATGACACAAAAACAATGCTCATGTCTGTAATATTGTCTTCTCTGGATCCTCTCTTCAACTGCTTATAGATGACTCTTCACCCTTTAATACCTCTGCATGGGCTGTCCCCACTATTTTCTCTTCTTTTTCCATTATTCCATTAGATAAACTCCCAGTTGTCCTTCAAGACTCAGCCCAATGTCATTTCCACTTTGATTCTTCTCTGAGTCATCCTAGTTGAGTAGTTGTGGCCATAACACCTGGTTCTACAGCAGGTAATCTAACACACTGTAATTGTGGGTTTAATTTTGCTTTCCCCTCTCTATTCATCTTAATATCAACAGAGCATGTCATAGCTTCTAGCTCCTAGTAGGTGTTCCATATGTGTCTGTTGAATAATAGAGTGAATAAGTGAGGCCCAGATTTGTAGTAGATGCTCAGTAAACTATCTGAGAAGAGCTTGATACCCTCACTTGCTTTATTCTCAACCACGCTGGATCTATCTGGATATGTATAAAGTAATTATACATGACGACTTTGGGTGTCATGTTCTCTGTTCTCTTTTAGTTTTGTCAGATTTTGGTAGGGAAGTTGGGGTAGGCACTGGGATTTTTAAACGTTTTCACCATGTGTCTTGAATGGAAGGAGAGAAAGAATGAATAACTCAAGGTGCCTGAATGGCTTTTCTTTCAAGTCTCATGTTTTATGTGACTTTTTTCTTTTTTTAACCCTGTAGTGTACCTGTTATATATAAAAAAAGTTTGCTCCCACCCACCCCTGAATCTTTGAAAACAATGGATATTCCAGAAGAATCATTTAATTCTGTACTCCAGTAGGAGGACTAGGCAATCAGAACACTAGGATTTTCCTTCTGTTTCTGCTGTCAATCATGAGATTTGCCCTTCAGTCTCTTCATCTGTAAGAAGAAGGGTTGAAGTTCACTATCCCTAAGGCTCTTCTGGCTCTAAAGATGCAAGGACTTTCTAAGCAGCTCCTACAGAATTGCTAGTGGGAGGAATTGGATTGTATATATTGACTTCTTATAACTTGTCTTGGATTGGAAATAAAATCCTGTTTATGAGGTGTTGAGGTTGTTCGTTTGGAAGAAAGCTAACAACTGTAATGAGTTTTCACAAAATTTTACTATCTAGATTAATTTCAGTTGGATCTTAATTATCACGTCAGTTCTTGCAATGTAACTATTATAATAAAATCATATTGATTCATTTGTTATAATCACAAAAGTTTGTTACAATGGAATTTACCTATCTTATTCATTAATACTCATTATGAGTGAGTATTTTTAAATCCAAAGGACTTTGTTTCATTAACTATGCTTATAGCTACTTTGTCAGAGAACTTCAAACCAACATGACCCACAAAGATTGCTAATTACATTTTAATGACAAAATAAAGTTCACAGAATTCACAAATATTTTATCCTACTTTAGAGATAGAAAAACATACTATCTGACACCGTAACTCAGAAATTGCAATTAAAACTCTCCAAAGTTTTAGAATGGAGCTTCTCATATTTTAGGGTGCAGAAATATCATTTGCAAAGCTTTAAATACGAAGATTCCTAGAACTTTCCCCATGAGATTCTGATTCCATAGATATAGAGTGGGGTCCAATAATCTGCATTTTAACAAGCTTTCTCATGTAATTTTGATGCATGTAGTCCTAGAGCACAATTTGAGGAATACAAAAATGGAAATCCTAGAATTAAATTTGCCTGAAGAAAACAAAGCTCAAGAATCTTTATTAAGGACTTTGGGTGAAGCCTAATAATTTTGATGCATCTTAAAAGAAACCTTGATATGTGTAAGCATAGAAATAGTATATTCTGTGTACCTGTGTTTAAATGTCTAAAATTATTTAATTGGTTATATTGCTGAAATTTATTTATTTATTTATGGAATAAGCCATGTTGCAAAATCATGGAATCTATTTTCTTTATGCCACCCTAGGTCAAAACTCAATAGCATCTGAAGTTACATTAACACATTGGAGTTGAAAGACATTAGCAAAGTAATTTTTAAAAAAATTTTTACTTTAAGTTCTGGGATACATGTGCAGAACGTGCAGGTTTGTTACATGGACATACCTGGGCCATGGTGGTTTGCTGCACCTATCAACCCGCCATCTAGGTTTTAAACCCCGCATGCATTAGGTATTTGTCCTAATGCTCTCCCTCCCCTTTCCCCCTATCCCCCAACAGGCCCCAGTGTGTGATGTTTCCCTCCCTGTGTCCATGTGTTTTCATTGTTCAACTCCCACTTATGAGTGAGAACATGTGGTGTTTGGTTTTCTGTTCCTGTGTTAGCTTGCTGAGAATGATGGCTTCCAGCTTCATCTATGTCCCTGCAAAGGACATAAACTCTTTTTTATGGCTGCATAGTATTCCATGGTGTATATGAGCCACATTTTCTTTATCCAGTCTATCATTGATGGGCATTTGGGTTGGTTCCAAGTCTTTGCTCTTGTAAATAGTGCTGCAATAAACATACATGTGCATGTGTCTTTATAGTAGAACGATTCATAATCCTTTGGGTATTCCCAGTAATGGGATTAGCAAAGTAATTTTTAAAACCTTAAGTAGAATAGGCAAGGTTTTTTGATTATTGAACACATACCCTGTTAGTATAATAACTGGTATTTCTTCTCACTTAAAAGCAGTGGTTTTACCTTTCCCTTGGAAGAAAAGGTGAATGTAGGCAGAGGAAGAAAAAATTGCTTAAGAAGAGAAAAATACAGTTACATCTCTGAGCTGTTCACCTTTTTACCTGGGGTAAAAAAACTAAACAAAACAAAATAAGGAGAACAAAAAAGACAGTCCGTGAAAGTTACACTCCAAAATTTCATGCAAATTCTTTATTGCTTGTTTAGAAATTTCATCTCCATTTCACTGTCTACATAATGTAAAATCAGAGCTGCGATCATCTGTGCCACCTCCCACACAGCCCTGGGGTTCTTGTGGGCCTCAGCAGGAGTTTGAAGCTGCAGGATGATAGGAAGCTGGGCCGGTAATTAGAATGTGATGATTGGTCTGGGGCATGAGAATCCTACTCTAAGGCTGTTGGAGAGAGAGAGTTGGAGAAGGGGCCTTGCCTTTTTGGTCATGTTGCTGGAAGGATGTGAATGAATTAGGGGCTGCTGTCCTGCTTGTCTCATGGAAAAAGCCTATTTGTGCTGGCAAAAACTAGAGGAAAGTAGAGATGAGAAATAGATGGGGGCAAGCAGTCTTGTTAATGTCCTTTGACTTCATGGAACTGGTCATGCCTGAGGCCAGCTCTACCCTTGGACTTCCTAAGTGATGAGCTAACACACTCCCTTCCTGCTTAGTCTAGTTGGAGTTGAGTCTCTCTCACTTGCAACCAAAATTCCTCATCTCTACTATCAGCCTTGCTGTGAACTTTATTTAACCTGCCAACTTCCCTCATCCCTTCCCAGTTAGGAGAGAAATGGGGCTTTTCTATTCTTATCTCTGTCATAGGACTCATTATAGTCATAGTGAATTTTTCCCCTTTGCATTGACAGCCTTTATCATCGTACTTCTAGGAATAAACAAGTCAAATGAGTGAATGAACAAATGAATGAGTGCACAAAGAAGTAGTGTGGTAGAATCACGTTATTCCTCTTTGTAGAGAAACTGCATTTTGTTACATAATTTACCTAACATCATTTTTCTTTTAGGGAAGGCCTCTTACTGAAAACTTGGTTTAGCAATTAAACTTCAAGCTAAAATATTAGACAGAGGCAACACAAGGAAAGTGAGAAAGTTTTCTGAAATGATGATATAAATCAACAAAGAAACAAGATTTGATTGTTTAAAATCAGTGTCGAATTCATTAAAGTGTGTGCTACAGCAGCCGTCCCCAACCTTTTTGGCACCAGGGACTGGTTTTGTGGAAGACAGTTTTTCCACGGATGGGGTGGGTGGCTGGTTTCATGTTGAAATTCTTTCATCTCAGATCATCAGGCATTATGTTCTCATAAGGAGCATGCAACTTAGATCCCTTGCATGTGCAGTTCATGATGGGTTCATGCTCCTATGAGAATCTAATGCCGCCGCTGATCTGACAGGAGGTAGAGCTCAGGCAGTAATGCTTGTTTGGCCATTGCTCACCTCCTGCTGTGCAGCCTGATTCCTAACAGGCCAGGCCCTGGGGGTTAGGGAATCCTTGTACCACAGGATACTGTTTTTCTGCCAGGCTAATTAGCAGTATTTAGGGGAAAGGGGACCAAAACTCAAGAAATTTGAGGAAAATTGGGTTAAAAAAGTTAAACAAGGTTCTTTACTAAAGAGTTTTCCAGAACATTTTTTATTTTCATTTTTACTTTAGAGTTGGGGTCTCACTCTGTCACCCAGGCTAGAGTGCAGTGGCATGATCATAGCTCATTGAAGCCTCAGCCTCCTTAGTAGCTGGGACCACACCTGACTAACTTTCTTAGTTTTTTTTTTTTTTTTGTAGAGATGAGGGTTTTGCTTGTTGCCCTTGTGGGTCTTGAACTCCTGATCTCAAGCGACCCTCTTGCCTTGACCTCTGAAAGTGTTGGTATTGCAGGTGTGAGCCACTGTGCCTGGCCTCTGAGAACTTTTAACATGCATTCTGGATCTCCAAGAGGGCCACAGTATATGCAGGAGACTGGTGTTTCTTTTCTCTTTCTTTTTTTTTTTTTATACTCTAAGTTCTGGGGTACATGTGCAGAACGTGCAGGTTTGTTACATAGGTATACACGTGCCATGGTGGTTTGCTGCACCCATCAACCCATCATCTACATTAGGTATTTCTCCTAATACTATCTCTCCCCATGCCCCCCAACCCCACAAAAGGTCTGGGTGTGTGATGTTCCCCTCCCTATGTCCATGTGTTCTCATTGTTCAACTCCCACTAATGAGTGAGAACATGCAGTGTTTGGTTTTCTGTTCTTGTGATATTTTGCTGAGAATGATGGTTTCCAGCTTCATTGATGTCCCTGCAAAGGACATGAACTCATCCTTTTTTATGGCTGCCTAGTATTCCATGGTGTATATGTGCCACATTTTCTTTATCCAGTCTATCACTGATGGGCATTTGGGTTGGTTCTGAGTCTTTGCTATTGTGAACAGTGCCACAATAAACATATGTGTGCATGTGTCTTTATAGTAGCATGATTTATAATCCTTTGGGTATATACCCAGTAATGGGATTGCTGGGTCAAATGATATTTCTAGTTCTAGAACTTTGAGGAATCTCCACACTGACTTCCACAATGGGTGAACTAATTTACACTCCCACCAACAAAGTAAATGTGTTCCTATTTCTCCACAACTTCTCCAGCATCTGTTGTTTCTTGACTTTTTAATGATTGCCATTCTAACTGGCATAAGATAGTATCTCATTGTGGTTTTGATTTGCATTTCTCTGATGACCAGCATTTTTTCATATGTTTGTTGGCTGCATACATGTCTTCTTTTGAGAAGTGTCTGTTCATATCTTTTGCCCACTTTTTGATGGGGTTGTTTTTTTCTTGTAAATTTGTTTACGTTCTTTGTAGATTCTGGATATTAGCCCTTTTTCAGATGGTTAGATTGCAAAAAATTTCTCCCATTCTGTAGGTTGCCTCTTCACTGTGATGATAGTTTCTTTTGCTGTGCAAAAGCTCTTTAGTTTAATTAGATCCCATTTGTCAATTTTGGCTTTTGTTGCCATTGCTTTTAGTGTTTTAGTCATGAAGTCTTTGCCCATGCCTATGTTCTGGATGGTATTGCCTAGGTTTTCTTCTAGGGTTTTTATGTTTTTAGGTCTTACCTTTAAGTCTTTAATCCATCTTTAGTTAATTTTTGTATAAGGAAGGGATCCAGTTTTGTAAGGAAGGGATCCAGTTTCAGCTTTCCAGATAGGGCTAGCCAGTTTTCCCAGCACCATTTATTAAATAGGGAATCCTTTCCCCATTGCTTGTTTTTGTCAGGTTTGTCAAAGATCAGATGGTGGTAGAAGTTTGGTGTTATTTCTGAGGCCTCTGTTCTGTTCCATTGGTCTATATCTCTGTTTTGGTACCAGTACCATGCTGTTTTGGTTACTGTAGCCTTGTAATATAGTTTGAAGTCAGGTAGCATGATGCCTCCAGCTTTGTTCTTTTTACTTAGGATTGTCTTGGCGATGCGGGCTCTTTTTTGGTTCCATATAAAATATAAAGTAGTTTTTTCCAATTCTGTGAAGAAAGTCAATGGTAGTTTGATAGGAATAACATTGAATGTACAAATTATTTTGGGCAGTATGGCCATTTTCACGATATTGATTCTTCCTATCCATAAGCATGGAATATTTTTCCATTTGTTTGTGTCCTCTTTTATTTCCTTGAGCAGTGGTTTGTAGTTCTCCTTGAAGAGGTCCTTCACATCCCTTGTAAGTTGGATTCCTAGGTATTTAATTCTCTTTGAAGAAATTGTGAGTGGGAGTTCACTCATGATTTGGCTCTTTGGTTGTTATTGGTGTATAGGAATGCTTGTGATTTTTGCACATTGATTTAGTATCCTGAGACTTTGCTGAAGTTGCTTATCAGCTTAAAGGGATTTTGGGCTGAGATGATGGGGTTTTCTAAATATGCAATGATGTCATCTGCAAACAGAGACAATTAGACTTCCTCTTTTCCTAATTGAATACCCTTTATTTCTTTCTCTTGCCTGATTGCCCTGGCCTGAATTTCCAATACTATGTTGAATAGGAGTGGTGAGAGAGGCCATCCTTTTCTTGTGCCGGTTTTCAAAGGGAATGCTTCCAGTTTTTGCCCATTCAGTATGATATTGGCTGTGGGTTTGTCATAAATAGCTCTTATTATTTTGAGATACATCCCATAAATACCTAGTTATTGAGAGTTTTTAGCATGAAAGGCAATTTTGTTGAAGGCCTTTTCTGCATCTATTGAGATAATCATGTGGTTTTTGTCATTGGTTCTGTTTATGTGGTGGATTACATTTATTGATTTGTATATGTTGAACCAGGCTTGCATCCCAGGGATGAAGGTGACTTGATCATGATGCACAAGCTTTTTGATGTGCTGCTGGATTTGGCTTACCAGTATTTTATTGAGGATTTTTGCATTGATGTTCTTCAGGGATATTGGCCTAAAATTTTATTTTTTTGTTTTGTCTCTGCCAGATTTTGGTGTCAGGATGATGCTAGCCCCATAAAATGAGTTAGGGAGGATTCCCTCTTTTTCTTTTGTTTGGAATAGTTTCAGAAGGAATAGTACCATCTCCTCTTAAAATTTGGCTGTGAATCTGTCTGGTCCTGAGGTTTTTTTGGTTGATAGGCTATTAATTACTGCCTCAATTTCAGAACTTGTTATTGGTCTCTTCAGGGATTTGGCTTCTTCCTGGTCTAGTCTTGGGAGGGTGTATGTGTCCAGGAATTTATCCATTTTTTCTAGATTTTCTAGTTTATTTGCATAGAGGTGTTTATAGTATTCTCTGATGGTAGTTTGTATTTCTGTGGGATCGGTGGTGACATCCCTTTTATCATTTTTTATTACATCTATTTGATTCTTCTGTCTTTTCTTCTTTATTAGTCTTGCTAGTGGTGTATCTATTTTGTTGATCTTTTCAAAAAACAAGCTCCTGGATTCATTGATTTTTTGAAGGGTTTTTGTGTCTCTATCTCCTTCAGTTCCGCCGTGATCTTAATTTTTTTTCTTGTCTTCTGCTAGCTTTTGAATTTGTTTGCTCTTGCTTCTCTAGTTCTTTCCATTGTGATGGTAGGGTGTCGATTTTAGATCCTTCCTGCTTTCTCTTGTGGGCATTTAGTGCTATAAATTTCCCTCTACACACTGCTTTAAATGTGTCCCAGAGATTCTTTGTTCTCATTGGTTTCAAAGAACATCTTTATTTCTGCCTTCAATTTGTTATTTGCCCAGTAGTCATTCAGGAGCAGGCTGTTCAGTTTCCATGCAGTTGTGTGGTTTTGAGTGAGTTTCTTAATCCTGGGTTCTAATTTGATTACACTGTGGTCTGAGAGACAGTTTGTTGTGATTTCTGTTCTTTTACATTTGCTGAAGAGTGTTTTACTTCCAATTATGTGGTCAATTTTAGAATAAATGCGATGTGGTGCTGAGAAGAATGTATATCCTGTTGATTTGGGGTGGAGAGTTCTGTAGATGTCTATTAGGTCTGCTTGGTCCATAGCTGAGTTCAAGTCCTGGATATCCTTGGTCATTTTCTGTCTCATTTCTGTGTCTAATATTGACAGTGAGGTGTTAAAGTCTCCCACTGTTACTGTGTGGGAGTCTAAGTCTCTTTGTAGGTCTCTAAGAACTTGCTTTATGAATCTGGGTGCTCCTGTATTGGGTGCATATATGTTTAGGATAGTTAGCTGTTCTTGTTGCATTGATCCCTTTACCATTATGTGATGCCCTTCTTTGTCTCTTTTGATCTTTGTTAGTTTAAAGTCTGTTTTATCAGCGACTAGGATTGCAACCCCTGCTTTTTTTTTTGCTTTCCACTTGCTTGGTAAATCTTCCTCCATCCCTTTATTTTGAGCCTATGTGTCTCTTTGCACGTGAGATGAGTCTCCTGAATACAGCACACCAATGGGTCTTGATTCTTTATCCAGTTTGCCAGTCTGTGTCTTTTAATTGGGGCATTTAGCCCATTTACATTTAAGGTTAATATTGTTATGTGTGAATTTGATTCTGGTATTAAGATGCTAGCTGGTTATTATGCCCAGCTAGCTAGTTGATGCAGTTTCTTCATAGCATCGATGGTCTTTAAAATTTGGTATGTTTTTGCAGTGGCTGGTACTGGTTTTTCCTTTCCATGTTTAGTGCTTCCTTCAGGAGATCTTGTAAGGCAGGCCTGGTGGTGACAAAATCTCTCAGCATTTGCTTGTCTGTAAAGGATTTTATTTCTCCACTTATGAAGCATAGTTTGGCTGGACATGGAATGCTGGGTTGAAAAATCATTTCTGGCTGGGCACAGTGGCTCATGCCTGTAATCCCAGCACTTTGGGAGGCCAAGGCAGGCAGATCACAAGGTCAGGAGATCGAGACCATCCCAGGCAACATGGTGAAACCATGTCTCTACTAAAAATACACACACACACACAAAATTAGCCGGGCATTGTGGCACACACCTGTAGTCCCAGGTACTAGGGAGGCTGAGGCAGGAGAATTGCTTGGACCTGGGAGGCAGAGGTTGCAGTGAGCGAAGATCACACCACTGCACTCCAGTCTGGGCTACAGAGCGAGACTCTGTCTCGAACAAAACAAAACAAAAACTTATTTTCTTTAAGAATGTTGAATATTGGCCCCCACTGTCTTCTGGCTTGTATGGTTTCTGCTGAGAGATCCACTGTCAGTCTGATGGGCTTCTCTTTGTGGGTAACCTGACCTTTCTCTCTGGCTGCCCTTAACATTTTTTCCTTCGTTTCAACCTTGGTGAATCTGACGATTATATGTCTTGGGGTTGCTGTTCTCAAGGAACATCTTTGTGGTGTTCTCTGTATTTCCTGAATTTGAATGTTGGCCTGCCTTGCTAGGTTAGGGAAGTTCTTCCGGATAATATCCTGAAGAGCGATTTCCAACTTGGTTCCATTCTCCCCGTCAGTTTCAGGTACACCAATCAAAACTAGATTTGGTCTTTTCACATAGTCCCATATTTCTTGGAGACTTTGTTCATTTCTTTTCAGTCTTTTTCTCTAATATTGTCTTCTCTCTTTATTTCATTGAGTTGATCTTCAATCTCTGATATCCTTTCTTCCGCTTGATCAACTCAGCTGTTGATACTTGTGTGTGTTTCACAAAGTTCTTGTGCTGTTTTTCAGCTCTATCAGTTCATTTATTTTCTTCTCTAAGCTGGTTATTCTAGTTAGCAATTTGTCTAATCTTTTTTCCAGGTTCTTAGCTTCCTTGCTTTGGGTTAGAACATGCTCCTTTAGCTTGGAGGAGTTTGTTATTACCCACCTTCTGAAGCCTACTTCTGTCAATTCATCAAACTCATTCTCCGTCCAGTTTTGTTCCGTTGCTGGTGAGGAGTTGTGGTCCTTTGGAGTAGAAGAGGCATTCTGGTTTTTGGAACTTTCAGCTTTTTTGTGCTGGTTTCTCCCCATCTTCATGGATTTATCTATCTTTGGTCTTTGTTGGTGATATTGACCCTGTTCCTTTCTGTTTGTTAGCTTTCCTTCTAACAGTCAGGGCCCTCTGCTGCAGGTCTGCTGGAGTTTGCTGGAGGTCCACTCCAGACCCTGTTTGCCTGAGTATGACCAGTGGAGGCTGCTGCCCAACAAAGATTGCTGCCTGTTCCTACCTCTGGAAGCTTCGTCCCAGAGGGGCACCCGCCAGATGCCAGCCAGAGCTCTCCTATAGGAGGTATCTGTCGGCCCCTACTGGGAGGTGTCTCTCAGTCTGGATACACTGGGAGTCAGGGGATCAGGGACCCACTTGAGGAGGCAGTCTGTCCCTTATCAGAACTCGAATGCTGTGCTGGGAGAACTCTGCTCTCTTCAGATCTGTCAGGCAGGGACATTTAAGACTGCTGAGGCTGCACGCACAGCCACCCCTCCCCCAGGTGCTCTGTCCCAGCAAGCTGCAGTGGGCTCCGCCCGGTTTGAACTTCCCTGTGGCTTTGTTTACACTGTGATGGTAAAACCACCTACTCAAGCCTCAGCAATGGTGGTTGCCCCTCCCCCCACCAAGTTTGAGCATCCCAGGTCAACCTCAGACTGCTATGCTAGCAGCGAGAATTTCAAGCCAGTGGATCTTAGCTTGTTGGGCTCCGTAGGGATGGGACCCACCGAGCCAGACACTGGAGAGAATCTCCTGGACTGCCAGTTGCGAAGACCATGGGAAAAGCACAGTATCTGGGCCAGAATGCACCGTTCCTCCCTGTACAGACTTTCACGACTTCTCTTGGCTAGGAAAGGGAAATCTCCTCACCCCTTGTGCTTCCCAGGTGAGGCAATGCCCCACCCTGCTTCTGCCTGCCCTCTGTGGGCTGTACCCACTGTCCAACCAGTCCCAGTGAGATGAACCACGTACCTCAGTTGGAAATGCAGGAATCACCTGCCTTCTGCATTGATCTTGTTGCGAATGGCAGACCAGAGTTTTTCCTATTCAGCCATCTTGCCAGCTACCAACCTGGTGTTTCTTTAAGAAACTTCAAGAATACTGACTTTGGAATACACTTTGAGAAAATGAACTTATTCACAAATTTTCAGGCACATGGATTTTATGGCAAAGAACCCCTTCACTGATCTGGAAGCCAGAGCTCACCTTAGTATCCATTTAGCAGACTAATGTGTGGGCCTGGTGAGGACAGGAAAGATCATCCGGACTCCTATTCTTCTCCCCTCCATACCTCAATCCAGATATTCAAGGTCTAGAAATTCCAGTGTTATCAATATATTCCTTGAGGGCATTGCCCTTTCCAGGCTCCTTTTTGAAATGAAAATACAACACAGGGTGGGAGCACTTTGAATCAATTGTATCTTCATCTGAATTATTTGTTTTTAGAATAAGTTTGGAAGACCTCAGGGTGGTGTGAGGATACTGGATATGTAGAGCATAGGAGGTGGGCCCTCTAAAGGGAGGGGAGGAATCCCCATAGGAAGCTTCCCCCCATCAAAGCTGTGCCAGGAAGTAGACCCTACATACGGCTTTCTCTCAGATGCATTCAGAACCCAGAGATTAGGGGGAGTGAAGGAAACCCATGTTTAACTCTTGGCTTGCTTTGAGTGGATGCAATGGCCCTCTTTTCTCATCCTCTTCCTCAGCCTGTATAGAGTCTTCTTTCAGGCATGCTAAGACACTGCTTGCTTGGGTGCCAGCTCTATTAGAGATGCACTATCCGAAGGCCTGGTGCTGATAATATCTGTCACATTGAATTATGCCTTCTGGGCATGATGTGGCATGCAGACAGAGAGGCCAGTCATTACCCTAGGGCTAATAAGGCCCTTATCAAAAGGGGAATCTCCTTCAAAGAATAGTTTAGAAATAGCAGGCGGTACTGAATTTTGCATGTGGGGCTGACAGTCTGTGGGGCTGACAGTCTGTAAGAATACTGCTCTTGTTTTCAGGAAATGAGAATTCTTTCGGCAAAAGGAGAAGCTGATTTGCAGAAGTGCTGAGCATGCCTGAGAGAGATGGGAGTGATCAAGACCAGGAGTGCCATTTGGATGTGCAGAGTTGAGGTGACATCTGCCTGGAGAGATTGAGGAGGCAGCCGAACTACACTCACGTAAAGCAAGAGAAACACTAAAATGGGAGAGACAAATTTGGGAATCCTACATTTGTGGTTGTCAAAGTTTAAGAATCACTTTTGAGAAGTTCCTTAAGAGATGGATTGGGAGGGCGCATTAGGAGATTCTGCTTCTGTATACTTGATGTCAGGACAGGAAATGTGAATTTAAAAAGTGTCCGAGGTGACTTTTATGCAGGGAGGAGGGGCCCCAAAGGCCTTCTGGAAAACACTTCTTCAGATTGATAGAGAAAACCATGGTGAAGAAAAACGGGCTAAGGACGGCACCATGGGAATGCCTGTGCCCACATTGGGCAAAAGGAGGAATCGGAGGAGCCAGGGAAGAAGGTGGAGTAGGGGCCATCAGAGAGATATGAGGAGAGTGGAATATGCATTGAAATCGACCATCCACCTAAGAAACCATACAAAGGACAGGCGAAAACAAAGTAGTTTATTCCTCCTTGAAATTAAGACATGAAAATTAAAACCTTGTGTATGACTTTACTCCTAAATTAGCCAAGAGAAAAGTCACTTAAAGGAAGCACCAAATGGCAGAGAAATAATTATAAAACATACACTCATGCATTTAAAATGATTTAAGCCTTTTGGAAAGCAATATGGTAATTCCCATCTAGAGCCAGGCGTATGTGTATGTCCCACAATCCAGTGATTCTAGCACTGAGAACTTTCCAAAGAAAATAACTGAACACAGTAAATAAGCCATAAGAATGAAAATGTTCATTATAGCAGTATCTATATGATAAATTTGAGATACCCTGAATACTCAGCAACATTACAGTGATATAAAGACATTATGATTCACTTAAGGAAGTATGCAATAATTTAAAATGACAATTTGGCTAATTTAGAGATATAGAAAAAGTTGTATATTGAAAAACTTAGAATACAAAGTAAAACTTATATTGTAAATACAACAATGTAAGTATGTTTTTTGAGAAAAAAAGGAAAGTAATTTCCTGTCCCAATTTTGTACCTTTAAGTCAGTTAACTATGTGTACCATTTACCTGGTAGCCTATAAAGCAAGCCATGGATACCAACTGGTATTCTTGGCAGTTATAAGGTGCTCAGATGGCCAAAATAGCTGTGTAAATATCCTAAATCCCATCCTTTCCTTATTGAGTTGGTTTCCAACTCTTCTTTCCAACTCTTCTCTCTTTGTCTGGTTTAGGATGCTGCCTATGACTCTGTACTTTATACTAGCATCTGTTCTTTCACACTTCTTTTACATCCTTCTCAGATTGCTTGGACCAGCTCTCCCAGTTTGAGATAATCTCAGCTATTGAAGCCCACTCTAACAGCCCTGTAATAAAAGTACTTGTGTTTAAGTTTTTACTTATGAAAAATTACATCAAAGCAATGTTCATGGTAAAACTAGCCAAATGGCTTTTAAAAGCTAATATTGTCAGGTGTGGTGGCTCACACCTGTAATCCCAGCACTTTGAGAGGCTGAGGCAGGAGGATTGCTTGAGCCCAGGAGTTTGAGACTAGCCTGGGCAACACAGGGACACCACATCTCTATAAAACATTAAAAAATTAGCTTGGCCTGGTGGCATAAGCCTGTGTTCCCAACTACTTGGGAGGCTGAGGTGGGAGGGTCATCTGAGCTGGGGAGATCAAGGCTGTAGTGAACCATGATTATGCCACTGCACTCCAGCCTGGGTGACAGAGTGAGACCCTGTCTTTAAAAAAAAAAAAAGCTAATAGTGAAAAATATAATACTTGCCTGCACAGTTTCTGTAGATCAGAAGTTTGGTGAAGCTTAGCTGGTGGAGGATGGGCAAGGATCTGGTGGTTTAACCTCTCTGTATACAGACTTTCAATTAATAGATCTGTTTTTAGCTCCACACTATACCCCTACCTTATTGCAATAACTTGAGTCTCCAAGACCTGAGACTTTCTGCTAATCCAGTTCAATGCTTATCAGATCCTACAAATTCTTTCCGTAGGGCTTTCAGGGTATCCTGCTACGTTGACTAGTGCTCATCCATCTGCGTGCCTTCCAAATATTTGTTAAGATCTTTCACCTACAGTTGTGCATTAGTTCAGGTCCTTCAAGAGGCAGATACCAAGACGATATTAAATGTACAAGGATTTTGTTAGGGAACTGCCTGTGTGCGAGAAAATGATGGTGTAGGGGGAGCCAGAAAAGACTTGGAAAGCGTCAGACTGAAATGAGAATGAAGGAGAGAAGAAAGGAATGCTGAGTGGTAATGTCCTAGACCACAGTGCAGTCTAAGGAAAGTTCAACAAGGCTGACAAGAGTATTTGAGTCAAAGCTGGCTGTTGGACCCTGGGAATGGACCTGCCTGAATTTCCCTAGCATACTCATTGAGTAATGATTAGCTGGGAGCTGCCCTGGGGAAGCATGGCTTGGGTCAAGATCAGCTGTGGATGTAGCAGGATTTCAGAGCCCAGCAGTGGGGATCCTTGGTCAATTCCACTCCCATGGATAGGGGCATGAGTAGTCTCATGGCAACCAAAGGTTGTTTTTTTCTCCCCTTATCTTTTGGGTGTGTTCCTTTTATTTGGGGGAGGCTATATTCTTTAAAGAAAAATATTTTAGTGGTGTTTAGGAAAGGAAGGGAAATAAATGGTTACATTTCAACGTTCATTTGTTTTCAAAATAAATTAAAATCATAAATATTTAAATTAATTAATTCCTTTACTGGATAAATTAAATGTTTAATAACTACTTAAATAATTATTTTATTTAAAATAATTTTCCTCCAACATTTCTGTAATATGTTTATACTTTTTAAAAAAGTTTAAGAGAAGAGAAGGTGATCAGAAGTGTCAGGCAGAAAGTCGGGGGAAGATGGAGGCTTAGAAAGCTTGTGTGACTTGCTAATTAGGAGGTTGGTTATTGGTGAACTTATTGCTGATTCCACTGTTATGGGGTGAAAGCCAGCTTGAAAGAGACTGAGTAGATATAAAAGAGTAAGTAGGTATAGAGCAGTCTGCCAAGAAGTCTGGTAGTAAAGGGAGAACAAGGAAAACAGCATTAACTTAGGGGTGTGCTTGGTACTTTGAAACATATTTCAAAGGAAAGGGTCTTTTTTTTTAGGCTAAGAAGTTCCTAACAGTTTTATTAGTGGACATAAAAAAGAGCCAGAATGGAGGAAAAGATTGAATATGCAAACAAGAAAGGACATGATTGTAAGAACATGGCCTAAGAGGAGGCAGAAGAGGAAACGGGGTCACGAATGCATGCGGAGAGCTAGTTCAAAAAGCAGGAGAGCCATCTCTCCTTCAAACGTAGGAGAAATGAGATGCAGACCTAAAGATGCCTCAGTGGTGTATCAGGATATCTCTTAGCTGCATGAAGGAGGAAATTGACTATTGTGGCTTAAATAAGTAGAGGTCTAGGAGGTAGGCAGTCTAGCATTGATATAATGGCAATAAGATACTGCCAAGGATTCAAGATACTTCCATCTTTTCATTCTATCATGTTCCATGAAGGAATGAATGAATGAGCAAAATAATGGAAGGGAACTATCATACTTCCATTGAGACTTTTTTCCTTTCAGTGAAAAACAATGTGAATGATCAAACTGTAGCAAGTTGGTTAAATAATCTAGTATGTTAACAATTTGAAGATCACATTGCTTTTTTAAAATATGTGTATGAAGTAGGGATGTGAAAAAATGTAGATTATGTGATATTGAGTGAAATAGAACCTTAAAATTATATGGGCATGTTTATTGCAATTATGAAAAATTTGTATCTTACAATATTAAGGCAAGGAGGACCATTGTATCTTGATTCTCATTTAGCTTTTGTGTTAAGGAGGGTTGGATTTTTTTCTTTTTTCATTTATTCTGTTTATAGTTCACTATAAAGTTGTTAAAATATATAATTACAAAATTTAAAAGCCCATATGGAACTTTCTTTGAGCTCATCTAGAAGAAAGAAACTCCTAAATGCAAGCATGGCCATCAAAATATCATTGCATTGTACACACACACACACACACACACACACACACACACGGATAGTCACTACATTCTGATAACTAACTAACTTCCAACTGTAATATTGGTGTGGTTCATGAAGGCCCCTTTGCCAAATATCTCTCTACCTCCTTCACAGGCCTGAGATTCTTTTTCTGGGGAGCAATGTTTTCTTTGTTTGAGGAGAGGCATCATGATCTTCTCACTACATGTAAATGATTATGTCTTTCTAAATGGAGAGTGTTAATATCTGTGAGGGACAAAGGGTGCAGGAAGGAGTGGCTGGGTACACTTGAAATGTAGCCCCTTACTCATGCCAAAGTTGAATCTCGATTCTCAATTCAAATATCTTCCATCCCTCACTTCTGAATGATCTCCCTTCCTTTTATTGGTGCAAGGAATTACGGGGCTGGGCATGGTCTTCTGTTTACCCTCCTACCCTCCATCAGTGACTTTAAATCATTCCAATGAAGTAAGTGTCTCCTATTTTTAAGCACTAGAAGAGGATGTTCTTCAATATCCCTCAATCATACATTCTTTTTTCTGACAAAACTCACCCTAGAAATACTTCTTTAAGCCAAACTTCCTAAATTCCTTACTTGCAGTGTTACAGCTTGTTTCTTGTTGGATTGCCATCAGAGATTAAGAATTCTTAATCACATCCCTTCAGAACTTTTATCTGGAAGATCTAACATGGTGAGGGATTATCTGACCCTCCTTTACTGGTGAGGCTCAGAAGTCTAACAGTGTGCTCAGACACCTAGTAACTCAGAGGCTGATGGATACTCCTTGTAGGTTTTAGTTTCCACATCTGAAAAACGAGGAGAGCAATATCTACCCCCTCCTCCTCACATGGGCTTTGTAAAAACCCTGTAAGATAATATGACTAAAAGTACTCTGGGAAATATAAACAAATTCAAGTTATTATTTAAATACTTCTCTCTTTTCCTTTGAGTTTTGCTTTGCTGCACTTTCATCCTCCTTTTCTACAGCACTGGCTTTGCTGTAGAAGAGGAATGGCATGGCATTCTGTCAGAAGCCACACAGCCCTCCAGCACCCTCCCTCTGCATCTAGCTTGCAGCTCTGTTCCATCCTCAGCATTAATTTTTAGGTTTGAATGGATATCCTGGCTTACATGAACTCAGGTTACTCTCTTCCTTAACCTCCTGGTAACCTGCTAAATCCCTGCAGACACATTGTTCTCAATTGGGGGCATTTCTCTCTCCTTTTCTACTGACAAGGGGATATTTGGCAGTGTCTGGAGTCATCTTTGGTCATCACTGCTGGTGGGTAGTGCTACTGGCATGTGGTGGGTAGAGTCAGGGATGCTGCCAAACATCCTAAGATGCATAGGACAGCTCGCTTCCCACAACAAAGAATTATCTGGTCTAAAATGTCAGTAGTGCTGTGGTTGAGAAGTTCCGCTATAGATAAAATTCAGTGAAGTACATATTCTTCTCCCTTCCCCTTCCTTCCTTCCTCCCTTCCTTCCTTCCTTCCTTCCTTCCTTCCTTCCTTCCTTCCTTCCTTCCTTCCCTCCTTCCTTCCTTCCTTCCTTCCTTCTTCCTTCTTTCTTCTTCCTTTCCTTTCTTTTCCTTTCCATTCCTTTTTTCTTTCTTTCAACAGCTGTATCAGATATAAAGGTATAATTGGTACACAATGACCTGTACATACTTAAAGTGTACAGTTTGATGATTTTTGACATCTCTACATGTAAAATCATCACCATAATCAAGAAAATGAATCTATCCATCACTCCCAAAAGATTCCTCCTGCCCTTTTGTAATTCTGCCCTCCTTGGGCCACCCATCTCAGCTTCCCAGCCCCAATCAACCACTGATTTGCTTTCTCTCACTTGAGATTAGTTTGCATAGTCTAAAATTTTATATAATTTGAATCATACATTATGCACTTTTTTTCTGGCTTCTTTCACTCAGCATAATTATTTTAAGATTTATCTATGTCATTGCTGAACTACTTATTCTTGAGGAAAGATAAGCTGATGGTTAAGAACAAAGGGTTATGACTCCTGGGTTTTTGGGTCATTAATAGACACTCTTTTGATGATTTTACTTCTTGGATGGATGCCTCACTTAGCTGTTCCTTCCCCTGCCCCCACAATCAATTTTCCTTATCACAGTCTTTAATACCTGGCCGGTGAACTACCTCAGTGGTCTTCTAATAGGAGACTTCTGTCTCTAATTTCTACTCCCCTTAACTTATAAAACTTCATTCCCTTTTTTTTTCTCTCAAACAGAATATTAAAGAGCTAATCTGTGGGATACCAGTTTGGGAAATGGTGCCCTGACATAGCTATTTTGTTTTTAAAACTCTGCATTTCAGACTTAATCCGTGTGCAGTATACACACACACACAGAGAAATGAATCTTGAGACATCATCTCTAATCAGCACAGCTTACCTGGTTTTTGCCTACTTTGGTGCTAAGAATCTTTCCTGGAATTATATCTAGTTAAGGTATCCATATTTAATAATAGGAAGAATTCTTTAACCAGGGACTTTGAAGACCATAAAAAATAGTTAACGATAATTAAACCCACACATTCTTATGAGAAGTATGTAGATTTTACTACATTGTTAGCCCAGACATACTTCTATACAGCAATGACATATGGTTTTGAAGTGGAATTCTTGAATAAATCTCAAGTTGCTCCTTTCAAGATAACTGAGAAAATCTTGATTCCTAAGAAAACAGTCCTCTTTATCATCTGTTCCACAGTTTTCTTTCCCATTTATCTTCGTTATATAGGATATGGCTCATTCTTTTCTCTTCCCACACAGTCTTCTGTGGGGTTGGTCATTTCTTTATATTAATGCTTATATCACTTTTCTTCAGTCAGTTATTGGTATTTGTATCTGCAAATGCTCCAAGTTCATTTTAAGCATCAAATATAATTAATATTGCTGAGGATGTTTTGCTCTTCTCCTGGCAACTTGTTACCTGGAATGCTCTCTTCTGTTTGTGATAGGCATTGGTTGTTTTGCCCACCCAGTATCCTCTTCATTTGGTAATAGTACTGTGTTCTTTTTTGGTGTGGGGGGATGCTATGTCCCCTCTTTAATGTGTTTAGTTAACGTAGCAACATTTCTGAGAGGGGGCGAATGGTGAACCTAGGGAGGCCTAACCTTAGGTCCCTGTGTTCTCAATGGTATATATATCTTTTTTATCAGCAGGGAGATACCAGGGTTCGTCATGGGCAGCAATGACTACGATGGACAAGAAGATAGAGGCCCTAATCCTAATTTTCTGAGCACCATGGAAGCCCCCTGGATTCTAGGGAGACCTTGAGGAGAAAGCAGACTCCTGTAAATGCCTGACATTGAAATTCCTGCAAGTCTAGGAGCATGTGAACTCAAAATGGAAATTAATTTGATTTAATAAAAATAAAGAAGGAGAATTGTTTTGGCATATCCCAGTTTGTAGACTGAGATTCATAATGGTTGTAGGCACTTAAAAATTATCATCCGTAGATTAATGAGTTTACTGAGTGCCATCTCTACTCCGAACATTATTAGCAAGACTTTCTGTGGGTAAAGCAAAGACTTATATGGCCCTGCCTCAGTCTTCTGAGAACACGTAGCCTGCTTGGAGACAGAATATTCAAATAGGTAGGAGGAGGTTAATTTCTTACAAGGGGTAATCCATCAGGGTCTGATAGCAACTTAAGAGCTACCACCTGCGGGCGCCTATAATCCCAGCTACTCGGGAGGCTGAGGCAGGAGAATGACATGAACTCGGAAGGCGGAGGTTGCAGTGAGCCGAGATCGTCCCACTGCACTTCAGCCTGAGGGACAAAGCGAGACTCCGTCTCCAAAAAAAAAAAAAAAAAAAAAAAAAGGAAAGAAAAAAAGAAAAACAAACAAACGACAAAAGCGAGCTACTACCTGTACCTAATTGGTAAATGAATGGCCTGGTCAATGAGCAGTGAGTTCAGCTGCTATCATATTAAAGGGAATTGAGAGAAAAAAGAAAAACAATAAGAATTTAATGTCTTTCGTTTTACTAAGAGTGAGTTTGCAGGGCTGAATTTTTAAAAAATTTTTTATTTTTTATTTTTGAGATGGAGTCTCGTTCTGTCGCCCAGGCTGGAGTGCAGTGGCACGATCTCGGGTCACTGCAAGCTCCGCCTCCCGGGTTCACGCCATTCTCCTGCCTCAGCCTCCCGAGTAGTTGGGACTACAGGCGCCCGCTACCACGTCCGGATAATTTTTTTGTATTTTTAGTAGAGACGGGGTTTCACCGTGTTAGCCAGGATGGTCTCAATCTCCTGACCTCGTGATCCGCCTGCCTCGGCCTCCCAAAGTGCTGGGATTACAGGCTGAGCCACCGGCTGATTGTTTTAAGGAAAGGAGCAGTTTATTTCTGCAGCTCACCACTTCCCAGGGAGCCCATGCTTTGTGAGCCTGTGGTCTCAAGAGTTCCCCATCCAGAGTGGGGAGTCAGGCCACTGGAACAGCCTGCAGAAATCAAGCAGGTGGGTAACGTGCTCAAAGATGTTTTGTGCTCGCCTTTTCCTCGTCTTCCCAAATATGCAGCACTTGTCCAGGTCAATGTCAGAGGAGCTTATGTTCCTGTTAAGCAATAAGACCCAGTAGGCAGAGAATTGCTGTGGAATTAGGGGAATTCAGAGTGACTTTGTCTGTCAGGGACATGAGCCTCTGCTTCCATGCCAGTTTCCAGCACAAGGTTGTTTGAAAGCCTTGCTTAAAAAAAAATCTCGAGGTATGCCCAACTTGGAGCTCTCGGATCTGATGTGGGCAAAGTGAAGAGATCAGATCAAGTCCCTTAGAGATCTAGGCTGTGAAACTGGGTGACTAGGGAAGGGATTTGAGTCATGATAGTGTGGAGTTAGTCTTAGGGCGTTCTTGGACAAGACATGAGGTCTTTTTGGAGGTTGGTTTTACTGTCTTAGTTTTATGGTAAAATGACTACAAGAATATGGGCAGAGCTTTAATCTAAACCAAACACAAACATCTAAATAGCCTACATTAATACATTAAGGAGTGGTCATTTGCTTTACAATGATAGGATTGCCCCCTTTATAAAAATTCACAGTAATATCCATTTATAGGGCAGTTGAACTTTCATTTGAAAATGGAATTTGGTTTGCAGAATGTGATTGTGTTTTCAGCTTTTAAGGAAAATATCAGTTGTAAAAAGGGAGTTCTGCATGTCTTCTTACTCTGTTCCCCTTTCATCCCTCCATGCACTCCTCCTTCTCATGAAAACTGTGAAGATAATGTCTACATGATACTTAACAGATGTTTAAGATCTGAGCTAAAAATCCAAATTGGTGATAAGCTCATCATCAAAGATGTACTGGGGCTCATTCTCCAGTGGCTTCTGGATTGGGAGGGGAGAGACCAGGGATCTGGTCCAAACTTTGCCTCAAAATAGCTGGGTCCCTTTGGGTAAATCTTAGAATTGTAGAACCTTTGATTGGAATAAAATTAGGGATCATCTTATCCAACCTTCTTTTGATGAAAGTATTTCATCTACAGCATCCCCAGCTGAAGAGTATCTAGTCTCTTCACTTTCTGGGCCTAAGTGTGTTCATCCAATGAGAGGAACAGGTCTCCATTTGAATCAGGTCTGAAAATGAGGCTAGGAGAGTCAAGAAACTGGAGGCCAGGACTCTGAAGACTAAATGTAATGATATCAGAGTTTGTCAAGGGGCCAAGCCCTAGGTATAGGGTCTGAGGAAGACTCTCTGGGGAATAAAACACTACACATACCTTCCCTCTTCACAGGTCCATCCTCCTCTGGTCAATAGATGGGGAAGAGTTCTGAGACTTTTAGACACTTAACAGTTTGACCTGAAGCTGCTTACAGATCTACCTCAGCATTTCTAAAGAAAGACAAAGTCAGGATGTCAAGTGAGCTCTCTTCATATTTGAGCTAAACATTATTCCAAGGTTGTGCAGCCTCAGCTGGCCTCTTGCCCTTTGCTTCACATCCTACCTCCTCCTTCCACCCTCCCACCCCCACTTCCAGCTTTTTTACAGCATGCAAACTGCAAACCTCAAGGGCATGCAGTTGAGTCTGGCTGAAATCTGCTGAGTATTTGCAGGGTTTATCTGAGGAAGAACCTTTGGGTCATTGTCATGGCAATTTTGATAATCCTGATGACATGCAGATGTGACTGTTCAGGGCAATCTGAGAATGCCTCCCACTTTCTAGCCTCAGCATTGCCTGGGGCAAATGGAGCTTGCTTACTTGCTTACTCTTTTTTTTTTTTTTTTTTTGTATTCTTGTGCAAATAAAATAAAAAAGAGTTCACAAAATTTCAGTTATAAAAATCCTGTGCCAAAAAAGTTTTATCAAAAACTTCATCTGGAGTTACAAAAAGATTCTAAGAGGGTTGGATGAGTCACCAACAGGACTGGACCAATAGTCCATTTCTGCATATTGCTTATTTGTTCTCCGTTAACATGTCTACTCACCCTTTCCAATACCACCCACCCTCCCTACTCCATTCAGATCCAGAAAATGAACTCAAGGCTAGGGATCTTTTTCAGTCATCTCTTGATGCCTCCAGTACCCAGCACCATGCCTAGGAATTCAGTAATGTTTGCTGGATAAATGATGAGGTGGGCATAAGATAGCAGAGAGATTTGCAAGGTGACTCCTGATAAACAGAGATTGAATAAAGGTAGGGATTGGTGGTGTGAAGAGACAGGGGCTTCTAGGCTTTGAGTGTTAGCCAAAGCTCTTGAGCATGGAATTGATGCCATAAAGATCAATTCCAATAAAAATATACCTGGTGTCAAAATGTGTGGAGAACTAGACTTGGAGAGAGCTTAGAGGCAGGGAGACCAGCAAAGAGTATCAACCTGTTTTCTTGAAAAAGTACAGAATGGAGAAGAAAGTGCTAGGGGAGCCTAAAAGAGACGTGTTATTGCAGGTCCATTTATCTGCCCAGGAGCACAGCCAGGAAAGATTCAAATGCCTAAAGAGTTGGGCACCAACTTGTACATGAATGTTCACGGGAGCATTATTTATAATAGCTAAAAGTAGAAACAACCCAAACGTCTATCAGATGACAAATGGATGAACAGTATGTGGTATATTCATGTAATGGAACATCATTTTTCAATAAAAAGGAATGAAGTACTGATACATGCTCCAGCATAGATGTACCTTTAAAACATTATGCTAAACGAGAGAAGCTAGTTGCAAAAGGACATATGTTGAATTTTTATATTTTTGTGAAATGTTCAGAATAGGCAAATCCATAGAGACAAAAAGTAGGTTAGTAGTTGTCAGGGGCTGGGGGAGGGAGAAATGGGTAGTGATTGCCTATGTGTGTGGGGTTTCTTTTTAGGGTGATGAAAATGTTCTAAAATTACATATTGGTAATGGTCGTAGAACTCTGTGAATATACTAAAACCCACCAAATTATACATTTTAAAAGGGTGAATTGTATGATGTGTGAATTAGGTCTCAATAAAGCTGTTATTAAAAAAGAGTAGGGCTGGGCTGGGGCCATGACCACTGTCTTCACGGACATCAAGGAGTCCAGCACCATGTTGTTGAAGATATCCTGAAATGGCTGCCTGATTAGCAATGGCTGTACAAGGGTGACCAGCTCCTGGTGATGGCAAGACGATGCATGAGTTTGGCTTCCCCAGCCACAGGCCACAGCTGCAGTGGGGCTGGCTTTCTGGGTCGGGTCAGAGACACCTATGAGGCCCTGCACATCGAGCCCTTCTTCAGCCCACCCATGCTGCCTGATGTGATGAATCCCCAGGACTCAGGAAGCAGCACCAATAAATAAGCCTTCCAGTGAGGAAGGCTTATTTGACCTACCCCAGAGAGGCCTCAATAAAAGATAATTTTGTATCTAAAAAAATAAGTAAATAAATAAAAGAGCCATCCATCTGACCTAAGAGTTTAAGTCTCTTGGGCTTTGGAGAAGAGTCAGCAGGGATCACAAAGAATAAGAATGACCATCAGACCCTTGAAGCAGGTTGTTCATGTTAGTAAGTAATGTGTGTGTGTGTGTGTGTGCGCGCAAACTAATTCACAAGTCCACAAGTGGCTGTCTCGTTTTCCTTTCCATTTATTCCAAATGTGAGCTAGTCCAAATCCAGCTTGGGCAGGGTCCACTTGATTCTGCAGAGTGCTCCACAACTTGCCCTAGCTTCTGCTAGCTGCCTGCCAGTAAAGAAACCTGAGGGATACCCTGGGCTCTTGTTCCATATGGCGCAGGAATCTTTAAGAAGCATCTGCTCCTCATTATAGCCCCTTGTTATCTAGCACTCACTCTCTGCTGGAGGACAATTTTGAGTGACAGACACTGTTTTGTCTTCAAAATGGCCTTTCTATTAGGTCCTAACCCATGGTCTTTAAGTCAAGCTGTGAGCCATGATGCCATTAAAATGAGAGGCTTCCTTGGAAGCTGCCAGTGCTGTGCTGGTAAACCAGCTCTCTGGAAAAGAGGTTAAGTAACTAGGAAATGGCAGAGCCAGACAGGACTGGAGCCTCTGTCTCTCAGACTCCAAAGCAGATGCTTTTAATCACTGGACTGCTCATAAGACACATTAGTTCATAAGTTCCCTTACTGAAAGGTCTTCAGAAAGGAAATTGCTCAAGCCTTGAGACACCTTGTACTAAATTAAGCTGAGAAAGTGGATGTCATTCTAAAACTATGGCTGATCTCAAGCTACTCCTGTGATGTCATTGAACATAGAGTGTGGATGAGAGGAGCATGGTTGGCTCTTGAGAAGTGGAATGAGCCTTCTCCAGCACATTACTGTACTCGGCACAGCCTGGCAGCTCTTTTACCAGCTCTTCAGATACATTCAGATGGATTTATCCATGGGTATTCTGAACACATGAAAGGTTTCCATTTTTTTTTTTCTTGTTGCTTATTTGACACTTGTGCAGGCACACAGAACAGGGATACATTATTAATGAGGAAATAATGTACAGGTTTTGATGTAAACCAGTCCTACAGCAAGCTACTGACAGAGATGGGGATTACATTCCAGATTTCTGATGGACACCATTTGTTTGTTATCCTGTAAATTTTTGAAAGCATATGACTATGTAGAGTAGATCCATATAAGTTTATATGGAACATAAATGAAAAGAGTGGACTTATTTTTACATCTTCTACCAGGTTCCAGGTTCCTGCTCTTCAATGTGGTGGAGAGACCTGAATTTGGGCATGCCATCAACTACTTTTCTTTGTGTTTTTTTTGTTCTAAATTAAAAACTCAAGGAAAAACTATCATCACAATCTAATTTTAGAACAATTTTAAGAACCTCTAGAAGAAACTGTGTACGTTAGCACTTACTCTTTCTTCTTGCTCCCTTCCCTCACTCTCCTGATCCATCCACAGGCACTACACTACTTTCTGTTTTTATGGATTTGCTTATTTTGTACATTTCATATAAATGGAATCATACAGTATGTGTATTTTTGTGTGTGTCTGGCTTTTCTTCACATAGCATACTATTTTCAAGTTTCCTCCATGTCATAGCAAGTGGCAGTACTTTATTCTTTTGTATTGCCAGATTATATTATGTTTAATGGATATACCTTATTTTGTTTATCCATTCATCGTTCAGTTGACATTTGGGTTGTTTTCACTTTTTGACTATTACAAGTAATGCTGCTATGAACATTTGTATACAAATTTTTAGGTGAATGTAAGTTTTTATTTCTCTTGAGTGTATATCTAGGAGTGGAATTGCTATGGTAACTCTATTCTTAACTGTTTGAGGAACTGTCCAACTGTTTTCCAATATGGTTGTACCATTTTACAGTCCACCAGTCATTTATGAAGGTTCCAATTTCTCCACATCCTCAGCAACACTTCTTGTTGGCTCTCCTTTTGATTATAACCATCCTATTGGGTGTGAAGTGGCATCTCATTGTGGCTTTGATTTGCCTTTCACTAATGATTAATAATATTGAACATCTTTCTATGTGCTTATTGGCCATTTATATGTCTTCTTTGGAGAAACTTCTATTCAAATCCTTTGCCCATTTTTTTTTCTTTGAGACAGGGTCTCACTCTGCCACCCAGGCTGGAGTGCAATGGTGTAATCATGGCTCACTACAGCCTCAACCTTTCAGGCTCAAGTGGTCTTCCCCACCTCAGCCTACCAAGTAGCTGGGAACACAGGCTTACGCCACCATGCCCAGTTGATGTTTTAAATTATTTTTGTAGACATGGGGTTTCACTATGTTGCCCAGTCTGGCCTCCTCAAACTCCTAAGTTCAAGCCATCCACCTCAGCCTCCCAAAGTCTGGGATTATAGGTGAGAACCCCGTGCCTGGCCCCCTTTGCCCATTTTTTTTTTTTTTTTTTTTGAGACGGAGTCTCAGTCTGTCGCCCAGGCTGCAGTGCAGTGGTGCAGTCTTGGTTCACTGCAAGCTGTGCCTCCGGGGTTCATGCCATTCTCCTGCCTCAGCCTCCCCGAGTAGCTGGGACTATAGGCGCCTGCCACCATGCCCAGCTAATTTTTTTTTTTTTGTATTTTTAGTGTAGACGGGATTTCTCCGTGTTAGCCAGGATAGTCTCGATCTCCTGACCTCGTGATCCACCCGCCTCGGCCTCCCAAAGTGCTGGGATTACAGGCGTGAGCCACTGCGCCCGGCCCCCCTTTGCCCATTTTTAATTGAATTGTTTTTCTGTTTGTTGGGGAGTTGTAAGTTTTCTTTATATATTCTAGGTACAAGTATCTTGTCAGATATATAATCTGCAAATATTTTTTTTCCTACGCTATAAGTTGTCTTTCCACTTTCTTGATTATACCATTTGGTGCACAAAAATTTTTAATTTTACTGAAGTCCAATTTATCTATATTTTGTTGCTTGTACTTTTGGTGTCATATCTGAGAAACCATTGCCTAACCTAAAGTTACAAAGATTTCTCATTTTTTTTCTAGAGACAGGGTCTTGCTCTGTCACCCAGGCTGGAGTGCAGTGGCATGGTCATAGCTGATTGCAGCCTCCAGCTCCTAGACTTGAGTGATCCTCTGGCTGCAGCCTCCTGGGTAGCTAGGACCACAAGTGCATGCTACCGTGACCAGCTTTGAAAGTTACAGAGTTTTATTCCTGCGTTTTCTTCTGGTAGGTTCACAATTGTAGTTCCTATATTTAGGTTTATTTTGAGTTAGCTTTTGTGGATGGTATGAGGTAGGAGTCCAATTTTTTATCCAGTTGTCTTAGCACCATTTCTTGAAAGACCATCTTTCCCCCAGTGAATTGTCTTGGCATGCATGTCTAAAATCATTTGTTCATAAATATGTTTGTTTATTTCTAGACTCTCATTTTTATTCCATTGACCCATACGCCTGTCCTTATGTCAGTACTACACTATCTTGATTTTAAAATTATTTTACCATTAACGGTGTTGGATATTGTCCAATACTTTTTCTGCATCTATTGAGATGATCATTTGGTTTTATACTTTATCATATTAATATGGTGTATTACATCGATTGACTTTGGTATGTTAAACCAACTTTGGGACTCCTTTCTTGCTTTCAAGCCTTTAGGATTTGCTAAGCCCATGAAAAGTTGAAAAAGCCTGGTTGCTGTCTTCTGTTGCTTTTTGAGGTTTTGATTTTGAATTAGGCCTAGCCTAAAGGTAAGAATGTGTAAATATCTTGCCAAACTTAATCCTGAGATTTACTCCCAGGAGGAACTGGGATCTGACAACTATGTATTCTTTAGGGGCAACAAAATGAATGGTCATCTTGTCCAAGGGATCAGGAGTAGAGGTAGCAGAGCTAGATCTGGTATATAGTGAAAGGTGTTGGAGCTGGGAAATTATAAATGGTCTGAACATGGTTGGTAGTCACAGGTGTGTAAAGCTGTGCCTTGGGCAGGGGCCAGAGTGGAGGGAAGAATGGGCAGAATGGAACAGGAGACACTTGATAAAGTCAGAAAAAGAAAATCTGGAGCCATATTGTTTTAGAGCTTTTATACCACTCACCTGGGATTGATTGTCTCTGTTAGGCTTTTAATATATTGTCACCCCAGTCTCTTCTCTAGGGTGACACTGGACTTGTCTCAATATCTGCTCCCAGCAACTGTGGCTTTATCAGTCCGTGCATATTCCCTACATCTGTCTTTGGCTACTGGGTTGGTTTGTGGCTCAGTCAATGACTGGGAAGTTAGAGGCTCCTTCCTCCAAGGCCCCAGACTATTGATGATCAGACCCCTCTAGGTCCCAGGAGTTGGTCCTTTTACCTGATGCCCAACATGACTGTGGGTGGGTTTAAAATGGTATCCACTTTCTTGGCTTAATTTCATCTCAGATTCATCTTGGCCTGGGTCATTTACTTTCTGAAGGATGTACAGCTGGGGGTCTTGCAAAATAATGTGAGTATTTCATGGGTAAGTTGGCAGTCCAGTGACCGAGACTACCAACTTTGGAAACCAAGAGACAGGAACCCTGCCATTTTCTATTTAACCTCCTCTACATCTCAGTTTCCTTATCTGCAAAATGGACATCCTATGAGTATCTACCTCACAGATTTTATTCAAGATGTACATGGAGTTCAAAAACAGTGCCTGGTCTATGAGTGTTCAATAGCAGCTGTTGCTGTAACTAATGATGATGGTGGTACAAGTGATCTGGCCCCTCACTCTCCCCTGATGATTATCTGACATAAGCCCAGTTTACTTTGGAGAGTAGAGTGAATGGCTTTCTGGCATGCACATAAAAGTGGGAAAACAAGAAAAGAATGGAAAAATTTGTTGACAAGTTTGTGTGGCTGTGCATAGAAAATAAGCTTGCATTTGCATTTGATTTAGTTTCTCCAGTCAAGAAAATGCTAATGAGTATGAATAAATGGTGGTGCTTAATCCTGTAACTTAACAGGGAAAAGAAGTCATTAACAAGTTTATTATTATTATTAATACTTACAGTAATCAGGCTCATTTGTAGAGGGTGATTAAAAGTAAATGTCCACATGAAAAAATACTGGATTTAAATTAATGAAAGCCGGAGCCCCAAATATTTAAGATAATCATTTGAGGTACCAAAGTAAGATTAAAGTGATTAAGTTATTGGCAGTATTTAAACAGGAACATGTGTATGTTTTATCTTTGTCCCTCTAAATAAGAATGGGGAGTAGGGATTTCCAAGTCTGATTCTTCAATAAACACTTTTCAGTTTTGTTACTCAGATATTAGTAGTTTCATTCAACAACTTTTGTCCCTTCTCTGATGGTCCCATGGATTTTTACACATTCTAGCAAGACCTTATAGAAGTGTTTCAAATGAAGACTCCTTTGAAGCAGCTTATCATGAGTCATTCTTTGTTAGCTTATAGTTATACTGAAATTAAGCACTTAATATCAACTTATACATGACATGGCAGATCCTGGCAGGTCATGAGGGCTCTTGGAAGAAGTATATTGTCTAATTTTTTGCCATGCTGCCATTCAGTCACCTGCTAAGACATCAAACCTCTTAGTGATGGCATACCGTGTTTTAAGAAATATATATTTTCCAAAAAAGGAAATGTTTTCAAGTTAAATCTTACTTTAAATGGTATAGGGTAATTGTTCCCTTAACTTCATTGTCTGGTGAATCTTTTGGAAAGAGCTGTGAAGGGTTCCTATTTCTTATGCCGTCAGTGTTCCTTTTCCTGCCTCTTCCCTTTCTGCCTGGGAAGGTGCTCAGGTGATTCCAGCATCCTAACATCCCTCCCTTGACAAAGGGGTTCTCTTTTTTTTCCTTCCCTCATACTGCCAGACCTCTCAAAAGAGTAGCTTGTTCCTGCTGCTTTCATTCCATCTTACTTCATAGCAAAGACTTGGAACCAATCCAAATGTCCATCAATGATAGACCGGATTAAGGAAATGTGGCACATATACACTTCATTTACTCTTTATTCTTTAACTCCTCACCAAATGTGCTCTTGAAGAGATCAATGAAGTCCTCTGCTCAAGCCACTTCTCCTTGGTCATTTTGTCCTGCTCACTACCCATTTCCTTCTTGAAATACTTTGTTCTTTTGGACTGAATACTGCCCTCTCCTGTGATCCTCATGTGAGAGGTGCCCTCCCTATACATGGAGGAAAGAAGCACACTTATCCCTGAAGACAACACAGGGATGCTAAGAGAAATCTGATAAAACAAACCTCTCTGTTTCCTCCAGTTTATTACACTTAGCTCATACTCCCTTTGTCTTATTTCATTTCTTCACAGCTTTCCACTCTTCATCAAACTTAGCATAAAAACACTCAGTTTTGACCTCTTCTTCAGGTCTTCATTTTCTAATAAAAGCTCCTGTGTCACATAGACGTATGATAAATAAATTAGTATGTTTTTCTTTTGTTAATCTGTCTTTTGTTACAAGGGCTCTGGGCAATGAACCTACAATGGGCAGAAGGAAAAAATCATTTTCCTCCTCTACAAAGGAAAAAAGCAGAATATGAGGTTGAAAATGTAGATTGGGCCCAGATCCTCCAGATATGCCCAGATATACCTGTACCACAGTGGAAAGAGCAGATTAAGCTCCTTCCAGCGTGCCTACATAAAATGGTGCTGATAAAATCCTACCTCTCCTGCTGATACAAACATTAGATGAGGTAATACACACAAAGTAGCTAGCATAGTGTCTGGCACATGAAAAGTGTTCAATGAACGTTTGTGGTAAACTTTGAATAGAGTGCGTTAAAACGAGGACAGTCACGTGATCACGACTATGCCTCCAAAGTACTTAATTGATGGCAGTGGAGGCAGGAGGCAGTAAGACTAGATGCTACAGGAGACTGTGGTGAGGGGCCTGGGTAAAGAAAGTAATGCAAGAGAGACAATGAGTAAGACTTGGCACTGGGTTGGAAATAAGGACAAAGGAGAAGGGGTCAAAGGTGACAATAAGGTTTCAAGTTTGGTGACTGGCAAGAAGATAGTATCATTAGCAAACATAGAGAACACGTGACTTCAGTGTTGGTTGTACCAAATCTGAGATTGTCCTGGAAACTTTAAGAAGAGATATCTTGCATGCAGTTAGAAAATCAATCTAGCGCTTGTGAAAGAATTCTGGACTATAAATAAAGATGTGAAATGAAACCACTCTCTCTTCACACATGTTCTATGTTCTCCTGCTTTGTGCTTTTGTTGGTTCTGTTTCCCCACTTAGAATGCCCTTCCTTCCTTTCTCTACATATATAAAATCTGGCCATCCTTCTGGGCAATCTATTTTAGGAAGCGTTCCTTAACCTTCACTATTTAAAAGCTGTCTCTTTTTCTTCCAAATGGTCATAGGGCTTTATCTCTGCTCTTCTTAGCAGACATAATTATCTACTTGCATTAAAAATACCAGGATTCTATGCATATATATTCTCCCCTGCTAGGCTGTAAGCCCATGGAGAACAGAGTCCCATATTTTCCATCTTGATATCATCCTGCAATAGTGGGCACACTGCCTTGCATGTAGTAGGAATTCAGTAACTATTTGTAGTATGAATGAATGAATGAGGAAATGGCATGAACTAAGTAGGAGACCGAGTTGTAGGGCCGTCTTCCAAATTTATTAAGTCACCAAAATTTATCTTTGGATATCTAGGTGCTCCTTGCTGGGCCCATTATCCTTTTTCACAATGTTTCCTTGCCATTCTTTACTTTAAGCACCTAGGACCCTCCTACTCTCCCCATTTCTACCAACTTTGTGACCCAAGGCAAGTCACATAAACTCTCTCAGCCTCATCTCCCCAGATGTAAAATAAGCATGATGTCAATATGTCCTGGGTTGGTGTGAGGATTAAACATAAGAATCCTACATAAGTAGTTGTGTAACGTGTCTAGAAAGCACTAAGCATGTAGTCCACATTCAGTGATTGTTGTTTATTTCCTCTTAATTTTTTCCCCTAAAAAAGTTGCATTCACAAAAAAGGTTTAAAGACTAATAAAGATGCTTAATGAGTTACCATTCTTTGGAGTATTTGCATTTTAGTTTAGTTAATTAGCTCAATCATTCATTTCTTTATTCCATATTAACGGGTTTTTTTGTGGGCCTCTGTGTATTTCAGAGACTGTGTTAGCTTTAACAATTAAAAATTAAATAGCAAAATATTTGATGTCAGATGTTACTTAAATTTTACCTAGTAGTTTGAATCCAAGCACACAGACCTAGAAGGATATTTGAGTTGTTTTAGTAGTACGTTATACCTCACAGTATTAGGGTATCTTTCCTTTTTGAAAATTTCACTATTGATGGAATTCCTAACTTGAGAACTTTATTATCTCTGAAGGCAAGGATAGAAGGAGAAGAAAGTAATGCAAGAGAGACAATGACTAAGACTTGGCACTGGGTTGGAAATAAGTGGCAGCACACTAAACACCATAGTCTTTCCAAATGTTGCTGTTTTGTCTTAACAGGCCTCTGTTTTTGTAATGAAACTATTTGACGGAGGTACATTTGGCATACTTCTCTAAGGATCCTGGACCTCATGATAAAATGATTCTGAATATCCTGTGCTGAGAGGCACTGTGAGCAGCCAGTGATTTCCTTGGTACTGCTTTAGCCATAACAGAGATAGGCCTATATGCAGAGCTAGGGGAATTCAGGAGACAAGACATCGAAGGACTGGGGTTGCAGGAGGGTGTTGGTGATTAGAGCAGGGACGCAGCCCTTTTGGATTCCTTAGCACTTTTTATACATCCAAAGGGCTAAATCATTCTCCCAATGTCTTTATAAAAAATTATGGCATAATTTCTACTCACGTTACAGGTGGGGAACTGAGAAGCATAGAGAGATTCAAGGCATCTTTTATCTGACTCCACCGTACCTGTTCCTTTTTATCTTCAGTCCCTTAGTATCACCGACTGTAGCCATCACACCACCTTTTTTGTTATTCCCTAATTGTACCATGTTTCTCTCCCAGCTTTCCTGTAGAAGAGGGAGGTATACTGATCCCAATTTACAGATGAGAAGACTGCAGCTCAGAGAGCTTAAGCAACTTGGACTAGCTCACCTGGTTTGTCATGGCAAGTCTGGGACAGAATTTCGGCCTACTGACTGCTAATCCATTTCAGTTAACCTCCCCCCTTTCAGACCTTAGGAAAGCAGAGGTCCTAGGAGGACCCCTCAGTGCATATTGAATCTCTGCACCAACGACAGCAGACACAGCAGATGGAAGAAGGAAGGATGCACTACCTATAAGGCTCTACTTATTCCTTGCCCAAGGATTCTCCTCTTGGCAACTTAACCACTTTCTAGAGTCAGCATTTAGTGATGGTTGTAAAAACACAAGCAATTTAGCACCCAACACTCTGAACTGTAAACTTGGTAAATAGGATCAGGGGGAAGATTTAAGTGGAAAGGACAAGTGCTATAAAGACTTAACAGGAATTCGTTAGGCTTCACAGATAAAGCAGATAAAAGATCCATAACCACAGGCAGGAAGTGAAAGGAAAATCCTAAATCGTTAAGATGCAATGAGGTCCCGCCACAATTCATTAATCAGATCATCCTCAGGGGCACTGGCTCAAGAATTCAAAGGAACCCAGAGCAGGAAGGCTTCGATGGCCGCCATTTTAGATGAGAGCAAGGTCTTCCTAGCAGGCATGGATGTGTCGTCCTCTCAATACTACCATTTCTCCTTTGACCAATTCTTTCTGTTTCTATATGGCAGTATTATTTGCTGTCTTGCTGTCATTTATACTTTGCTCCTTTTCTTTCTCCTCTCTGCTTCTCCACTTTCCTCTCTTAAAAAAAATCCTGTTCTTTTTCTTCTCCACCTTACTCTGCCTTTACCATCTCTCTCTCACCTTCTCTCCACATATTTCAATTTCCTACCCTCGTCAGACTCTCCTTGGACCTGCTTTCCTCTCTTCTTCACCCTCATTTCCTACTGCCTCGCATATTCTCCCCGTAGGATGCAGCACTTTCTCCAGCCTGCTGTGTGCAAGCTGTGTGTGGGGGCGAATTCACTCAACACTCTTCTTTGTCTTTCTCACATTTCTTTTAGCATTTTTGTATGACTGAGAGAAGCAGAGGGGTAGAGCATAAAATAACCAGTTAATTTGGTCCTAAATTGTTTTCTTTTATCATTAAATTAGATGTCCTCAGATTTCTTTGTAAAATCCAAACATAAGTAGGCTGAAAACTATATCACTGTTCCTTTGGAAATTTAAAGGGATGCAGTTGAAGAGAATATTAACTATTATGAAATATATTTTTCTCCTCACAGATTTTCTGGAAAAAAAATGCTGGTATGACTTTTCACTCTCCTATTCTCTGTCCTTCTCCTAGAAGGGATGTAAAATATTTTCAAGAATTGAGCAATACTTTATTGCAATTTTTGTACAGTTTTCAAAGTAATTGCCTGTAAGTGGAAAGGAAGAACTAAAGAACTTAGGAGCAATGCAGTGCCACTTTTAATAAATCAAAAGGGAGGGAGAGTGGGTATTGGTAAGTGACAGAAGGGAAACTGCTCAGAGAACAAACTGTCTCTCCGTGTGTGTGTGTGTGTGTGTGTGTGTGTGTGTGTGTGTGTGTGTGTGGTTATTGTTGTTGTTTCTGCAGCATCTTGAAGATCCATTCTAGTCTCATGAGTTTTCTACAATTGCTGGCAAGATTGTAGTAGGACGAATATCTGTGCTCCCTTTCATAGTAAAGTTCTGGATGAACCCAGCACACGTTTGGCTGCAGTAAAAAAGCAATTTTTCATACACCAGGGGGCTGCAATTTGAGTATTGTAATGATTAGTGATTTCCTTCAGTTGCAGTTGACCCCCTGCTCATTTTTATATAGTAAATGTAAAAAGGAAAGGGAAAAACTTGACAGTGCTGGTTGATTGAAATTCCAAGAGGAACTTTCATGCAGATAAAACACTGAGAAAAGCCAGGGTGCTGGGAACTTCAGAATGAAAAAAGTGAGAAATAGAGAAAGAAAAAAATATCGTTGAAAGTTCCCTGAAGTCTTTCTGATTGCAAATAAAGTATATGTACGCTTTAGGCTGTTTTATGTGCTATCTCCATATTTAATGGCTTTTCATCTTCTCTCTAGTATCATGTTCTCTCTTTTCTTACTTCCTTTCCCTTTTATTTTCCCCACCTGCCTATCTTTCTCCTTCTCCTTTCTTTTCTTTTCCTCTTTCCTTTTTCTCCAGAAAAAAGGCTATAAAATGTCTCTCGAAGAGGCAGACTCTATAATGGTGCCTGGTTGTCATGGAAACACACGGATTGCAAGACCTTGAGTCCTGCCACCATGATCTAGGATCAGACCCTCATTGGGTCAGAGGCTAAGGCTGTCCCTAGAATTTCTGGATAAGGGAAACCAGAAAATATAATGTCATTTGAAATATAAGTCGGTGCCCACAGATAAAAGCTAGGAAAAGTGGCATCTAAATAGTTGTTTCTTTGTTTCGCACTCTTCATAATTACATTTGCTGTTAAGAATATAGATGAATGTGGCTGTCAGTGTGACTGAAAAATAAGCATAATTGCAGTATTTTCTTATTATTCTTTATTTGTAAAATGATATGGTTTATGTCTCTGAGGAAGGGTCGCAGTTTGAAGATATTTTGCCAACTCTCTCATATCAAACCTGGTGCAAAGAATTGCTTTTTCAATAGAATAAGAATGTTTGGTGATTTTATATATGCCATCATCATCTTTCTTCTCCTAAATCAGTAACATCACACTTTGCAAAGTATATCAAATTTTATCGAGATTGTTTCATATAAGCCCAGTATTTCAAGCTAGGTAATATGGTGTCACCTCTGTCTCAGACCAGGTCTCTAGAACACTCAGTTTTCCTTTCTCTTCACAGCTCCATATGGCACCAAAGGTCATATCACTCTTAGAGATTAGGTACTGTTATGGATAGAGGCGAAGGCAATGGGCTAATTAGGTGAGGACTGAGCAAGATTCACTAAGACCTGTGACCTCTTTTTAGTTTGGAAAAAATCTCATTTCTCTTTTGATTTATCTCAGAGACACTCCTCTTTTCTTGTTTCACCTCCTCAGCCCCCATACTGATTCTGCTGTTATTCATTTGCAATGGACTCTGATGACCCCAGAAGCCAAAAGCTCAAAACCGTTCAAAAGCCATCCTTTTCCTATGATGGCCAGAGAGTTTGCTCCTTAAATCATCCTAGAAAATAAGGGAAGTAGTTATAGTCCACTCTTTAGAAAAACAGTAACAATGAATGTAGTTAAGTTTCCTCTTAAAACAGATGACCAATATTTTGACCATACAATCTATAAAAAATACTCTTTCCTCCAACTAGTTCAGCAAGCAGATTGAGTGATAAACGCATAAATGGTAAGAGATTGGTGAATGCTCCTGTCAGGTGACATATTTTACTCCATAGGATTTTGTGAGGCATGTCTGATTTTGCAGAGCTCTCAGGAGTGGAAGGCAGTCATTGCTCCAGTCTGTGACAGCTCACCAAGGGCTTACTCAAACAATCTTTAGCACAAGCCAGTGTAGGCAAGCCTCAATTGCCCAGATACTCCTTTAGCAGATGCTTCTCTCTACCAGTTATCCCCCTATCAGCTGTGTCAAACCTCAGCTTTTATACTGGTTCTTTTCACTTAGCACATAAAAACCTCAAGACTTCTCTATTCTTAAAAAAAGAAGAAAAGAAAAAAAGAAAGAGGGAAAAGCAAACAAAGTCCAGTCCTTAACATCATGCCTCTCTTATTAACCACTTACTACCTTTCTTTCCCTTAGTAGCCAAAGTTTTTTGTTTGTTTTTTCCTGCAGCACTTATTTATTTTTTATTGAGGTAAAATATACATAAAATAAATTTACCATTTAATCATTTTTAAGTGGATAGTTCAGTGTTGTTGTGTATATTTACATTGTTGTGCAATCATCACCACTATTTTCAGAACTCTTTCATGAAATTCTGGCTGGGTGCATGGCTCACACCTATAATCCCAGCACTTTGGGAGGCTGAGACGGGTGGATCATGAGGTCAGGAGTTCGAGACCAGCCTGGCCAATATGGTAAAACCCTGTCTCTACTACAAAAAAAAAAAAAAAAGAAAGAAAGAAAAAAAAAATAGGTGGGCGTGGTGCGCGTCTGTAATCCCAGCTACTCAGGAGGCTGAGGCAGGAGAATCGCTTGAACCCGGGAGGCAGAGGTTGCAGTGAGCCTAGATCGTGCCACTGCACTATAGCCTGGTCCACAGAATAAGACTCTGTTTCAAAAAATAAAAAATAAAATAAAAAAATAATAACTCACCGTTCTCCCTTCCCCACCAGTCCCTGGCAACCACCATTCTACTTTCTATCTCTATGCTTCTGACTAACTCTCACTACTCTAGGTTCCTGATGCAAGTGGTGTAATATGATAGTTATTTTTTTGTGTATCTGGCTTATTTCACTTAGCATAACATCTTCAGGGTTCATCCATGTTAGAGCATGTGTCAGAATTTCCTTCTTTTTTAAGGTTTAGTAATATTCCATTATATGTGTATATCACATTTTGTTCATCTGTTCATCTGTTGATGGACATTTAGGTTGTTTCCTCCTTTGGCTGGTATGTATAATACTGCTATGAACAGTGCTATATCTGTTTGAGTCTCTGCTTTTAGTTCTTTGGGGTATATATTCAGAAATGGAATTGCTAGTTCAGCCAAACATTTTACTTTTGTTTTGCTTTTCAAAGTAATCAAATTTCATAGTTTTGAAAGTCAAAAAGTTATAGACAGCTTATAACAAAGAACAGCAGTCACCTGTCCTGCCTCTCTTCACCCAGACCGCTTCTTCAAAGTCACCCACTTTAAACTCTTCAGCTGTTTGTTCTGTTTACCATATTTACAAATTTCATATGGATTTGCTGATTTTCCTACATTGGCCATTATACTCATTTCCCATTATAGAAGATAAAGACTTACTTCTTACGTATCATTATGGTGGAGTCTTTGAAAAAGTGGCTACAACAAATTCTCCCATCCCTGTATGCATACCACTTTCCAAAGTGCCTTTGTAGCTCCTCCTGTCAAGAGGTAGGATCTGTTTTTCTACCCATACAATCTAGACTGGCCATATGATTTCCTTTGACCAAGAGAATGTTCTGGCAATGACCCTGTGGGACCTCTAAACCTAGACTTGAAGAACCATTTCACCTCTGCTCTTGGAACACTCCTCTGAGGCTGTCATGTAAACAAACCCGATCTGACTGAAGGGTGATAAGATACTTGAAACACAGACAAGGCATCCTAGCTGAGGCTCTTAGGCCTACCAGTAGACAGCCAGCACCAGTCCCAAAACATGAGCGTGAGGTCATCTGGAGTCCCCCAGATAACAGCCATGGGAGCGAAGAACTGTCCGAGCCCAGTCCAAATTGCTAAGCTACAGATTCATAAGCAGACTTCAGTTGTTTTAACTAAGTTTTGGGATGATTTATTACCCAGAAATAGATTTCTGATGTTATTCATTGCTCATGCATATTTCATCACCTTGTATCTTCCTAATATAATTTTATAATGCATTTGATCACATCTATATTCATTATTTTCATAATTAATAATTGTCAACATAACATTGCTCAATGCTGAGCCCAGAGCTATGTTATGAATGACTCAACTTTTGGTTCTTTTTGTTTTGTTATTAAATTTACTTACCTTTCTTCCAGTCTGTTGCTAAGTCTTCCTATATCCTTCAATAACTATAAAATTATTCTCAATCCAATCTTCCACACTATAAGCCTATCAGAAAATCTATCACTTTTATTTTCTTCTGGAAACCTGTCTCTCAGAGCCTTTTTCTTTTCTGCTTTAATCTGGACTGGCTGCTCTATAAAATGGCTGCCCAGCTGTAGTCATGGGATTTGCTTTCTTATTATAGTGGGAATTCTATTGACCTCCTTTATCCTGTGCCCACTGTTGTGTGGCTCCCATATCTTCCTCTTTCTTTTTGGCAGTAATTATTTTGTTTTGTAGGAACTTATCCTCTAGAAGTTTCCTGAGAAAGAATGCATAAGAAGTATATTTTTTGAGACCTTGCATGTAAGGAAATAACTCTATTTTCACTCTTGATTCACAGTTTGGCTGGGTATAGAATTGTAAGTTAGGCATTTTTTTCTCAGATTACTTTGAAGACATACCTCACTGTCTTCTAATTTTCAGTGTTGCTGTTGAGAAGTCTGATGCCATTCTTATTTCTGGTTCTTTGTATGTCATTTGTTTTTTCTTCTTAGAATCTTTACTTTATACTCAGGATTCTTAAAATTCATAGTCATGTCATGCTGTGAATTTCTTTTTCATCATTATGTTGGGCCTTTGGACTTCTTAATCTGGAAATTTGTTTCCTTCAGAAATACTGTTATATTTTTTTCTTTGACAATTCCCTCAACCATCCTGTATTTTCTCTACTTATTAAGAATTCCTTGTTTTGGATGTTTGACTGCTTAGATCTCCTAGTTTTTATTGATATGTCTTTTTGATTTACCTCCTATGAGATATCCCCAACTTTGTCTTTTAATTGTTTCTTTTTCTTTTATTTGAATGCTAGACCCACGTATTCAACTGTTTGCACATCTGCACGAGGTTGTTTTTCCAGACTTTTCTAATTCAACCTGTCCAGGACTAAATTCATGTTTGGCAAAAGTCCTTGTTGTCTGTTATCTGGCTGAATGGAACTACCATCTTTCAAGGAAACCCAGCTATCATTGACACCATTCATACTCATAGCCTAATTGAAGTCCTGTTTATTCTTCTTCTTTAATGGTTCTTTAATATTAATTGTTCTTTAACACCCCTAGCTCTGCCCTAGCTCAGGCCATTGCTGTATCATTCCTGCATTATGACAATGCCCTCTCCACTTATATCTCTGATTCCTGGGTGACTCCAATCTAATAAATTTTTATATTGCAACCCAACCTTGAGATTAAATTCAAGCATCATTTTCCCCACCCTTCACTATGCAGGCTCCTGTTCTACATTTTTTCTTACCTCTATTACACTTTTCTTTTTTTTTTTTTAATCTTGAGCATTGTCGTTGTCTATTCCCTTGCTTATCTTCTACCCTAGACCCTGAATGACTTTAGGGCAGGATAATGGTTGTTAGCAAGTTCACAATAAATATTTATTGCAAAAACCTCTACCCCCTGAGGTAGAGCATTTGATTTTTGGATTACTCTTTCTGTTAGAATATTTTCCCTCATACTGAGCTGGAATTTATTATCTTAGAATTTCTTCTAATTCATTATAATTGTATTCTGTGACTATAAGCCCCAGATTTTCTAGAACATAATATCTGATTTCAAATACTTACTATTTTATAAGCTATCACAGGGTCAAGCTGGAACTTCCAGCTCTCTGTATTCAAACCATATATCCTAGGTTAAGTCTTACACTTAGAAGTGGCACAAAAACTATTTGTGTCTTGATTTTTGGTTTGGAAAAGTTTGGGAACTGCACAGTAGAGAACCAATCTAATCCCGCCTGCTTAGCACAGATACTGAAGTCAACAATTATGTTCCTTTTTCCCTAGATTGATTTTTTTTCCAGGTGAAAGCTCATAGATTGCTCTTGACTTACCTCTGGATCTCTGTGCTCCTATTTAAAGTGTGTGGTGAGCCCAGGTGATGCTACCTGTGCAGAACAGATCAGACAATCTCCTCCCTGCCTCTGGACACTGACCTGCTTTTAACACAGCCCAAGTTTGCTTTTGCTCTCTAGGTACAACCGTATTATATTCATGACTTTTAGGTTTTTCTTTTTTAATCTATGATATCAGGACGTATTTTCTACATTGTACACTTGAGCATTGAGTTTATTCCTGTTAAAATGCATCTGGTTGGGCTCGAACCATCATGTAATGTCACATTTTACACTGGATCCCAATTCTACTACCCAGTGTATTATCCTGCCTTCTCAGACTTGTGACAATAAAATAATGTTAGTTTGAGTTATTGGCCTGTGCCCAGTGTGGCTGGAACTTCGAAGGACATTTGTTAAAATAGAATTCTCCTTCTAAGTTGTTTTCCTCTGATGCTGTTTGGCTTGTGAATACCTGTTTATGTGCTTAAATTTCACCCAGTATTATATTTCACAGTAGGAACTTGGGGTCAGAAAAGTATCTTTTGAGCTAACACATAATTAAGGAATATAGTCCTCTAAGAAATAATTTTCCTCCATAATAGAATGGAGGCTGTAGTCCTATTCAAATACCTATTCCAATATTTGTTCATAGTTCTTCTGTCATGTAAGCATTTGCAGGTCCATTTTAGTAATAAGACAACTAGTTATAAATCCTCTATCTCTAATCTGAATATTTCTAAAAAACTATAGACTTCAAAGTTCTCAGGGGCAGGGGCACGGATGCTTTTTACTTCTCTATCAGGTTATCCCTTACCTGCCCTACCCCCGCCCCCCGAAAAAAAAACTTCCCTAGATAAGTAAACATTTTTCTCTCTCCTACGTCTATACCTTCTCATATGCTAGCTTTTCTTTCTGGAATGTCTCTCCCTTCCCCATTTGCTGTGGGCTAAAGTTCCTATTCTTTCTCAAGGCCTAACTTAACTTTCACATCCTTTGAGAAGGCTTTCTTCATATTTAGTCAAGCCTCAATTTTTCTTCACCTTGAATTCTTAAGATATTCATTATGTTAACTATTTTTTCTTGAAACTGACTTGAATGGCTGGGCACTGTGGCTCCACCTCTAATTGCAGCATTTTGGGAGGCTGAGGCAAGAGGATTGCCTGGTTCCAAGAGTTTGAGATACTGACTTAAAAGTCACATTGTTTTCTTATTTAAAGGATCTGAATATGCTAGTATTATTTCCTGAGATGGATTATAAACTGAAGGTGGGGACCACTTCTCCTTTTTCTATGACTCCCTACTATTCTTTGCAGAGTTTTAGGTACATTATATTAATCTAATTGGATTGAAATTTTGGAAAACTTGAGGAAAGGAAATGCATCTAGGAAAGCAAGGCTGAAGGCTCATTACTTTTCTTTAAAAACAAGCACATGGAAAGAATATGCTCTTTGAAATCTTTAGAGGAACATGTCTCAGAGCTGCTGCAATTTTTCACAAAAGCATTCTAAGTCTAATTTGAACATCTGCTATCACAAGAATTTTACATCCCTTCTGTGGGCTCATGGGAAAGGGCCATGAAGGAGAGGCTGTGATGGATGGTCCAGGGAGCCTCACCCTAGCCTTGGCACAGGGCAAGGCTATGAAACTGCACTTTTCAAGAACCAGCAGGGAACATTTGGAATTTCTCCTGTTAACACAAGGGACACATAATTTGATTTTTTATGTTTTGTACTTTTTTTTGCCAGAAAAAAGGAGAGTCCTTGGATATTTTTGGAGAGTTTTATCACCTCCAACCATTTGGTTTCAAGGTAACAATACATGCTTGTTTCTTCTACTACCCTCATTCATTCTAACTCATCTGGGAGGTCAATGTGGAAGGATTAGGTTTGACTTTGTTTAAAAAGCCCAGTTTATAGTTAGCCTAAGCAGGTCATTTTTACCTCATAGAGCCCTACTTAAGCAATGGAATCAATCACTTTCTTCATTAGATGTTTGACATTTATTAAAATAATATATTGTGCTATGTATTATAATAGAGCCTACTATCCACTGTGAGTGATTTATACCTTTTAAATATGTTTTATATATATATTAGGGCTTTTTTATGTAGTGAAGAGTTAAATTTACACAATGAGAGGCCTGACCTTTGTCCCTGCCCCTGGAAGATAATCTCTAACCCTTGGACTTTCCAGAGTGATAGGAGTGTCTTTGCTATTCATAGCGGATTCCTCAGACTGCACCTGACCTGATAGTGTATGCCAGTGAGATGACTCGGGGGGAGGCTGTCCATGCTAGAAATGCCAAGCATGTGATTAGAGGGTTTGGGCTTTCAGCCACGTGATATCAGCCTTACCTTTTGGGAGGAGAGGGAGGCTGGAGATTGAGTTCATTCGGGAGGGCGCTGATTTAATCAATCGTGCTTGTATAATGAAACAAACAAACAAACAAACAAACAAAAAACCCAAATACTCTGGACACTGAAGCTTGGGTGCACTTCCCTGCTTGGGAATACTCTGGCTGAATTGTCACACATCAATGCTAGGAGGGTAACAAGTCCCTGAGGATAGTGGAAGCTTTGTGTTTGGAAATCTCCCAGATCTTACTCTGTGCTTCACTCTTTCTTTGGCTGGCTCTAATTTGTATCCTTTTGCTATAATAAAACTGTGATCCAAAGTGTGATATTTTCCTGAATTCTGTGAGCCATTCTAGGAAATTGTTGAACCTAAGGGTGATTGTGGGAATCCCCAATTTTGTAACCAGCTAGTCTGAAGTGTGGGTGGCCCTGGGGACCTCTGAACTTGCAACCAATGTCTGAAGTGAGAGCAGTCTTGTGGGGACTGTATCCAAAGACTGCCTTTTCTCTAACTCACTGTAGTAGTCTATCAAGAAACAGGAAATAGAAAGAAGAAGAAGACAAAAAATATTTATGTTAAACCATGAAACCCAGATAACTAAAGGTAATTTTTTAACCCTATTTCTCCTACAACAAAGCTGGGAAAAGACTGGAGGTTTTTTTTGTTTGTTTGTTTGTCTTTGTCTGTGTTTCCTCTGTTGAACTTAACGCATAAAACTTTTGAGAAAGCCCCCTTATTTTTCTAGGCAGGGGACATAGCCCACAACCTCTAGGTATTTAGGATCAAAAATGTTGGAATCCTGAATGGCTGAAGGTGGTGGTGATGGTGAAATAATTCCAAATCTCTTCTCAAGGTGGAGCTATTTGGGCATCTCTATTTTTTGCAAATGGAGATGCAATGGGAATCACAGGATCCACCTCGTTAATAAGGTAACTGTAAATAGCCAAGAAGACAGGGAAAGCTACTATTTAAAAGCTAAGTGCAGTGGTGAGTGATGGGGTGGGCCAAAATGCTTCCCTAGGGTTCTCTGTTTTGTCTTCTAACCTCTCAGTCCTTGGAGGACCTCTTTCCTTAGTTTTCTTCTTCTCATCTTTGCCTTCTCCAACATTGGCCTTTTGCTATTTGCTCTCTCTTCCCTTCCTATCACCTATGCCTTCTGATCATTTGTTGATGCTCTATAATGATCCACCCATTGACAGGGATATTTGCATTTTCTTTTTCTTTTCTTTTTTTCTTTTGAGACGGAGTCCCACTCTGTCGCCCAGCCTGGAGTGCAGTGGCGTGATCTCGGCTCACTGCAACCTCCGACTCCTGGTTTCAAATGATTCTCTTGCCTCAGCCTCTTGAGTAGCTGGGGTTACAGAGACCCACCACCATGGCCGTTTTTTTGTGTTTTTTTTTGTATTTTTAGTAGAGACAAGTTTTCGCCATGTTGGCCAGGTCAGTCTTGAACTCCTGATCTCAGGTGATCTGCCCGCCTCGGCCTCCCAAAGTGCTGGGATTACAGGTCTGAGCCACTACACCCAGCCGATATTTGCATTTTCACAAGGACAAAAGTCTTAAACCTAAAGATCAAGCATAGAAGGTGAAATTTCCAATCTCATTTGCTGTGAAACTGTAGATTCAGAGGTCTGAGAACAGCTCTGTGGAAGTCTCCTGCCCAGGCTGACTTCCACACCTCACTCATCCTAATGCTGTGTTTCAGTGAGGATCTCAGGCCACAGAGGGGCTATTATTCTTCCTTGAGCTGGCCTGGAAAAGAAAAATTAATGTTGGTAATACTTTAGAGAGAAGAATATAGGAAATTTGTAAGTGATTCATGAATCATGTTGGCTCTCAGCAGCAGCATTTTGAGGCGATTCTGGAGAGCGTGGCCTTGAGTAAGCCCTTGAGAGAAGGTGGCTTGAGGCCACAGCTAAATAAATCGAAATTGAGTGAAATCAAGCTAAAAACAGTGGAAGCCAGCCTTAGAGGCAGCAGTCCTCCTGTGTAAATACACAGAAAGGCCTGTGTCTTTTCCACAAACAACTGTGGAATCTTGGACAAATCACTGTTCCTTTCTAGACCTGGTTTTCTTTGGCAAGTCAGATGTTCTTTAAAGACCCTGTAAGCTCTAACAGTGTCATGATTTTTAGTCCAGGGATGAGCTTAGGAACAAGAGAGAGAGCCATCATAGAATAAAAAATTTACATGAGGTAGGCTACTTTGGAAGCCCAAATATAGTGTTTGTGCCCTGGACATTTTATGTACATACTCTCTGCTTTGGGACAAAAGGAGAAGAGCTATCCATGGATCTGAAATCCAGTGCTTTTTGATGGTGGGGCCAGTGGAGAAAGTAGAAAGTGGGAGTGAATGCAATTGGTGAGGAGAAATGGACAATATGAGCCATTCTTCAGCTTTCCTCCTCATTCTATTGCTGCTGCATAGAGAACCTCAACTGTAAAGAAAAGAATATCTGGAATATTTGTCCTTTATTATTTTATGAATGTTTATTATGACAGCACATTCTAACCAATAAGTTTATGTCCAGGGATGGTCCTCTGAACTGTGAACAAGGTAGTCTTTATCCATCTTCAAAATTCTCTTATCTCTTCTTGTGATCTCTTTCATCATGCATTCTCAGTGCCACCCTGGAAGGAAATGATACCTTCCTAGTTAATGGCAGCAAACTCTAGCTTTTCTGAAGTTGGCCCTATATGGAGGAGAATCTCTTGTGGGGTAGGGCTTCGGGGATTGGACTGCTCATAGATTCATCTTGTTTTTGCGGTTAGTTTCTTGGATGAGACCAACACAAGTGGCCTCACGAGTACACTGATCCAAGTGAGATACAAGTTTCCTTTCCCTTGATTCTCAGTAGTCCAGCTGAACTAAGACTAGACTTTCTCATGAGTAGGACAGGTAGACCTAAGCCAACAAGCAGGATAGTAGTGTGGTGCTCTTCCATCTGATATGTCTTTGCAAGTGATGTATTTGGGGAGCAGAGAGAAATACTCATGATAGTAGCACTTAGCCTTTCCTTGATGATCCCTGAGTAATTTAACCACTAACCCACATCTTCATACCCAATTCAGAAAATCAGAAGTCCAATGATTAACCAGTTTTACCATTTTTGGAAGACCTGACCCTCAGGGTCTCTCTCAATCTTTCTCTCCCAAATTATTTTCAATCAGTATGCTTTTTCTTTTAGGGGAGCTTCAGTAAATACAATTTACTCCTTGCTGAATTTCTGGCAGTGTTGTAGCCCCTTCAAGAGGGACATTTCAGGCAGTTGCTCAACTGATTTGGTCTCTCACAAGCTGAGGGTCAAGTAACTACCATACAAAGAACACTATGAAATTTTCTTTATAAATAGATCTTTTTTGAGTGCAGACAGTTCCTACCGTATTCTTCAGGTATCTTTGGGAAGAGACCCAGCCTGGCTCCTTTCATTTCAAGTTCCTGGTCTCTCTTTATGGGGAGGACATTATCTTTGTACATACCACCTATGGATATCCACCCAGACATCTAGACTCTGATGTCTAGATCTTTCATTTCTGGTTTCTTCTCGTACATTAGCGTATACCTTTATTACTGAACGCTAACAATGACCCTTCATGAGGCCATGTCTAGTTACAGGGGAGGCCTTCATAGAAAAATCAGTCTTCATGGAGTAACCATAACAGAATATAATGTATTATAACCCCAATAGTCATGTCACATTTACAGTAATAAGGAGCATTTTTCTACTCATCCCACTGCCAATGACTGCCTCGAGCAGTCAAGATGCCTTCACTGCTGCTGTTCAAAACCTCTTTATTTTTCTTCCTCCATTTATAGCAGAACCCACTCTTTTTTTCAATAAGCTGACTCTTAGAAAAGAACTGATAAGCTAAATTCCAAGAAGGTGCTCCTGGCTAAAAGCAGCATAATAGATAATTTAACTTTGGAGTAACAATGCTTTAAACCCAAATGAGCCAGGCTCTAAAAATGAAGTTTAGTGATTGTAACAGGCCACTGGGAAGATATTTTGTGTCTGAGAGACTTCCCTGGTTCAACTGAAATCACACACATAAGTAGAAGCTTATTCCAGTTATGCCTGCATGATGCCTGCCTTGTGGCTGGTTGCTTGGGCTATTCTTTAATAGAGTGAGGGAGATTTGGAAGAAGTAGGTTCCTACTAGGAAGTCTCTCATTCCACCATTATTGAGCTGCTTACAGTGCTGTGTGTGTGGTGGTGTGTGTTGGGAGGTGGTAGGTGGTGGTTCACTGCAGAGTGCTGGAAGGTATTCCAAACCTTAGGGTAAACATGGCAACCCTTTTTGGAGCATAAATCTCTTCTTGAAGATGTGGGGAAAATAAGTGCAGTGAGATTATTTATTGAAACCTTAATCTGTATTTTGGTTGAGGGCGTGGAAGCATCAGAAAGAATGAGAACGATTTTTTTTTTTTAATTTTCCTGAATTCTGAGAAGGCCGTTGTGTTCTTGTTGCAGTAGCAGCTTGAAGATAATCTGTCTTTCAGGCTTTTCTCAAAACTCTAAACTCTTTGAAATTGTGTAAGGGCATGCATATGTATATGCAGGGAAGGAGAGATGTGAAGAAAAGAGTTGGAACTGACAGAGAAAGGAGATTCTGAGAAGCCTGGGAAGGGATGCAGGGCTATGAGGGGCCCGGATGTCCCTGTCCCTGATTGGCAACTGAGAACTGCAGAGGGTAGGCTGGCCTTGGGTGCTGGGCTCTAGCCTTAGCAAAAGTCCCAGTGGTAGAGCAGAGGCTTGGCAGGGAATGTGTGGAGCTTCCTCACCCGCTAACTCCAAGGGCCATGCACAGTTGGGCAATGAGCCTAGTAGTGGTAACCAGTACAAACCAAGGACTGAAGGCCCTTCCTCAAATACCCTGTCCCAAATACCCTGAGACTTTGATAGTACTCTGGGAGATATAGATGTGCATGTAGAGTTACAGGATTGAATAAGATAATTTCTTGCCAATCTGGCATAGAGAGGAGGGGGCCTACATTAGGTTTAGTTTTGCAGAAAAAAAATCTAATGTTTGTGGAAAACTTGGTGTATTGGTTTTTTATTGCTGTGTACCCCAAAATTTGGTGTCTTAAAATACCAAACCCTGTAATCCCAGGACTTTGGGAGGCTGAGGTGGGTGGATTTCTCGAGCTCAGGAGTTCGAGATCAGCCTGGGCTACATGGTGAAACCTCGTCTCCACCAGAAAAAAAAAAAAAAAAAAATCAGCCAGGGTTGGTGACATGTGCCTGTAGTCCCAGCTGCTAGGGAGGTTGAGGTGGGAGAATCACTTGAGCCCAGAAGGCGGAGATTGCAGTGAGCTGATATTGCCCCACTGCATTCCAACCTGGGTGACAGAGTAAAATCCTGTCACAAAACAAAACAAAACTGAATGTTTAGTAGATGTCGCTGGCTCATGGTTTCTCATAAGATTGCAATCAATGTGTCAGCTGGGACTGAAGTCATCTCAAAGTTTGACTGGGGGAAGATCTGTTTCCAAGCTCACTCATGTATCAGGCCTCAAGTCTTCTCTGGATATTGACTGGAGACCTCATTTCCTTGCTCTGTGGACCTCTCCACAGAGCTATTACTCACAACATAGCAACTTGATTACCTTAGAGAAAAGGCTGAGAGAGGGAGAGAGACAGAGACAGAGACAGACAGACAGACAGACAGACAGACAGACAACAGAGACAGAGAGAGAAGAGAGGGGGATAGACTGGGGAAAAGAAAAGGCAAGGTGTGGGGAGAGAGAAAGAGAGACTAATACAGAGGCAGAGTCTTTTTGTAACCTCATCTCAAAAGTGGCATTCCATGGCTCTGCCACGTTCTATTAATTAGAAGTAAGTTGGTAGGTACAGGTCATATACAAAGACAGGAAATTGTACAAGGGCATGAATACCAGCCTGTAAGGTGAATACCACCATACAGACTGCCCACTACACCTGAGTTTGAGAGGGCAATTTTGTTTCCTCTATTCGTAAGCAAACATAATTATGTTATGGCATAGAATATGAGATTCTGGGGTTGTTAATTCATGGACTCCTAGTACAAAGCATTTTGGAAGCTTTGTATTCATATGGTTCCTATGCTTAAGGAATTGGCCCAAGTAGGGCTTCCACTCAAAGGACACTGGTTGTTATTTGGGGGCTGTGAAAAGACTGTAGGTAAGTGAGAAGGAAAAGAAAACATGTTTTGCAAAATACTTTGTTTTGCTGAATACAATGCAAGAGAAAAAGGAGGAATAAGGCACAGCCTTGGTCTCAGATGTGACGTGGGTAAGTTGGAATCTAGAAGACAGAATAGAAAATAGTGTTAGATTGAATTTAAGCCAATGATCACAATAAATGTTCATACCAAATAGTGATAGATGGGTGAGGCAGGGAGAATGTCAGAGGGCCCCACCTAGTATGAAGGAAAGATTTTGAAGAAAAGGTGAAATGTGACCTGCATTGGAAATTGTGGGGGTGGAGGTGGGGGCAAACAATGTGGGCAGAGGTTTAGAAAGAGGAAGAATGATGTATTTGGAAACTGACTTAGTTGGAGGGCAGGTTTATATGGAGTCTGGGTCCTGGATTTTTCATCATTGTTTGTTCCTCATCTTCAGTGTGTGTTTTTGGGGCATCTCCTGCCTGCATAGCTCTGTCCTTGGTGGTGGTGGAGAGCCTGAGAGCCCAGGGTGACTCTGGAGAACATGGCCCTTCTTTAGGGAGCTTCCTGGTGGGCTCAAGATTCCTTAATGCCATATCTGATGTCACATTGCTCACCGCTGTGATTCCAGGATGGAAAACTGAATAAGAAGAATTTTTTCTTTCTCTGGAAGGGATAGCCTTTGGGGGCAGAGGGGAAATTAGCTAGAAAAAAACCAAATAGGCTTCTCTGAAAAAACAATGTTTAATCAAGGATCTTGAGAAAATAACCAGCTGTTTTATGAGCTGATTGGCTATTCTTTTGGAAAGAGTTAATGTACCACAAGGAACACAATTATTTTTAGAACCCTAAGGAAGCAGGGATTTGTTTGAAGCACCAGATTAAAGGTGGATCCAAGGTTCTGTGAGGTGACGGGCCAAGAGACCAAAGAAAAAGTTTTCTGAACTTTGAATTTGTGTGACTTGTAAGGAAGAGGGGCTGTTTTATTTTTTTCCATTTTATTTCCTAGATCACTTGTCAGAGCTTAGATGTCGCACTTTGGGGATTTAATGAGTTGACATTTTCACAGGCTAACCTGGTAATTAATTTCTGCTCATCATGGGGCCAGTGTCAGCTCATTCTTCCTTTCTGATCCAGAGCCAGGAGTGTGAGGTCTGAGTCCTGTTTGTCTGACTTTCTCAGGAGCTGGCACTGGGCAGCAATGGGTGCCCATAGGCTGGACCACTTTTGGGGTCAAGGCAGTGGTTGGTTGAGAGATGAGTCTTGCAGAACAAGATGGGCCCCAGAAAATTTAGGGAGTTGAAATCTTATGTCTCTGTTCACACAAACAAACACAGTTACTTTGTCTTTTCCTCTCCTTACAATAAAGAGTTGGTTAAGTCATGGAATCATTTTAAAAAGAATCCAGCAAATATACATTAATATTTATCTACATACTATTTGCTTAATCACTCACTTACTTACTTAAAATATTTGGTTGAATTTTAATCTGAGTTTTTAGGGGAACTCCTGTCAGTTGATGTAGAGCCGAGACTGCTCTCTAAGGATGTATTGCTAATTATAATTTTGTGTTGTCTTTCTTGTATAAACATCTCCCCTAAATGCATCATCTCTGATTTCTAATTTTAGGGTTTTAAAACATGGAGTGAAAGTTATACACACTTGCAAGGTAAAATCTTAATATTTTATAATTATAGTTGTCTCATTCACATCTGACTCACTGATAATTTTTATTAGCATGGTGTGATGGATATTTTTCAATGTATTCTGCTTAATTTTTAAAATAGAAACATTCTTCCTTTTCACATTCATTTTATTAATATACACAATATTTTATTGAATTAGATATTTACATCAACACATGAAACTGACAAAACACATTTGGGAACAATTTACTCTTGGAAAGAATATAACTAAATTGGTGGGATGCAAGGATATATTATTATTTATTATTTGTTAGCTTTGAGCTCAGAGTGCTGTATGTTTTAAAGGGAAGAAGGATATCAGCTCATCTAGAATAGGGGTTAGCAAACTTTTTCCATAAAGGACCACGTAGTACATGTTTTAGGCTTTGCAAGACTCTACAGTTTCTATGGCCAACTACTCAACTCTTCCATCATAGCACAAAAGCAGCCCTAGACAATGTGTAAATGAATGAGTGTAGTTATATCCCAATAAAACTTTGTTTCCAAAAACAGGCAGCAGATGGGATTTGGCCTGAGGGCCATAGTTTGCCAACTCCTGATCTAGAGTACTAGTTAAGCTGAAGTAGATTAAGAGAGTTGCTATTCCTCTTGATTCACTCTACCAAATGTTTATTAAATGTAAATTCCATGCTTACCTGTTCATATCTGTGATAGACAGGATAATAATGTGGCTTATTCTTCCTAGCTATAATGTGATGCCTGCCTTTGTGTTCATTCTTCTGTGGCTTGATGTCCTTTCCATGCCCTTTTCATCTCCTGGCACATTTCTGCCTATCTTTCAAAACAGCTCAAAAATTACCTCCTCAGGGAAGCCTTCCCTGTCTGCTGGGCCAACTTCAATGGCCCTTCTCTGGGTTGTTGCAATTGTCATCCCCTGCAATCCTCCAACCTAGTGCTTGTCATGCCGTATTGTAAAAAATGGGCTTTGTGTCTCTCTCCTTCAAACCTGTGACCTTTTTGAAGGCATGAACTGAGACTCAGTCATGTCCATATACCTTTGTACATAGCAAGCATTCAATAAATGTTTGTTGAATAAATGACAGAATCAATGTGGCAAAGCATGACATAAACAGACTATATGAATAGCCATTGCTATTATTTGTGTGTATGTATTTTGACCTTGTAACTTTTTTCTTTTATTTATTCACTAAGAAGATGGAGGGAGTGTGGCAGCAGATCTTGACAAGTTTTCCCATAAAAACAAATTTACTTATTTGTTATTTATACACATTTTAAAATTTATAGACATTAAAACATAAAAGTAATATGTGTATATAGCTTTAAGGTCAAATTGTGCTACAAGATTTGTGAGGCAGGCACTTGTTTGGCTATTTGCAGCCATTCTCAACCCCTGTCTCTGTTGCTTGCTTTCTACTGCAGAGGATGAAAGTCCAGATTCTCCCATCACCAGCCTCTCTCATAGGCAGAGGTGGCCATGTGACCCAGTTCTGGCTAACGAGATGTAAGGTGGACTCTACTCAGGGTCTTCCAGGAAAGATATTTTCCTTTCTAATTGTGGTGAAGACTGCCAGGTATCTGTTATTTTGTTCTTCCGTTTTTTTTTTTTTTTTTTTTTTAGAACTTTTAAGTTTTAGCTGTGCATATGGCTACTAGGAATAAATACTGCATTTTCCAGTGTCTTTTCTAGCTAGTTGTGGCTTTGTGACTAAATCCTGGCCAGTAGGATATAAGCAAAAGTGTTTTGTGGCAGCTTTCAGGAAATTTCGTCAAAAGAAAGCTCTCATGTGTCCTTTTTATTCCTCATTCCTCCATCCTGCTGGCTGTAATGTTGACATGATGGCTGGAGCTGCTGTAACCTTCTGGAACTATGAAGTCATCTTGAGAAAGGAAGCTGTGACTAGTAGAATGACAAGAGAGATGGAGGCTTGTTTTCTGAAGGGATCACAGAGTAAGTAAACCTCATACCAACCCTGGACAACCTACCTCCTCTAGAGTGGCGAGAACAAGATTTTGCCTTGCTCTAGACATTCTAATTTTGGGTCCCTATCACTCATTATCAAAACTAATCCTAACTGATTCACTAATGAGAGGGAAGAGTTACATGAAGACAACTTTCTTGCTCAGTCACGGGCAATCTGTCTCCCATGATCTGCCTGTGAACACAATGTTTGCATCTGTGGCAGCCACCTTGCAGCCCTGAGTGAACAAGGTTGAAAAGCAACACACTGAGGATGGTGGAGCAGAAAGCTGGAAAGCAATGAGTCCTCAGTGATGTCACTGAGCTTCCAAGCCCATCTATTTCTGTACATTTTTTAAAAAAGTAAACAACAAGTATCCTCACATAGTAAGTCACCGTTAGTCCAGTTCCCTGCTACTGGTATCTTAATTAACTTGGTTTACACAAATCAGTAGTCCCTTGTCTCATGCCTGCTCATCCTGATTGTGTCTCTGGTAGGGAACCACTTTCAACTCTTAGCTGCTTTTCTTTGCTGTTTAGCTAACTATGTAAAATAAAAGGATGATGATTTTGCTCTCTTAAATAACTCCTTTTATACACTTCCTTAATGTCTTAATGTCTCTCCTTCTGTCTCTCAATATAGCGAAGCCACTATTTTTGTTCATCTTGACTTTGTCAATACTATTTGCAGCTGAGACATAGTGTTCTACAACTTAATTTTTTTCTTTTGCAACTTTTCCTTGGAATCATTAATTGACTTCCTGTATCATTTGCTTAGTTTTCTATGTATCTATCAATAATTCATTCCCATATATTTCACTAAAGCTGTAAAACTCGTTTTACTCCATTTAAACACATGAAGTAATCAAATAGTTCCTTTATTACTGTAGGAGACATCTCCCTGGGAGCCTCTAGTCAACTACTCCAAATGTGGACGAGCTGCTATCTCAGTTTGCTGCCCAGTTATCATCTTAAGATTCTTTTGACCTCTTTCCTGTGTTGGAGTCCCTATTCTTGATCCTCATGTCTCCTTCTTTCCTGGTTTTCTCAGTTGTTTGGTTGGAACACATTTGGCTGAAGCGTTCTAAAAAAGAATACATGGGCAATTTTCTATTTTTTTAAAAAAAGATTGAGCATGTCTAGAAATATCTTTATCTGACCTTCTTACTTGATTCATGATTTGGCTGGCATAGAATTCTTGGCTGGAGAGTATTTTCCCTCAGAATTTTGTAGGCATCTTCTTTTAGCTTCTGCTGCTTTTAAGAAATAGGATGCTATTCTTACCTGCTTTTTTTGTTTGTCTGGAAGCTTTAAGCATCTTCTCTAATCTCCATTGTTCTGGAATTTCATGGGGATGGTTTGTGTCTTTTTTTTGTTTATTTTACAGGATATTTACTAGGCCATTTCAATCTGGAGACTCATGTATTTTAGTTCCAGAAAGTTCTTTGTATTATTTCTTTGATTGTTTTCTTTCCTCTGACCTTCTGTACTGATTTCTAGAACTTATGTAAATCTGATATTGGATTTGATCTTCTGGATTGACTCTGTTTTCTCTTTTATCTTCTACCTATGCCTTTTTGTTCTAATTTTAGAAATATTTCTTCAACCTTATCTTCTAATGTAGTAAATTGTATTAGTCCATTTTCATGCTGTTGATGAAGACATACCCAAGACTGGGTAATTTATAAAGAAAAAGAGGTTTAATGGACCCACAGTACCACATGGCTGGGGAGGCCTTACAATCATGGCAGAAGGTGAAAGGACATCTTATATGGCAGCAGACAAGAAAGAATGAGAACCAAGTGAAAGGAGAATCCCCTTATTGAACCATCAGATCTTGTGAGACTTATTTGTTACCATGAGAACAGTATGGGGGAAATCGCCCCCATGATTCGATTATCTTCCACATGGTCCCTTCCACAACATGTGGGAGTTATGGGAGCTACAATTCAAGATGAGATTTGGGTGGAGACACAGCCAAACCATATCATTCTGCCCCTGGCCCCTCCCAAATCTCTTGTTCTCACATTTCAAAACCAATCACACTTTTCCAACAGTACCCCAAAGTCTTAACTCATTTCAGCATTAACTCAAAAGTCCACAGTCCAAAGTATCATCTGAGACAAGACAACTCCCTTTTGCCTATCAGCCTGTAAAATCAAAAGCAAGTTAGTTACTTCCTAGATACAATGGGGGTACAGCCATTGGGTAAATATAGCAATTCTAAATGGGAGAAATTGACCAAAACAGATGGGCTACAGGCCCCATGCAAGTCTAAAATCCAGCAGGGCCATCAAATCTTAAAGCTCCCAAATGATCTCCTTTGACTCCATGTCTCACATCAAGGTCACACTGATGCAAGAGGTAGGTTCCCATGGTCTTGGGGAGCTCCTGGCCCTGTGGGTTTGTAGGGTACAGCCCTCCTCCTGGCTGCTTACATGGGCTGGTGTTGAGTGCCTGAGGCTTTTCCGGGCACACGGTGCAAGCTGTTGGTGGATCTACCATTCTGAGGTCTGGAAGATGGTGGCTCTCTTCTCACAGCTCCACTAGGCAGTGCCCCAGTAGGGACTCAGTATGGGGGCTTCAACCCCACATTTCCCTTCCACACTGCCGTAGCAGAGGTTCTCCATGAGAGCCCACCCCTGTAGCAAACTTCTGCCTGGACATACAGGCATTTCCATACATTCTCTGAAATCAGGCAGAGGTTTCCAAATCTCAATTCTTGACTTCTGTGCACCTGCAGGCTCAATACCATGTGAAAACTGCCAAGGCTTGGGGCTTGCAACCTCTGAAGCTAGAGCCCAAGCTATACCTTGGCCCTTTTTACCCATGGCTAGAGCAGCTGGGATGCAGGGCACCAAGTCCCTAGGCTGCACACAGCAGGGAGCCCTGGGCCGGGCCCATGAAAAAATTTTTTCCTCCTAGGCCTCAGGGACTATGATGGGAGGGGCTGCTGCAAAGGTCTCTGACATGCCCTAGAGACATTTTCCCCATTGTTTTGGTGATTAACTTTTGGCTCCTTGTTAACTTATGCAAATTTCTGCAGCCAGTTTGAATTTCTCCTCAGAAAAGGGTTTTTTCTTTTTTATCACGTTGTTGGGCTGCAAACTTTTCAAACTTTTATGCTCTGTTTGCCTTTTAAAACAGAATGCTTTTAATAGCAGCCAAGTCACCTCTTGATTGCTTTGCTGCTTAGAAATTTCTTCTGCCAGATAACCTAAATCATCTCCCTCAAGTTCAAAGTTCCACAAATCTCTAGGGCAGGGCAAGATGCCACCAGTGTCTTTGCTAAAACATAGCAAGTCACCTTTACTCCAGTTCCTAACAAGTTCCTCATCTCCATCCGAGACCACCTCAGCCTGGATTTCATTGTCCATATAGTTATCTGCATTTTGGGCAAAGCCATTCCACAAGTCTTTGGGAAGTTCCAAACTTTCCCACATTTTCCTATCTTCTTCTGAGCCCTCCAAACGGTTCCAGTCTCTGCCTGTTACTGAGTTCCAAAGTCGTTTCCACACTTCTGGGTATCTTTACAGCAGCACCCCACTCTACTGGTACCAATTTACTGTAGTAGTCCATTATCATGCTGCTGATAAAGACATACCCAAGATTGAGTAATTTATAAAGAAAAAGAGGTTTAATGGACTCACAGTTCCATGTGGCTGGGGAGATCTTACAATGATGGTGGAAGGTGAAAGGTATGTTTCACATGGCAGCAGCAAGAGACAATGAAAGCCAAGCAAGTGTTATAAAACATCAGATCTTATGAGACTTATTCACTACCACGAGAACAGTATGGAGGAAAATGCCCCTGTGATTCAATTATCTTCCACTGGGTCCCTCCCGCAACACATGAGAATTATGAGAGCTACAATTCAAGATGAGATTTGGGTGGGGACAGAGCCAAACCATAACATAAATTTAAAAAGTATGCCTTTATATTTTTAATTTCAACACATCTTTCTTGTTCTCCAATTATATTCCTTTATATGGCATTTTACTATTCATCCATAGATTCCTTATTTATATCTTTGAGATAACATTTTTTGAGTGTATTTGAAATTCTCTTCTGCTTCTTGTGTTGTCTCTTTTCTTTTGAGTTTCTTTTCTTTTTGTTTGTTTGTATCTTTCTCTTTTATGTTGGAGGTTTCCCTCAAATACCTTTCCATTTTAAGAGGAAAGTGCTAAAAATATGATTGGAAGATGCGCATGAGGGAAAGGGGGTTGTGCCAAAATATGGATGATGGCATGCAGACTTAGCTGTTTCATTGGAGGACCCCTAAATATCACCATCGCTATTTTTTTTTCTTGAGCTGGTCAGTTTCTGCGGAGGATCCTCACATCTTCTGCCTGGAAGTATAAGCTTAGTTCCTAGAGTTCCAGAAACTGGGGATGGGGTGATGTCTCACCACTTAGGATGCTAACTTCCAATTAATTCCTTTGTAGTTTTTTTTTTATGTGTGTGGGGTTTTTTGTTGCTCTTTAACGGATTTATTGAGGTATAATGGATATATTTCCTTGCATTGTTTTTCTCCCATCCTGTGTTGCATAACCCTCTCCTTTGTTCTTCCCTAGAGGGGGTTCTTCAGAAGTCCATGGTGATTTCAATTCTTAAGTTTTTCTGGGGACTGCAGCACAAGCCACCTTGACTCCTAGTTTAGGTTTCAGTTTTCTCTGGTCTGACAAGTAATTTACCACAGCCCGTCTACTCTCCAGTTTTCACAATTTGAATATTATCATAATTTTAATGGTATTTGAGAGGAAGTGGAGAAAAATGCACATGTTCAATCTGTGAAGTTTAACCAGAAGCCCTATCAGTTGTATTTTACCAGCATTAATACCATCAATTCTTACTACTCATATGTGGGTCTCTTGAGCTGTTTGGAAGCTAGGGATTAGGAGTAAAGGATATACATACATGTGTGCATGCTTCTATCTCTTTGTGTATATGTGAGGTTATAGTATGAGATTGTATGTGTGTGTGTGTATTGGTTAAAATGAAAACAAGCGTGTTTGCTGGGGAACTATTAATAGGACTAGAATGATGAGCTTCAGGAGTTAGAAGGTGAGAAGAAGAGCAGAAAAGAGAAAGGAAGCAAACCTGCAAGTTTTGGAGTGATGGGTTTCAGGATATGTTACCCCAAAATATGGCACCTTGGCAGTTGAGGAAACAGCAGAAGAAAGAAGATCTCTTTGACTTTCTCCTGCTCTTCTCTCCTGAAGCAGACCATAAAAGAATTCTCTGATCTTCCTCTAAAGCAGTTCTTAAGACCCTCATGTGAGAAGTGCCTACCCCATACTCAGAGGAAAGGAATATCCTTAACTTTGGAACCACAGGAGCACAGAGAAGAATCTGAACAAACTGGCTTGTCTAATCAAATATCTCTACAACTATGCACTTCTTCATCAAACTTGGCATAAAAATACACAGATTTCCCTGATTCTTTGCATCTTCATTCCTGAAGGTTACTATATCGTGTAAAACTTGTATTAAATAAATTTGTATGCTTTTATCTTGTCTTTTGTTACAGGGGCTTCAGCCATGAACCTAGGGATGCATGAGAAAAGCAATCTTTTCTCCACCTTCAGGGGTAATGTTCTACCTCAGTGAATATTTCCTTTTCTTAACCTGGCCCTTTAGCTCATTTCTTTGAAACAGAAACACTGGGAGTAGGATTGAACATAGGAAAGAGGGAACTTTGTTCCCTCTCCAGAGCCTTTTAAACTCTCTCTACTACCTCACCTGGTGACTTTGGACTTTTTTAGAGTTCTCTAGGTGCCCAAACTTCCACTTCCTTCTTACCTTTTATGTAGGGATCTCTGTTTCTGCCCACTTCTTGGATAGATTCTGAAGATACAAAATGCCTTCTTCTTTTTCTTCTTCTCTCTCTCTCTGTTTTTTTTGGTTTTGTTTTGTTTTTTGTTTTTATTTTTTGAGACAGTATCTCACTCTATCACCCAGGCTGGAGTACAGTGGTGCTATCTCAGCTCACTGCAACCTCAGCCTCCCAGGTTCAAGTGATTCTTATGCCTCAGCCTCTCAAATAGCTGGAATTAACAGGCACATGCTACCAAGTCCAGCTAATTTTTGTGTATATATATATATATTTTTTTAGTAGAGATAGGGTTTTGCTATGTTGGCAAGGCTGGTCTTGAACTCCTGACCTCAAGTGATCTGCCTTCCTTGGCCTCCGGAAGTGCTGGGGTTATGAGTGTGAGCCACCGCACCTAGCGTGACTTCTTTATAAGCATTCAGCATCTCATTTATTTTCTCTAATACCTTGTACATAGGTCTAGTTTTTTTTCCCCATGGGATAGATGGAGAAACCAATGTTTAGAGAGATGTAGTCTTTTTCTCAGACACACAGATATCAAGTAGCAGAGCTATGATTATTCGGCTGCTCTGGGTTTAAAGTCCATACTTTAGCTAATATACTATGCTGCTTCATTGTGCTAAATTGCATGAGTATTCATTTATAAATATATAAAATGAGAACACGTCAAAATCAATTTGATGAACACACTGGTATTTGATGTACACATAATTGGCATTTGATGTACAAGGTAAAATATAGATTCTTGCTGAGGTAGGAGTACAGCTCTTTTTTTAAAAAATTTCAAACTTTTATTTTAAGTTCAGGCGTACATTGTAGGATGTGCAGGTTTGTTACATAGGTAAATGTGTACCATGGTGGTTTGCTGCATAGATCATCCCATCACCCAGGTATTAAGCCCAGCATCTATTAGCTATTCTTCCTGATCCTCTCCCTCCTCCCACTTTCACCCTCTGACAGACCCCAATGTGTGTTGTTCCCCACCATGTGTCCACGTATTATTCACCTCCCACTTATAAGTGGGAACATATGGTATTTGGTTTTCTGTTCTGGCATCAGTTTGCTAAGGATAATGGCCTCGAGTTCCATCCATGTCCATGCAAAGGACATGATCTTCCTCCTTTTTATGTTAGGAGTGCAGTTCTTAAGGGAGAAAGGCATAGCCCCTGCCTTCAAAGAACTTACTTTCTACCTCTCAATGTTAACATCTAGAATTGGGAAAGACAAAACTTTAGGATTTCAGATATGGTGTAAAATCTAGGTTCAAATAATAGTTGTGTTACTATGAGCCAAATCTCTTCCGGGGTTCATAGGTGTGAAGATCAAGAAAGAGAATGAGAAAGAAGGGTTTACCACCACCCTATATAATATGTAATTACACCCTATATAGGTAATGCGGTATCATTATCTGTATGTTAAATGCAAGGAAAATGAGGACTGCGAAGCTGAGTTCCTTGACCAGCATTACATGACTGGAACCCAGTCTTCTGAAGATCAGCACAGGATTTTTGTCTTTTCACTGACATATTTTTCCAGCCCTATATAGTTTTTAAAGCAGCGATAAGGTAGATAATGAAGGTAATATCATTTTCATTTTATAGATGGACAAACTGATGAAGAGCTATTTTCAAAGATGCTTTTAGTAAATGCTATTTTAGGATGGATCTGAATGGCACCCCCAATTTCCAAGCAGCTTGGGTCCATGGGATAGAAGGAGGGGTCTCAAGATGGAGGGAGGAACAACCAACATTTATTGAACTTCTACTGTATGCTAGCCAGCCAGACACTGTACCAGAGGTCACACATGATCTTGTTTAATCCTTACAACAGTACTGAGAGGTTATGATTTGTATCTTCATTATGTAAATGAAGCTCAGAGAGGCTATGAAACTTTCCCATTGTCACACAGACCTTCAGGCTATTATTAAGTGAGTTCATTTTATTAACATTTGACAAAGTTAATATTCAACTCCAGGACTATATAATTTTAGAGCTCATAGGAGTATGTGTTGATAACATTTTCCCCAGTGTCTGTGACTTGTCATTGAAATTTCTACGGCTTTCTTAGAACTGAAACCAAAGGTAAGCTTCTCAGCAACCACTTTGCAAAGATGCCTCTCATTTAAAGAGCACACTCATATCTTTTTCTGTCTGTTCTGGGAGAAGGATAAATCGTGTATTTGAGCAGATGTTTCTTCAGTGGGTACTTAAATAATGGTTTTTCTTTTTTTTCCTTACTTCTGGGTCCATAGACAATATTTTTAATTGCTCTGCTTTTTTCCCCTTGCATTATAAAAGCCATGCTATGAAAGTTATAAAAGTTAGCAAATTTTATTCATCTGCTAAACTCTCTGCCTCAGAGATATATTTTGTTGGTTTGGATTTACTCAAAAGTATTATAAATAAAAGATTTAAATATAAAATGTATTTGATATGGAAATTCAATAGTTAAGAAGCCCACAAAACTTGCCATATGTTTGGTGAAAAGCTAGCAGTTCAGGTGGGTAAGTATTTATTGCTTCCTATAGGGCCATATGAGTTACTTGGGAGCCATGAAATAAAAAAGAGACCCTTGCCTGCATTGGGGAAAGAGAGTGTAGTGGCATTGACTTCGTAATTAGGGAAAAAAACCTAAATATGAGGATGTACTAACACACATTTCTCCTGTCTCAAAAATACCTTCTTATTCTAAAGATAATGACTTTGTATTTTCTTTTGCTTATGATGCTATTTTTTTTCCAGGGAGTTCAAATTTTATGCTTGGAGGGTGACCTGAGGAGAAGTTTACTAGACATGAGTTTTAGAGTATGTAATTTCTAGGGCCATTTCTGGAAGCACATATTGGCTGTTGTCATGGATGAGGTGAATGAGCTGCTGCCCACGTCCGAGGGCAGCCTGCACACAGCAACACAAAGCCCTCTCAGGACTAGTCACTGAGATCCAAGTGGGAATTAGTTCTGTTCCCTTCCTGTACTTTACAAAGCAATTCAAGTACATTCCTCAGCTTATCATATCAGAAGTACTTTCCAATGGGCTTGTTTTTTCTTCTGCTTAAATTAAAAAAGCCTCACATTTTCATTATTTTAGTTTTCTTTCTAATTGTGCTGAAATGACAGCTAGTTCTGGATTTTCCCCAATTTTTCTTTGTTTCTTTTTTTTTTTTTCCTTTGGAACACATGAGGCACATATTCACATATGGGTTTTAATTGATACTCGGCCTGGGAATTGTTGTGGCATCATGGGAAATATAAAGGAAGTGAAGTGATCACCTATATGAGAGTGATGAGATTAATATACTCAAATAATCAGAGGAAAAAATAAGGAGTAAGTACAACTGGACTCTCATGCCTGCAAATATTAAGTGCTCAAAAGCATTTGTTGGTAGAGTGATTGAGAGAAGTTAACAATCTAGAATCCTCAAATAAACAGAAAGAGGTTCAAGCAAAAGGCAGGATTTGAGCTGGATTTTGAAAGATCAGCTGTAGTTAGATAGATAAGAGGGAAGTCCTACCCAGCAGTGGAGAATATTGAACAAAACTGAAGAGTTGAGCAGTGGCTTGATTCATGAAGGGGCAAGTTAGATGATCTATCTGGATCAATTGGAGTGTCGTCTTGGGGAGAGATGAACAACGTATCTGTAAAATCTACACATTTCTGCACAAGTCATCCTGGTTCTTCTTAGTTACTATTATTTCCAGTCTGTTGGCACTCCTAGGCTTTGGGGAGCTCCCTGCTGGGTTTCATCTATCCCTGTAAGCATCAGGGTCAGAGATATACTTGTTTAGAAAAGCAGCATATAATGATAGAGGAAGTGTCTTCAGGTCCTATAGGGTGTGTGTGTGCTAATGAAGAGAGGCATTCCCGAGTCCCTAACCCCTGGCACCCAACACTAGATAGCTTGTGTCAGCATTTCCTTGTCATGAATTTCCTCCTTGCAGAATCTTGCATTGTATTTCAAAATTATGCAAAGAGGTTTTTAGAAGCATAAAAGGAATGCTTAGTTATCCCTTTAATGGTGAGTAAATTAGATGGTTATAAAGTTAAATAAAACCCAGAAAGTTCCAACTGCGTTTTCTTAAAATCCTTTGTCAAAACAAATAGCCTTGAAATGCACATAAAAACTTAAATGACATTGACTCTAATGAAACATGGAACCTAATGAAGTTGAAGTGCTATGAGAGTACTGGGAAAGCAGGGCTGCTTTTATCTTGCTGGAATGTTTATGTCCTTGCATGTCTCCTAATCACACTGTGGTAACGTCATTTGGAGAAAATGCTTCAGGAAAGATTGCTAATAAAAACCAAAAATAATACAGCCTCAAGTTAACAGTCCAGGGTACCCCAAGAAGTCAGACCAAATCTGTTGTCTGGTATAGAGGGCACAGGGCTGGAAGAATACTATTAGAGATGTCTCTGATTGTATATTTGGGTATGTGAATGTTTGGCAACATTGATAAAGGGGCTGTCAACTATTCCTGGGATAACATCTCAAAATTTACCTGTTGGAAATAAAAGCCTTTACCATTCTCTGAGAAACCAGCTTTCTATCCACTGTTTCTATTTCTACAAGTGAGTCTCCCTCCAGGAACTCAGACTTGAGGCTTTGAGTCATCCTTGGTTCTTTCCTCTCTCCTCCTATACTCCAAAGTTACTAAATTTTTATCAGTTCTTCTGTCAATGCTTTAGAATCCTTCTCATTCATTCTGTGGCTATAGCCATGGCTCAGCAACTTCTACCTCATCCTGCTCAAAGTGGTCAGATTAATCATCCTAAACTCTACGAGTGTTCACCTGAACACAGCCCACAGGATAATCCTGATAGTCAAGGATTTGACTTTAGCACCAGTTCCAATCTGCTTTCCAAGCTTATCTCCTGAAATTTCTCTATGAACATGAGTCCAGTTCTACAACCAGACTGATACTGCATGTTTCCCGCTTAAACATGGCTTGTTCATTTCTCACCATTCTCTTGTTTACTTGTTCCTCTAATTAGGATGCTGCCTTTATTTGTCACTACTTATGCAATTTCTTTCAAAGCGATGGCTTGTAAAGTTTTCAGTTATCCATTCGAGAATCTGATGAAGGCCATTAACTTTATCCCACAAAAATGTATCTCTAGAGGGTTCATTGAGACCTGAAACTCCATTCATGTACTCCTTAGGAGAACATTGACCTTAAATTAGAATCCTTGCTCAAGGTCAAGTTGAAATTCTCAAGCCTCCATGAAACTTTCCTAAATCACTCTGGCTAATGTTGATAACTTCTCTACCCCTTCGTTTCTCTTCTGAACTTCAGTGAAATTGTTCAATTCATTTGGTACTTACTGAAGACCATTGCGTGTTGTTTGTTTTCTTTCTATGCACATGGCCTATTTACTCAAACAAACTAAAATCTCCTTGAAGGTAAAGCCCCGCTACGTATCTCTTGGAATTGTATATAACTCAGTGTTTGTTGCTTGGATTGGTCAAAGAATACAATCAGGCATATATGGGAATCCAGTTATTTTCTTCTTCTACTCTAGTTGCTGTAGAACATGTTCTAGAGAGCCCTCTTATGCTCACCATGTTCACTGGGTCAATTAGAACCTGAAAATTCTGGAAGACCTCTTGATCTGTAAGTTTACTGGAATGATTATCAGAGTGACCACTGGTTCTAAAATTCCTGATCTAGAAGGAATAAAGGAAACTGGTAATGTCGATATTTAAGGGCCTTTTGGGATGCAATAAAGAGACCGTCACTTAGTATAGGATATTAGCAAAATTGTGAAGATGATGAATGTGTTCTTGGTGTGTCCACTTTCCTTTTCTCTATTTTCAAGGTTCGCTCTTCCCTGACATTATGTACCTGAAGTATCCCCCTCCTAAACTGAATCCTAGGCTTAATGGCAGCTTCTTTATTCTTTATAATTACTTATAAATATAATTATATAATAATTATATCAATATATAATAATTATATAATATATTATATAATAATTATATAATAATTATAATTAATTATAATTACAGGATTACTTGTAATTAAAATCTTATTTCTAATTATGGCATGAAAAAGTTTTCTGGTGAAGATAGTCCAGGCATCTGATAGTGTGTAAAAGATAGTCCAGGCATCTGATAGTGTGTAAGTATGGCTCATGCTTAAAATCACCCCATGGAATTTAACATCTATACCCTTGTTTTTCATCCCTAATACACACACATATACACACACACAGAGATGGAACTGCCTTCTATGTAGTGGATCTACATGTAGTCTTAATAACACTAGTCATTCATTGAGGAAACCCTTTCCTAAGTTTCTCAAATAACCTGAGCCATGAAGCCTTTACCATAATCCCATCATGTTCTCTGGTAGATAAAGAATATGTAATAGGAGGAAAGAGGTGATAAGGAACTGGAAGAGCAACACATTATAGGTTTAACATTAAGAAGAATTGGTGTAGATGTAACAGTTGCAGGAGTGCTTGAGTCACAAAGCCTAACAGCAGCAAAGGCTATCTATATATTGCCGGCAGCCAAGATCAGCGGCCCTCAAAGTAGTTTGGGTGATATCACCTGAACAAGCCAGTGTTCTTTGCTTACACCATACTCTTTGCGGAGCACCATAAAGTGGTGATATATTTCACTCCAGCAGGCAAACAAGGAACAATGTTGCTAGCAGAAACCATGCCTGTATTATATGTATACAATAGAATCTCACTATCAAAAACACACTTGCACCATACAAAATGAAGCATGACACCTCAGTCTGGGGTAGGGGAAGGATGACTTCTCCAGACTGCTGACAGAGAGAGAAGGTCTGCAGATATTGGGTGTGGCTGCAGCCCTCCTAGGGCCGTGGCTTGAGAAGAAGTAAAGTCAGTGGCCAGGGCCATCTGGAGGACAAAGAGCCATTTCTCCCCCCTCCCCCTGCCAACCCCTTTTCTCTTGAAATTTTTAATTTGTGTTTTTGTAGAACTATATAAGCCTCTGGGTTCTGATTCAACCAAGGAAAGGTGGAGAGGGTGTCCTAAATAATTGCACATAGATTTTCTGCTCAACAGGTGGAACTGTTTAATTTGATTTAAAACAATAAAGAAATGTGATATTTCTTGCACCCAAGTACCATGGAGCAATTCTTATGATTACAGTTTTGGTTCTGATTTCACAGTTGGGACTGGTCATCCTCAACATTGCCTATATGAAGTCCTGATTTGAAGAATTCCTCCCATCATTGTGTTGGAATTTGGCTTAAGTGCATCCTATTGTTACATTTCTGGTGATCGCATAAGCTGCTCTCTGTCTGAGTGTGCTAATAGAACACAGGGACAGGCTGTAGGGGTTAGAACATAATGACGAAACACTTATGTCTTTTTTTCCTGTGAATTGAGGAAAGACCATCATCAGTCAAAGTCATGTGAGAAACACCTGGGTTCAGTTTCCATTGGATGACACAGAAGTAGAGACCTATAAAAATGAAGCAGTGCTTCTCAGACTTTAGTGTCCATGTGAATTACCCCAGCATCTTGTTAAAATGCAGATTCTGACTCAGTAGGTTTGGGGTGGGGCCTGCAAGTTTGCCTTCCTAACCAGCCCCCAGCTGAGGTCGTCCACAGACCACACTTCGGGTAGTAAGGGTATAGAATATTTGATGAAATTTCTGTTCTATCTCTTCCTCTAACTTGCTCTTTGACCTTTAAGTTATTTAAACTTTCTAGATCTCAGCTTCCTTAACTGTAAAAGAAGAGAATTGGCTTTAGCTTTCCCAGGAAGGACATTTGTTATGTTTTGCTACTTAGTATGCATTGCCTTTTCCTAATAGCACTTTGATTTCCTTTAGGGGAATTTACTGTCTTCCTTTGTGTGCAGTTGTGATGGGTAGATAAGTCTCAGGGCCTTCTGTCCCATCATGGCAGCTGAAGGGAACTCTAGAAGCTCATTTCCTAAGATCTGTCTTTCACAGCCTAGGTATAGCAAGAGGCAGGACAGGACTAAAACTTAGTGTGTTGGTTTCTTTCTCTATCTGAACTTTGGTGTTGAGTACAGTATACCTAAGGTAGAGGAACAGTCGAAGTTCAGCTCTTCCAGCTGTGGGGCCTGGGCTCAATTGACAGTAAGAACTTGTGGAGTCTCCTAATTTCCGTCTTTCCAAGCTTGGTTCCCTAGTCTTGCCTTCAGTATTGTGAGCAGCACCATAGCTTTCCAGAGTATTCTCTTTTTACTTAATGTTACTATTTAATTCCAGAAAGTCCATTTCTGTTGCTTGCAACCAGAAATTAATATACTCCTCTTAGCTTCTGGCTAGAGATTTGTAGGATTTAAGTCCTGAGCAGCTTATTGATGAGTTCGATTACGTGTTCAAAAAGAAAAGGAAAAGGCATCAGAATATTTTCCCTAAAGAAGATCACGGTTTTGAAATCTTGGCTGTGTAGTTCGGAGTAGGTTACCGGTGCTGGTGAGGGATGTAGATTATTTTCCAGCAAATCGGTAATTGTAGTAAGGTAATGAGGTTATTCTCCTGGAGAAACAGGTGAAGACAGAGATGGAACTTGTGCTTCAGAAGCAAGCAGTGAGGCTCCTAATGACGCATCTTGGACCTATTTATACTTGGAAATGCCAGGGAGCATTTATATTCTGCTTACTTTGACCCTAGTGCAAAAAGTTTTCTGAGAGGCTCCAGAGTTTTCTTTCCAAAACTGAGAATAGTAGCTAAAAGCTGACAGAGAAGATTCTGGAGAGCAAGACCGTGGCTAAGCAGTAACAGAGCTAATGGCTCAGTCACCTTGAGTTGCAGCTTGAGGAATGAAGACACTTGACACCTTACCCTCATTGTCAGGACTGTAACAAGAATGGGAAATGCCATATGCATATGTTACTACCTCCTAACTGTGCTGGAGTGGCCAGCAGCTCATTAGCTAATTTAGGCTGCTTTTTCTGGTATAGAGCTTCAGCTGCTAAATCCTTTTCCTGTTGTCTGTCAGAGCCCACGAGGAATGAAGTTGCAGTCCATCAGTACATTCCTCACCTTTCTTGCCCGTATCCTACATTAGGGTTTTCAGGGGCCGATAAATAACACTCCTCTATTCTCACTCCACAATTCTGAGGAGTCAGAAAGATGAAGAACACATGCTAGCTTTATTGACAAAACTATACTGAAGGATGCAGCTTGGCCCACTGGCTGATAGGCTTTCCAGAACTTCATTTCTGGTCCCAGTCTGGCTGTAGGCCCCTGCCAACAAGGGGCAGCACCTGCTGCACACTATGTGTGTAAGCCTGTAAAGAGAGATGAAGTCAGTGTGATTCTGAGCTGAATTATGTTAGGGTTTTCTGTTCTCTAGTTTTCCATGACAAGCCAAATAACTTCTTTTCCTCCTTTCAATCCTGCCCCCCTTTCAGTATTAAATTGAACTGTTTGCTTCCTGAACAATTTCTTCATACTTCCATTGACCTGAATATTCTTTGCTTTACCACCATATTTAGGGTCCAAGGACGTGAAACAAGAATCTACCTTGAATATAATGTTCCTAGAATTCCTAACTTCAGTGAAATATGGTCAGCCTGAATGCTGAGGCCTTATCAAGCCACTTTGTGCAATAGGGCCAACTGTGAACCAGTTGCTGAGGAAGGATTTTGATTCTGCCCAGCAGGTGCTTCCTTGGCAGAAGTGGGGAGGCCCTCTTTTTCAGGTGCTGTGCTACTCAGGCACTTTGATTTTCATAAGAGAATGTCTCTTATGGAAGAGATGTATGAAGAGAATGTTCCTCCTCAGTAGATTGTTAAAGGATACAGACCTGCCCTGGGATGTCTGTACTGCAGGTTTCTGCTAGAGACCATGACCTTGAACTCTGTTGTTCATTTCTTATCAAGAGCTCAATTATGAGAAATAAAACTTTCAGTGGATTGTTGGAAGGCTATCAGTTTTTCCAGGCAGCCCAAAATCCATCCCTAGGTCCAACTAGACCATCAAAGAACAGCATACTTGGATGACATTGTTTTTGGTTTCTTCTAAACTGGACTTTACTAAGCTGGACTTTGGGGTTAAGCAAGTCATATGAAAGTTGCTTATTGTACTTTTTGAAGGAGTATTGGTGAGGGTATTGTCAACTATATCTCACCATGCCTTGTAATGAGGACCATAGGAGAAACTTTTTTTCAGACATAAATACTAGGAAAATCTACCGTTCTCCTGAACAAATGGAGTTGGAAAATTTTATGTTCTTTGTATTTCCTGTAGTCAATACATTTTTTAAAGCTGTGACTGCCTTGACACTTAGAAGTAAATTTGGGACACTTAACATTTGTATATGACAATCTGATATCATTTTTTAAATATATTCAGTTTGCTTATACATGTGCTCCTTGACTTATGATGGGGTTGTATCCAGATGAACCCATTATAATTTGGAAACGTTGCAAGTAAAAAGTGCATGTAATACACCTAACCTACCAAACATCATAGCTTAGCCTAGCCTACCTTAAAAGTGCCCAAAACACTTACATTAGCCTACAGTTGGGCAAAATCATCTAACACAAAGCCTATTTTATAATAAAGTATTAAATATCTCATGTAATTTATTGACTAGTATATAGAAAGTAAAAAACAGAATGGTTGTATGGGTACTCAAAGTATGGTTTCTACCGAATGTGTATTTCTTTCACACTTAAAAGTTGAAAAAGTGATAAGTTGAATTATTGTCAGTTAGGGACCATCTGTAATTTCAAATACTATTCTACTGTTGTTTTCTTCTTTGCTCTGATCTCTTTATCAATTGTCTTTACCAATTTGTCTTACATGTTGTAAACTGCTTTAAACCCTCCTTATAAGGATGAGAGAGAGTATAAGTAAATTAATTAATTTGAAAAGTAAGTATGAGGGTGGTCAAGATGGGTGACTAGAAGCTGCTAGTGTGAGCCACTTTAATGGAGAGGAATGGAAGGGGCAAGTAAATAGAGCACCTTCAACTGAAACATCCAGGTACGTGCACTGGGACTAATCAAGGAAACAAGTCGACCCACAGAGAACAGAGAAAAGCCGGGCAGGATGATGACCCACCAGGAGCAACATGGAGCTAGGGGACCCTTCCGCACCCAGGAAAGTGGTGAATAAACGTGCAACCCTGGGAACCCATGCTTCTCCCACAGATCCTTGCAACCCCTCAGGTCAGGAGATGCCCCTGGTGAACCCACTCCACCAGGGCCTTCAGCTGACATACAGAGCTACTTAGAGTCTTGGAAGAGCAGCTGCTCAGGCACATGCAGAGACCCGGGAGCCTTAGATACCTGGGTTTTCTGGGCTTCCTGACAAAAGCAGCTGCAAATCTGGCAAAGCAGGAGGTTAGACTCTCCCATATATATCCCTAGGAAAAGGGCTGAATGCAAGGGGCTGAGCAGCGACAGTCTGCAGGCGCAACTTGCATGACACCTCACAGGATAAGACCCACTGGCTTGGAACTCCAGCCAGCCACCGGTAGCAGTGTTATACCTCCCTGAGGCGGAGCTCCCAGGGCAAGGGGTGGGCTGCCGTCTTTGCCGTTTGGCCAACTTAGCTGTGTCAGCCTTTGGGCTTTGGGCATTTCGGAACAATTAGGGGCTGAAGCAGACCCCCAGCACAGCACAGCTCAAAATGTGTGGCCAGACTGCTTTTTAAAGCAGGTCCCCAATCCCATTCCTCCTCGCTGGGCAGAACCTCCTAATTGGGGTCTCCAGCTACCCCTGCTGGTGATCTCTAGCTGACAGAGGTTTAGAGTCTCCCTGGAGTGGTGTTCCCAGAGGGAGGGGTTGGCTGCTATCTTTACTGTTTGGCTGATTTAGCCATTCTGGCCTTTGGACTTTGGAGAGTTCAGGGTGTCTGGGAGCTGGAGTAGACCTCCAGCACAGCACAGCTGCTCTACGAAAACGTGGCCAGACTGCCTTTTAAAACGGGTTCCTGTTCCAGTTCCTCAGTGGGCAGGACCTCCCAACTGGGGTCTCCAGCCACCCCTGCCAGAGTTCTGCCACTGAAAGAGGTTTCAAACCTCCCTGGGATGGAGCTCTTAGGGGGAGGGGCCTGCTGCCATCTTTGCTGTTTGGGTGACCTAACCTTTCCAGCCTTTGGGTTTTGGAGAGTCCAAGGTGACTGGGGGAAGCAGACCCCCAGTTGCTCTATGAAAATGTGGCCAGACTGCTTTTTTAAGCAGGTTGCTGATCCTGTTCCTCCTCACTGGGTGGGACCTCCCAACCAGGATTTCCAGCCACCTCCTACAGGTGAATTCAGGCTGGCAACAGGTCAGTACCTCCCTGGGACAGAACTCCCAGAGGGAGGGGCAGGCCACTATATTTGTGTTTTGCAGCCTTCACTGTCGATACCTCCAGGAACTAGAAAATTTGAGGTGACTAGGGTCTGGAGGGGATCCCCAGCATACTGCAGCAACCTACAGAAAAGTGGCCAAACTGTTATGTGGGTGCCTATTCCCATATCTCCTCACCTGCAGGTTCTCCAGGTCTGAGTATGCAGCCAGCCACCACTGGGGCTATTGAGCCAGTAGCAACTCTGTAACTCACTAGACAGAGTCCCCAGGGGCAACCAAAAGCCTCTCTACCACTGCCTCTGCAGTGGAACTGCCCTTGCTGCCCTCGGACTAATGAAGGAGGAAAGATACTAAGTGCCTTATCCACACCTCCAACAAGGTGCATTTGACCCAAAGAAAGGAGGCCAGTTCATCTCCCACAGGTCCCACCCACTCCCTCTGCTCATCAGTAGACAGGGAATCCTGACTTGGGCCCACAGCACAGACCTTCCATCCTGAGGTGATTGCACTGAGCAATTGCTGATCTCATCTCTTTGGTATGGAGCCCCCAGGAGACAAGAAAAATACCATTGGCCACCAGGTCCCTTCCTCTGCTGCTGTAAGTTTGGGGAGGAACATAAACCCTGAGATCATCCCAGAGCTGCAATGGGCAGCATAGAAGTGCCAAGCCATGATCTACGGCCGGCACTCAAGGGGCAGAAGAGCCCACACTTTCAGAGTCTTGAGAGGGAACATGGCTGCAATGTGAGGAAACATAGGGGAGCCACACAACTGAGAACAAGTCTACCAACTGACCAGTACACTTAAGCACCAGCTACTGGATCACACCCCAAAGCTTCAACACCAAAAATACTTTGTTAACAAAACCCTCTGTGAAACCAAAGACAAGAAGTCAGCTTCAAATAAAGACCACGCACAAAGCCTCAGACCTGTGAAAACATTCAGAAAAGAAGTCTATTGACTGTATTCAATCTACACTTCAGTTAAAGGAATACTCAAACACAGAGATGAGAAAGAACCAACACAAGAACTCCGGCAACTCAAATGGCCAGTGTGTCTTATATCCTCCAAATGACCATACCAGTTGTTCAGCAAGAGTTCTTAACCAGGTTGAGCTGAGTGAAATGACAGAAATAGAATTCAGAATATGGATAGGAATAAAGATTATCAACATTTGGGAAAATAGCAAAACCCAATCCAAGGAAACTAAGGATCACAACAAAACAATATAGGAGCTGAAGGATGAAATAGCTGGTATAAAAAGGAACCTAATGGATCTAAAAGAGCTCAAAAACACAATTTTGCAAAGCAGTCACAAATATTAACAGAAGAATAGACTGAGATGAGGAAATAATCTGAGAACTTGAAGACTGGCTCTCTGAAATAACACAGTCAGACAAAAATAAAGAGAAAAGAATGAAGAGGAATGAGCAAAACCTCTGAGAAGTATGGGGTTATGTAAAGAGGCCAAGGCTGTGAATCACTGGCATCCCTGAAAGGGAGGGAGAGAAAGCAAACAACTTAGAAAACACATTTCAGGATATCATGCCTGAAAACTTCCCCAACTTTGCTAGACAGGTCAACAGTCAAATTCAGGAAATGCAGAGAACTTCTGCATGATTCTACACAAGAAGATCATCCCTTAGACATATAATCATTAAAATTTCCAAGGTCAAAATGAAATAATTTTAAAGGCAGCTAGAGAGAAAGCCCAGGTCACCTACAAAGGAAGCCTCATCAGGCTGACAGCAGCTATCTCAGCTGAAACCCTACAAGCCAGAAGACATTGTGGACCTACCTATATTCAACATTTGTAAAGAAAAAAAAATCTTTAACCAAAAATTTCATATCCAGCCAAACTAAGCTTCCTAAGTGAAGCAGAAATAAGATACTTCTCAGATAAGCAAATGTTGAATAAGTTCATTACCACCAGACTGCCTCACAAGAGATCTTGAAAGGAGCACTAAATATAGAAGGGAAAGACTGCTACCAGCTAATACAAAACCACACTGAAATACACAGCAGTGACACTCTAAAGCAACCACACCAACAAGCCAGCATAAGGAGATGCCATCTCACACCAGTCAGAATGGCTATTATTAAAAAGTCAAAAAATAACATGCTGGCAAGGTTGTGGAGGAAAGGTAAAGGTAGCTAACACCACCATGACAGGATCAAATCTACACATGTCAATACTAACCTTGAATATAAAAGTTTAAATGCCCCCACTTAAAAGGAACAGAGTAGCAAGCTGGATAAAAAAGCAAGACCTAATGGTATGCTGTCTTTAAGAGATCCATCTCACATGTAATTACACCCACAGGCTCAAAATAAAGGGACGGAGGAAAATATACCACACAAAATGGAAAACAGAAAAAAGCAGGGGTTGCAATCCTAATTTCAGAATTAAACTTTAAACCAACAAAGGTCAAAAAAGACAAAGAAGGACATTACATAATGATGAAGGAGTCAATTCAACAAGAAGACCTAACTATCTTAAATATATACGCACCCAACATAGGAGTACCCAGAGTCATAAAGCAAATACTTAGAGATTTACAAAGAGATGTAGATCTCCACATAATAATAGTGGGAGACTTCAACACTCAACTGACAGTATTAGACAGATCATCAAGGCAGAAAATTTGCAAAGATACTCAGGACCTGAACTCAACATTAGATCAAATGTATCTGATAGACCTTTACAGAACTCTCTACTGAAAAACAACAGAATATACGTTCTTCTCATCGCCATGTGGCACATACTCTGAAACTGACCACATAATTGAACATAAAATAATCCTCAGCAAATGAAAAATAACCAAGATCACACCAAACACACTCTTGCACCACAGTGCCATAAAAATAGACTAAAAAAATTGCTCAAAATCATGCAATTACATGGAAATCAAACATGTTCCTGCTGCACGACTTTTTGGTAAATAATGAAATTAAGGCAGAAATCAAAAAGTTCTTTGAAATTAATGAGAACAAAGATACAACATACCAGAATCTCTGGGACACAGCTAAGGCAGTGTTAAAAGGGGAATTCATAGCGCTAAATGCTCACATCAAAACATTAGAAAGATCTCAAATTAACAATCTAACATCACAACTGAAAGAATTCAAGAAGCAAGAACAAATCAACCCCAAAGCTAGCAGAAGAGAAGAAATAACCAAAATCAGAGCTGAATGGGAGGAAAGTGAGACATGAAAAACCATTCAAAAGATCAGTGAATCCAGAAGTTTTTTTTTGTTTGTTTTCGTCTTTTTTTTTTTTTTTTTTTTTTTTTTTTGAGATGGAGTCTCTCTCTTTCGCCCAGGCTGGAGTGCAGTGCCGCAATCTCGGCTCACTGCAAGCTCCGCCTCTCGGGTTCACGCCATTCTCCTGCCTCAGCCTCCCTGGTAGCTGGGACTATAGGCGCCCGCCACCACACCCAGCTAACTTGTATTTTTAGTAGAGACGGGGTTTCATGTGTTAGCCAGGATGGTCTTGATCTCCTGACCTTGGGATCCGCCCACCTCAGCCTCCCAAAGTGCTGGGATTACAGGCATTTGTTTTTTGAAAATATTAATAAGATAGGCCACTAGCTAGAGTAACAAAGAAGAAAAGAGAGAAGATCTACATAAACACAATTAGAAATGATGATGGAGATTTTACCATTTACCCCACAGAAATAAAAATAACTATTAGAAACAACTATGAATGCCTTTGTGCACACAAACAAGAAAACCTAGAAAAGATGGATAAATTCCTGGACACATACATTCCCAAGACTGAACCAGGAAGAAATACATTCCCTGAACAGACCAATAATGAGCTGTAAAGTTGAATCAGTAACAAATAGCTTACCAACTGAAAAAGCCCAGAACCAGATGGATTCACAGCTGAATTCTACCAGATGTAGATCTGGTAAAATCATACTAGCTCTACAAAGAAGAGCTAGTACCATTCCTATTGGAACTATTCCTAAAAATTGAGGAGAAGGGACTCCTCCCCAACTCATTCTATGATGCCAGCATCATCCTGATACCAAAACCTGGCAGAGACACAACAGAGAAAGCAAGCTTCAGGCCAGTATCCATGATGAACATTGATGGAAAAATCCTAAACAAAATGCTTGCAAACTGAATCTAGCAGCATGTCAAAAAGCTAATCCACTATGATCAAGTAGGCTTTATTTCTGGGATGCAAGGTTGGTTCAACATATGCAAATCAATAAATGTGATTCATCACAAAAACAGAACTAAAGACAAAAACCATGCGGTTGTCTCCGTAGATGCAGAAAAGGCCTTAGATATAATTCGACAATGCTTCATGTTAAAAACTCTCAGTCTCAGCCTCTGTTAACCATCCTTCTACTCTCTATCTCCATGAGTTCAGTTGTGTTAAGTTTTAGCTCCCACAAATAAATGAGAACCCATGATGTTTGTCTTTCTGTGCCTGGCTTATTTCACTTAACAAAATCACCTCCAGTTCCATCCATGTTGTTGCAAATGACAGGATCTCATTCCTTTTATGGCCTAATAGTACTCAATTATGTGTATATACCACATTTTCTTTATCCATTCGTCTGTTGATGGACACTTAGGTTGCTTCCAAACTTGGCTACTGTGAGCAGTGCTGCAACAAACATGGTAATGCAGAGCTCTCCTTTTTTTTTTTTTTTTTTGAGACACAGTCTCGCTCTGTTGCCCAGGCTGGAGTGCTGTGGCACAATCTCAGCTCACTGCAACCTCCGCCTCTCGAGTTCAAGCAATTCTCCTGCCTCAGCCTCCTGAGTAGCTGGGATTACAGGCATGCACCACCACGCCCAGCTAATTTTTTTGTATTTTTAGTAGAGATAGGATTTCACCATGTTGGTCAGGCTGGTCTCAAACTCCTGACCTCATGATCCGCCCTCCTTGGCCTCCCAAAGTGCTGGGATTACAGGCATGAGCCACCACGCCTGGCCCAGATATGTCTTTAATATACTGAATTCAGCGTCCAGAGTGCTCACCATTACACCATGGAACCTCTCTTAGATATGATAATATCTTTTCTTTTGGTTATATACCTAGCATTGTGATTGCAGTTCATGTGGTAGCTCTATTTTTAGTTTGTGTGTGTGTGTGTGTGTGACCTCCAAACTGTTCTGCATTGTCGTTGTACTAATTTACAATTCTCGCCAACAGTGTATGAGGGGTCCTTTTTCTCCACACCCTTGCTAGCATTCATTATTGCCTGTCTTTTAGATAAAAGCCATTTTAACTGGGGTGAGGTGATACCTCATTGTAGTTTCAATTTGCATTTCTCTGATGATCAGTGATGTCAAGCACATTTTCATATGCCTGTTTGCCATTTGTATATTATCTTTTGAGAAATGTCTATTCAGATCCTTTTTCCCATTTTGAAATTGGATTATTAGATATTTTTCCTATAGAGTTGTTTGAGCTCCTTTTATATTCTGATTATTAATCCCTTGTCAAACGGGTAGTTTGCAAATATTTTCTTCCATTTTGTGGGTTTTCTTTTTACTTTGTTGATTGTCTTCAGTGATATGCAAAAGCTTTTTAGCTTGATGTGATCTTGTTTGTTCTTTTTTGCTTTGGTTGCCTGTGCTTTTGGGCTATTACTCAAGAAAATTTTGCCCAGACCATTGTCCTGGAAAGTTTTCTTGGTATTTTCTTGTGGTAGTTTCAGAGTTTGGGGTCTTAGATTTAAGCCTGTAATTCATTTGGATTTGATTTTTGCATATGGGAAAGATAGGGGTCTAGTTTCATTCTTCTGCATGTGGATATTCAGTTTTCCCAGCACCGTTTATTGAAGAGACTGTCCTTTCTCCAATGTATGTTCCTTGGCACCTTTGTTAAAAATAAGTTCACTGTAGATGTATGGATTTGTTTCTGTTTCTCTGTTTTATTTCATTGGTCTATGCATTTGTTTTTATACTCATACCATGCTGTTTTGGTTAGTATAGCTCTGTAACATAATTTGAAGTCTGGTAATATGTTTCCTCCTGTTTTTTTCTTTTTGCTTAGGATAGTGATGATTTGGCTGTGTCCCCACCCAAATCTCATTGTGAATTGTAGTTCCCATAATCCCCACATGTCATGGGAGGGACCCAGTGGGGGGTAATTGAATCATGGGTTCAGTTATCCCCATGCTGTTCTCATGATAGTTAATTCTCATGAAAACTGATGGTTTTATAAGGGGCTTTTCCCTGTTTGCTCAGCACTTTTCTCTTCTGCTGTCTTGTGAAGAAGGATGTGTTTACTTCCCCTTCCACCATGATTGTAAGTTTCCTGAGGCCTTCCCAGCCATGCAGAACTGTGAGTCAATTAAACCTCTTCCTTTATAAATTACCCAGTCTTGGATATTTCTTCATAGCAGCATGAGAATGGACTAATACAGAAATTGGTACCACAGGAAGTGGGGTGCTGTAAAGATACCTGAGAATGTAGAAGTGACTTTGGAACTGGGTAATGGGTAGAGGTTGGAACAGTTTGGAGGGCTCAGAAGAAGACAGGAAAATGTGGAAAAGTTTGGAACTTCCTAGAGACTTGGAGGGCTCAGAAGAAGACAGGAAAATGTGGAAAAGTTTGGAACTTCCTAGAGACTTGGCGGGTTCAGAAGACAGGAAGATGTGGGAAACTTTGGAATTTCCTAGAGACTCGTTGAATGGCTTTGACCAAAATGCTGATAGTGATATGGACAATAAAGTCCAGGCTGAGGTGGTCTCATATGGAGATGAGAAACTTGTTGGAAACTGGAATAAAGGTGATCCTTGCTATACTTTAGCAAAGAGACTGGTGGCATTTTGCCCCAGCCCTAGAGATCTGTGGAAATTATTACTTGAGAAAGATGATTTAGGGTATCTGGCAGGAGAAGTTTCTAAGCGGCAAAGCATTCAAGAGGAAGCAGAACATAAAAATTTGGAAAATTTGCAGCCTTATGATGTGATAGAAAAGAAAAATCCATTTTCTAAGGAGAAATTCAAGCCCGCTGCCGAAATTTGCATAAGTAACAAGGAGCCGAATGTTAATTGCCAAGACAATGGGGAAATGTCTCCAGGGCATGTCAGAGACCTTCATGGCAGCCCCTCCCGTTACAGGTCCAGAGGCCTAGGAGAGAAAACTGGTTTCATGGGCCAGGCCCAGGACACCCTGTTCTGTGCAGCCTTGGGACATAGTGCACAGCATCTCAGCTGCTTCAGCTCCAGCCATGGCTAAAAGGGGCCAAGGTACAGCTTGAGGCATTACTTCAGAGGGTGCAAGCCCCAAGCCTCAGCAGCTTACACGTGGTGTTGAGCCTGTGGGTGCACAGAAGTCAAGAATTGAGGTTTAGGAACCTCTGCCTAGATTTCAGAGCATGTATGGAAATGCCTGGATGTCCAGGCAGAAGTTTGCTTCAGGGGCATAGTCCTGTTGGAGAACTTCTGCTAGGGCAGTGTGGAAGGGAGATATGGAGTTGGAACCCCAACATGGAGTCCCCACTAGGGCACTGCCTAGTGGAGCTGTGAGAGGAAGGCCACTGTCCTTTAGACCCCAGAATGGTAGATCCACCAGCAGCTTGTACTATGTGCCTGGAAAGGCCACAGACACTCAATGCAAGCCTGTGAAAGCAACCAAGAGGAGGGTTGTACTCTGCAAAGCCACAGAAGTGCAGCTGCCCAAGGCCATGGGAGCCCACCTTTTGCATCAGGATGACCTGGATGTGAGACATGGAGTCAAAGGAGATCATTTTGGAACTCTAAGGTTTGGTGACTGCCCTGTTGGATTTCAGACTTGTGTGGGGCCTGTAGCCCCCTTGTTTTGGCCAATATCTCCCATTTGGAATGGGTGTATTTGCCCAGTGCCTGTATCCCCATTGTATTTGGGAAGTAACTAACTTGCTTTTGATTTTGCAGGCTCATAGGTGGAAGGGACTTGCCTTGTCTTAGATGAAACTTCAGACTTGGATTTTTGGGTTAACACTAAAATGAGCTAAAACTTTGGGAGGCTTTTGGAAAGGCAAAATTGTGTTTTGAAATGTGAGGACATGAGATTTGAGAGGGGACAGGGTCAGAATGATATGGTTGGGCTGTGTCCCCACCCAAATCTCATGGTGAATTTTTAGTTCCGATAATCCCCATGTGTTGGAGGGACCCAGTAGGAGGTAATTGAATAATGGGAGCAGTTACCCCTATGCTGTTCTTGTGATAGTGAGTGAGTTCTCAGGAGATCTGATGGTTTTATAAGGGGCTTTTCCTCCTTTGCTCGGCACTTCTCTCCCCTGCTGCCTTGTGAAGGAAGATGTGTTTGCTTCTCCTTCTGCCATGATTGTAAGTTTCCTGAGGCCTTCCTAGCCATGCAGAGCTGTGAGTCAATTAAACCTCTTTTCATTATAAATTACCCAGTCTTGGGTATTTCTTCATAGCAGCATTAGAATGGACTAATACAGACAGCTTTGGCTATTCTGGGTCTTTTGAGCTTCCATATACATTTTAGGATTGTTTTTCCTATTTCTGTGAAGCATGTTATTGACATTTTGATAGGGATTACATTGAATTTGTGGATTGCTTTGAGTAATAGGGATATTTTGACAATATTGATTCAATATTGATTCTTCCACTTGATGAACATGGAATATATGTTCATTTTTTTGGTGTCCTTTTCAATTTCTTTCATGAGTGTTTTATAGTTTTCATTCCAGAGATCTTTTACTTCTTTGATTATGTTAATTCCTAGGTATTTAATTTTATTTGTTGTGATTGTAGATGGGATTAGCTTTTTATTTCTTTTTCAGATTGTTTGCTGTTGGCATACTAAAAGGCTTCTGATTTTTTAAAGTTGATATTGTATCCTGCAACTTTACTGAATTTTTTTATTAGTTCCAATAGTTTTTTGGTGGACTCTCTAGGTTTTTCCAAATATAAGATCATATCATCTGCAAACATGGATAATTTGATTTCTTCCTTTCCAATTTGGATGCCCACTATTTCTTTCTCTTTTATGATTGCTCTAGCTAGGACTGCCAGTACTATGTTGAATAACAGTGATGAAAGTGGACATTTTTGTTAGGTTCCAGATCTTAGCAGAAAGGCTTTCAGGTCTTCCCCATTCAGTATGATGCTAACTGTGCGTCTGTCACATATGGTTTTTATTATGTTGAGGTATGTTTCTTCTATACCCGTCTTTTTTAGGGTTTATATCATGAAGGATGTTCAATTTTATCAAATGCTTTTTCAGCATTAGTTGAAGTGATCATATGGTTCATTTTGTTGATATGATGAATCCCATTGGTTGATTTGTGTATGTTGAATTATCCTTGCATCCCTGGGATAAATCCCACTTGGTTGTGATGAATAATCTTTTTAAATATATTGTTGAATTTGCCTTGCTGGTATTTTGTTGAAGATTTTTGCATTAAAATTTATCAGAGATATTGGCCCCACAGTTTTCTTTTTTTGATATGTCTTTGTCTGCTTTTGGTATCAGGGTAATACTGGCCTTATAAAATGAGTTTGGAAGTATTCCCTTCTCTTCTATTTTTGGGGATAGTTGGAATAAGATTGGTATTAGTTTCTCTTTCAATGTTTGGTAGAATTCAATAGTGAAGCCATCAGGTTCTGGGCTTTTCTTTACTGGGGTACTTTTATTATGGCTTTGATCTTGTTAGTAGCTATTGGTCTGTTTAGGTTTTGGATTTCTTCCTGGTTCAATCTGGGTAGGTTGTGTATGTCTAGAAATTTATTCATTTTCTCTAGATTTTCCAGTTTATTTGCATGTAGTTGCTGATAATAGCCACTAATGATCCTTTGAAATTCTGTGGTATCAGTTGTAATGTCTCCTTTTTCATCTCCGATTTTATTTATTTGGGTCTTCTCTTTCTTTCTTAGCCTGGCTAAAGGCTTGTCAATTTTGTTTATCTTTTCAGAAAAACAGCTTTTCATTTATTTGATCTTTTGTATTATTTTCTTCATTTCAATTTCATTTATTTGTGCTCTGATCTTTATAATTCACTTTTTTTCAACGAACTTTAGGTTTGGTTTGCTCTTGCTTTTCTAGTTCTTTAGGATGCATTGTTAGGTTATTTATTTGAAGTTTTTCTTCTTTTTTGATGTAGACACTTATAGCTGGAAAATTTCCTCTTAGTACTACTTTTGTTGTATCCCAAAGGTTTTGGTATATTGTGTCCATTCTCATTCGTTTCAAGACATTTTTCAGTTTCCTTCTTAATTTCTTCATTCATCTACTGGTCATTCCAAAGCATATTGTTTAATTTTTATGTGTTTGTAGTTTCTAAAATTCCACTTGTTATTAATTTCTAGTTTTATTCCATTGTTGTCAAAGAAGATGCTTGATATTATTTTAATTTTTTGAATGTTTTAAGATGTATTTTGTGATCTAACATATGACTTAACCTTAAGAATGATCCATATGCTGGGGAGAAGAATGTATCCTGCAGCCATTGCATGAAATATTCTGTAAATATCTACTAGGTCTATTTGTTCTATAGTGTACATTAAGTCTGATGTTTCTTCATTGATTTTCTGTGTGGAAGATCTGTCCAGTGCTGAAAGTGGGGTGATGAAGTCTCCAACTATTATTGTTTTGAGGTCTCTCTCTTTAGCTCTGATAATCTTTGCTTTGTATGGTTGAATGCTCCAGTGTTGGGTGCATATATATTTACAATTGTCATATTCTCTTTCTGAATTGATGTTTTGTCATGATATAATGACCTTCTTTGTCTCTTCTTACAGTTTTGTCTTGAAGTCTATTTTGTCTGATATAGGAATAGCTATTTCTGCTCTTTTTTGGTTTTCATTGGCTTGGAATATCTTTTTCCATTTCTTTATTTTCAGTTTATGTGTGTCTTTATAGATGAAGTGTGTTTCTTATAGGCAACAGATCACTGGGCCTTTTTTTGGTTTGTTTTGAATCCATTCAGCCACTCTGTGCCTTTTGATTGGAGAGTTTAGTCCATTTATATTCAATGATATTTTTGATAATTAAGGACTTACTTCTGCCATTTTGTTGCTTTCTGGTTGTTTTGTGATCTTCTCTTCTTTCTTTCCTTCCTTCCTGTCATCCTTTTAGTGAAGGTGATTTTCTCTAGTAGTATGATTTAATTTCTTGCTTTTTTGTTTATCAGTTGTATGTTTTTGATTTGAGGTTTCCATGAGGCTTACAAATACTATCTTATAACCTGTTATTTTAAACGGATGACAACTTAACACTGATTACATAAACAACAAGCAAAAAGGAAACTAATAAAAACTCTACATTGTAACTATTTCCCTTTGCTTTTTAACTTTTTGTTGTTTGTCTTTATGTCTTATTTTATGTCTATGTCTTCAAAAGTTGCTGTAGTTATTATTTTTGATTGTTTCATCATCTAGTCTATGTAAGATAAAAGTAGTTTATACACCACAATTACAGTGTTATAATACTCTGTATTTTTCTGTATGTTTACTATTACCAGTTAGTTTTGTACCTTCAGATGATTTCTTATTGCTCGTTAATATCCTTTTTCTTTTAGATTAAAGAAGTTCCTCTAGCTTTTCTTGTAGGACAGGTCTGGTGTTGTTGAAATCCCTCAGTTTTTGTTTGTCTGGGAAAGTCTATTTCTCTTTCATGCTTCAAGGATGTTTTCACCAGATATACTATTCTAGTGTAAAATTTTTTTCTTTTCCTCAACACTTTAAATATGTCGTGCCACTCTCTCCTGGCCTATAAGGTTTCCAGTCTGCTGCCAGGCATATGGGAGCTACATCTTGTGTTATTTGTTTCTCTTCTTTTACTGATTTTAGGATCCTTTCTTTATCTTGATCTTTAGGAGTTTGATTATTAAATGCCTTGAGGTAGTCTTCTTTGGGTTAAATCTGCTTGGTGTTCTATAGCCTTCTTCTACTTGGATATTGATATCTTACTCTAAATTTGCGACGTCCTCTGATATTTTCCCTTTGAATCAACTTTTTACTCCTCTCTCTTTCTCTATTTTCTCTTCAAGACCAATAACTCTTAGATTTGCCCTTTTGAGACTATCTTCTGGATCTTGTAGGCATGTTTTATTCTTTTTTCTTTTGTTTCCTCTGACTGTGTATTTTCAAATAGCCTGTCTTTAAGCTTACTCATTCTTTCTTCTGCTTGATCAATTCTGCTATTAAGAGACTCGATGCATTCTTGAGTATGGTAGTTGCATTTTTCAACTCCAGAATTTCTACTTGATTCTTTTAAATTGTTTCAACCTCTTTGTTCAATTTATCTATTAGATAGGATTCTGAATTCCTTCTCTGTGTTATCTTGAATTTTATTAGGTTTCCTCAAAACAGCTTTTTTGAATTCTCTGTCTGAAAAGTCACATGTCTTTGTTTGAGATTGGTTCCTGGTGCCTTATTTAGTTCATTTGGTGAGGTCATGTCATGTTTTTCTGGATGTCGTGATTATTATGGATGTTCATTGGTGTTTGGGCATCAAAGAATTAGGTATTTATTGTAGTATTTGCAATCTGGGCTTTTTTGTACTCATCGTTTTTTGGGAAAGCTTCCTAGGTATTCTAAGGGACTTAGGTGTTGTGATCTAAGTTTTTGGTCACTGCAGCCATATCTGTGTTAAAGCGTACCCCAATCCCAGTAGCACTGTGGCACTTGCAGACTGGTAGAGGTACTGCTTTGGTAGTCCTGGATAAGATCTGGAAGAATCCTCTGTATTATCTGGCAGACACTCTATTTCTTTTCCCTTATTTTCTCCCAAATAAACACAGTCTGTCTGTGCTATGCTGCCTGGAGCTGGGGGAGGGGTGACATAAGCACCTCTGTGTCCACTACTACAGAGACTGTACTGGGTCAGACCTGAAGCAAGCACCGCATTAGGTACTGCCCAAGGCCCATGGTAAATACAGTCTGGCTACCATCTATGTTTGTTTAAGACCCTAGGACTCTACAATCAGCAGGTGGTGAAACCATAAGGCTTGTGTTCTTTCCTTCAGGTCAGTGAGTTTCCTTCAGTCCTGGCTGGGTCCAGAGATGCCATCGGGAGCCAGGGCTTGGAGTCAGAAACCTTAGGAATTTACCTGGTGCTGTATTTCTACTGTGGCTGAGCTGGCACCCAAGCCAAAAGATAAAGTCCATCTCACTCATTCCTCTTCTTCCTATTAGCAGAGGAGTGTCTTTCCCCAGCCACCTTTATCCCAAGCCTGTGGTGAGTACTACCTGGCTACCACTAATGTTCACTCAAGGCCCAGTGGCTCTTCAGTCAGCTTGTTCTGAATGCTGCCAGACCTGGGACTCTCTCTTCAGGGCAGTTGGCTCCCCTCTGGTTCAGGGCAGTTCCAGAAATGCCATTTAAGATCCAACTTCTGGAAGTGGCAACCCCAAGAAACTGCTTGGTGGTCTACTCCACTGTGGTCAAGCTGGTATCTAAGCTGCAATACAAAATCCCCTTTACTCTTCCCTCTACTTTTCTCAAACATAAGGAGTCCCCTCACTATAGCTACCACAGCTAGGAATGTGCTGGGTCTCCTCTGAACCTATCACCTCTCTGAGTCTCACCGGGAGCCTATGGTGAGTACTCTGTGGGTACCATGGATGAGTATTGAGGGATCAAGGGCTCTTCAGTCAGCAGGTAAAGAATTTTGCCTTTCACTTCAAGGCAGCAGATTCCTTTCTGGCCCAGGGCGTGCCTAGACGTGTCATCTGGGAAGTAGGGCCTGGAATAGGGGCCTCAGGACTCTTCCTGGTGCTCTGTCCTACTGTGGCTGAGCTGGTATTCAAGTTGCAAGATAAAGAGCACTTTACTCTTCCCTTTCCTTTTCTCAAGGGGAAGAAAGGAGTCTCTCCTGGAGCTGTGAGCTGCATTGCCTGGGGTTGGAGGAAGGGTGATGCAAGCCCTCCAATGGCCACCATAGCTGGTATCTCACTGGGTCCTGTGCCCCAGAAGTCCACTGGCTCCAAGCCCAGCACAGCACCAGGACTTGCCTAGGAATTGCAGTCCTTGTGGCCTAGACTGCCTTTCAAGTTTGTTTGTTTGTTTATTTATTTGAGACAAAGTCTCACTCCATTGCCCAGGTTGGAGTGCCGTGGTATGATATTGGCTCACTGCAACCTCTGCCTCCTGGGTTTAAGTGATTCTCCTGCCTCAGCCTCTTGAGTAGCTGGGATTATAGGCATGCATCACCACGCCCAGCTATCAAGTTTATTTGGAATACCAGAGCACTTTAGTCCATGGTGGCAAGGCTTGCTGGAACTCATGTTCCAACTGCTGGGATGGGCCATTCCTCTCTGGCTGGGGCTAGTCTAAATGCTCCTTTCCGTGGGCACCAGCTGAGTTCGGTCCAGTGTTGCTTTCTGCTCTTATAGGGCAGCACTGAGTTCCAATGCAAAGTCTCACAATCACTGTACTCTTCCTCCCCAAAGTGCGCAGATTCTTTCTCTGTGCCACGTGGCTGCTGCTGGGGTGTAGGGGACGGTTGGTATTGGTGATTCAAGAGTGTCTTTTCTACCCTCTTCAGTGCCTCTTTCAGTTATATAAAGGTAAAACCAGGTACTGTGATTACTCACCTGATTTTTGGTTCTTATGAAGGTGCTTTTTTTGTATGGACAGTTGTTCAATTTGGTGTTCCTTGGGGAGGATGATTGGTAGAGGTTTCTATTCAGCCATCTTGCTCTGCCTGTCTACTCTGAGACATTTTGTTAAGTGACAAAAAGCATGAAAAATATGTATAAAGACCCCATTAATGCAAAAAGTGTGTGTATGTTCATATATGATTGAAATATATAAGTAAGTAACTTAAAGGAAACCCTAAGTTGTCATGCCTTTGGAAAGTGGCACATGTTTGGAGGTGTGGAAGCAAAAGATACAATGTTCCATTTTACACTATATATCTATATTTATAACTGTATCTGGATCTATGTCTATATCTATACCTATGTCTTGTCAATGTTGATATAGATTTCTATATCTGTATTGTTTTGGGCTTTGAGTTCATAGAGTACTCATGTAATACAAATAACCTTTTTAAAGAAAAAATGGCCCTTCAACCTAGTCCTGGATTCACTCAGAAAATTATCACTATCAGTAGAATGAAGGGGATGGCGAGAAAAGTCTAGAAAGGAACAAATGGTCACTTCTTGGCTCTGGTTTCTTCTTTCATCTCCCATCTTTCCAGTATAACATGTAGAGGTAGAGAGCATCTGGTGGCACCTATGTGTGCTTGCCCAACCTTTTCATGACTCCTAGTCAACATACACCTGAGGTTATATCTCTCTAAGTGGATGGTGCCAATTTGCAATGTTTTTACAATGCCTTGTTTCTTGTGCTTGGCTGATGTCCCTGGTGCTGCTCAGTGTGCTTGCTTGCTTTCGGTAGGTGGAATAGCAATTTGTCTTACACTCTGCTTTGCACTTGCTTAGTGGAACCACAAAGGAGAGCTCCTCATGCTGGGACCAGGACTGCAGACCATGAACTCAAAGCCCGTACTTTATTTATCAAATGGAATAGCTCTGCCAAAGGGATCTGTTGGAAACCCTGGTCTTATTTCCCAGGAAAAAAAGATAAAGAGCCTGCATTGAGCATTTGGAGTGCTCTGCATTGGCTCATGCTAATTAGAGGTTGGTGCTGGCATGGCACCTATACCTCAGGGATGCAAATCACACCTTCCACACAGGGAATGTATAGAATAGAGAAGCCAGAAAGGCAGAAGCTTAGGATTGTCCCCTCAGCTTTTCCATTGATTATTCATTTATTCAGCAAACATTTATTAGCTTTATTGACTCTGGTCTGCTTATGGAATTAATCACTAGGCACATATCAAAGCCCACCATTTCTATGATTTTTCTCACACTGCCCTCTCCCTTACCTATTTGGACTCATTGTTCCTGGCTTGCTTTAGTTTGTCCCTGGCTTGCTTTCTTTTGTCCCTGGCTATCTGCTCTGTTGGTTGCACCGTTGTTCCCCATAGTGAGTATTCCAGGACCCACTTGATTTGAAGGACTGCCTAGACACAATTTGCCTGCCCCATCCCACAGCTCTGTTCCTGGATTGTGATTTGCCGTTGGTCCTTTGGTTTGTTCCTGGCCCACAGAAACCAAATGAGCTTGGTCAATCCTTTGGGATCTTCTAGGCAGTGGAGAGGATCAGGTAATTCCATAGCCAGGCATTGTACTGGGGACTAGTTGGGAGTGGGAGGAATTGGGGCTACAAAGATTCATTATTTATTCATTCAAAAGACAGAAAAGTTTAAAAATACATAAAATATATAGTCTATCAGATGTTGAAAAGTGCTTTGAAGAAAAATAAAGTATGTAAGGGGAATAAAGGGCACTGGGGTAGGAGGAAGGATAGAAATGTAATAGGGCGTTCAGAAAAGGTCTCGCTCAAAAGGCACCAGTGAGAGAGTCTGCATTGTGGATTGCTTTGGAAGAAGATACTCCAGATAATGGGAAGAGTAAGACAAAAGGCTCTGAAGTGACAGCATGCCTGGAATGTTGAAGAGTGACAGGCCAATGTGAGTAGTGACAGGAGAGGAGTCGGGGGCCATAAGCTCAGTAATATAATGGGTAGCCAAAGTGTGTGGAGCTTTGTAGTCCCTTATGAGGACTTCAGCTTTCATTGCCAATGAGGTGAGGAAGACGGTCACTACTAGTGGAGTCTCGTGAATCAAGGTGAACACCCTACAAGTGCACTACATTTGGATCATCTCATTTGGGTTGATGAAACAGGTGTCTTTGCAAGGCTGATGGAGAATAGCCATCTCTGCCAGGGGTCACTGGGGAAGAGCTGAGCCTGGAAGTATCAAGTGTTTTTCAGGCAGAAGTACTAGCATGGACAAAGGCTAGGATGTGTGATGTCATGACATCTTCAAAGAATGCATAATATTAATAGTTTGCTCAAGACGGCAGGAAGGATGCTAAGGGAAGCCTAGTAAGCCGGCAGGCAGCAGATTAGACAAGCCTTATATGATGTAATAATGTGGTTAGATTTAATCCTTCAGTCATGGAAAACCACAAGAGGTTCACAAATACAGAAATGTGACTTACTCATTGGGAAAAAGAACATAATTTTACTCTTATACCTCAGTTTTCACATAACAGTGGGCAGGCTCAGGATCTAGAAAAAGAAATGAGATTGAGTTCTCACTTCTCAAACAGTCCTAACTTTCCTGATTTATGAAATGGAGTTTTTATCTGCTTTATATACCTCACCAGGCTGCCACGAGGAACAAAAGAGATAGTGTATATGAAAGGGCACTGCTATCTGCAGAGTGCTCGTTATCCCCATTTTCCCATCCACATGACCCAAGAGTGGGATTGGTGGACTTGGCAAAAGAATTGGGCAGTGTGCTCAAGTGGAAAATACATGGCTCTTGAGTTGAACATTAGTTGGAATCTTGGCCCACCACATACTGACTTTGTGACCTTGGACCATGTGAAGGACCACTCTGAACCTCAATTTCCCAGTTAATAAAATGGGTTTTTGCTTCCCAGGATTGGTGTAAAGATTGGAGACAAAGTGTGTGAAGTGCCTAGCCCTGTGTGTGGTCCAGAGGAGAAGCTCCGTGTTAGCTGTTATTTTCTGAGTGTCATCACGGTAAACACATGATCAGATGGATACAGTCGTCCTGTGGGCAAGATACTGTGTCTGGTGCCGTGAGGTGGAGCTATTAATGCTGGTAGGATGTGCCATTGTGCTGCTTCTTTAATAGTGAGGATGTGTTTGTGCTGGTCCTTCACCTCACCTGGATCTGTTTGTGCTTGTGGCATGCTGTACATCTGTGGTCAGGGTACATTTTGGATACATGGAAAAAGTGTAGCTAACGGACCCCCAGGGTACCAGGCTTATGGCTGATATGATGAAAACTGCAGGCTCTGCATGTCTAAGCTAACTAGCTGCAGCCCAGCTTATGGCCTTTGATTCAGACAGGCCAAAGGGAAATTGAGGGTGAAACATGGGTTCATATAACTAGCTCATAATTTCCTGCTACTGAGGGGGAAAGGCTTATTTTGTCTGAATTTAACAGAACAATTGTCCACATTGATTGAATTTTCCAAAAATCTTCTCATCTCCCTCCTCTGTTTTGTTTCAGAGCACACAGCTTCACATTTAAAAGACAGAAAAAGAAAAATTACTGTACAGCTGCAATTTCTCATTTGGCAGGCACCCAGCCATTTTCTCAGAATTTGACAGAATATGATCTCTCACTTAACTCACTTCTTAATACTGCCCCTGGGCAAGACTGAATTGAATCAGACCCTGGTGCAATCGTTATCTTGGCTGAAGATTCACACCTACAGTTCTTCCTATAGATTGTTCAGTGCGGCCACAGTGGACTCTGAGAAAAACAATCAGAAAGCAATGTACTTGCCAAGCTGAAACAGGGCTCACTGTTGTTTCCAACAGGGCTGCTTTTTAACAATTCTCCACAGTCATTAGTTATTCATTCATTCAATAAATAATTAAGCACCTAGCGTGGTGCATAATGCAAATAGTATAATCTATGGTATCTTCCTTCAGGGAACTTACAATTTAGTAGAGAAGATAAGACGTACACAATTAACTAGGTTGTCATGTGGGAGCACTAAGTGGATGAGAAATAGTAAAAGTAGGATTTGAAAGCAGGGAAAGTGACCTTTGGCTAGGAATTATTTCATGGAGCAGGTGAAAGGGTTTTGGTGGGGAGTTGAAGGAGTGGGGTATGCAGAGGTCAAGATGAGCAGGGATTGGTTGGTATCCCAATATTAAGTGATGTGAGGAATAAGAATGGTGTGCTCTATAATTACTTTTAAAATTAAATTGAAGTGGTATCATTTGGAGTAATGCAGTCCAACAGTCTGAAACTTTTAAAGAGCATGCATAGAGGGAGATGAATTAGGAAACTAAGGGTAACAATGGATGTGGTGAGAAAGGGTGTGATTCTAGGCATATTTTAGACTTTCCAGTATCATTTTAGCTTCTGTATGTGCTGCCTTCCCAGAAGATCCTTGTCTTTCAGTTTTCTAAAAGAATACTATTGAGGGTAATTGCTGCCTGTGTGTGACACAGACATCTTCCCTCACTCCACCTATGGCACTACTGCCCTTTGAGTTATGGCTCTGCACCATTTCCAGCTGAGTTTCCTTAGGGTCATAGAACCACAGAATGAGAGGGCTTGGGCCGAGGGAGCTTATAGTCCAATCTCTCATTTTACAGATGAGGAAAATGAGGTTCATGGAGAGGTAAACTGGCTGGTCTAAGGCCTGACAGGTAGTTAGTAGTAGAATGGGATCAAAACCAGGTGTCCTGATTCTGAGTCCCATGGTCTTCTTAGATCATCACCCACTATCTTGAAAGGAAGCCAAGATGTGCTTCTCCTTTGTGGCAAAGACCATGAACCAAACTCATTTCTTCTTGCTCAAGCTAGTCTTCTCAGTTTTCTTTGCAACTAGGTGTGGCCATGTGACTGAGTTCTAGCCAGTAGAACGTCTCTGGAAGTATGAATGCTCACTCTTAGGCCTGGCCCATTAAAAACTTCCTTGCACAAGCCTCAAGCTCTTCCCCCATTTACTAACTAGATATTGATGCCCAGGGCAACCTCGGAAGCAATGTGTTAAAGATGGAGGAGCATCCATTATCCTGGAACCTTGAATGACTTCATGGAGAAGATACTCCTACCCCACCTTTCCATCCCAATTATAAATTTTATTGTGTAAGCCACTGAGATTTGTGGGTGTGTTAAAGCAGCTATTACTGTCTTATTAATTAGATAGCTATTACTATCTAATTGCACCTTGTCACCTTAAATCTGTAGAGAGGGGATTCAGTAAGACCAACTGAAGAACTTAATATGTGCCCCCTGCAATTGGACTTGGGTTTGACTCTTCTCCAAGAAATCTAGAGGACAAGACTCTTACACAGCAAAACTGGGATGGATGGGTTGAGATTGGCCTGAATTCCCAGTATATATCAGGGCCAAAAGGGTAAGGACCGTTTGGTCATGCAGGAGAAAAAATCTCCCTAGAGCTGTTTTGACTCCTGTCCAAGTGGACTTTAAGGGAAGGAGACACTGATAATGAAGAGAATCTCTGGGTGGTGGGAAAACCTGAGGTGGAAGAAGAAGCAACAGTAGAGGAACCAATGGCAGTGACCCAGCATTGGAGCTGCAAGTCAGAAGGAGCCTCCAAAGAACCTTGAAATCACTCACAAAGAAAGAATCAAGTTTAAAAATTAGTTAGGCCAAGGGTAAGATGCCAATTTAAGACCCTATCAGTCAAGTAAGGGCTTTCTGAGTCCCTTTCTTCTTCTCCCTCCCTGGTGTTCCAATTCTGGAGAGGTCAAAGAGAGATGAAGCCAACCATATGCCTCTTCTCAAGGCAGGAAGCCTGTCTATCCTAGGTTTCTAACTGGTAAAGAAATGCAAAAGAGTCTTAACCATGAATGAAGATGGAAATGTGGATTAATATATTGGAGTGGAAATTATATTTTCCCAATGGAGTCTGTGTTTTACCACAGACAAATTATATCAGAGACCAAATTACATCAGAGGGCCTGACAGAGTTTTTATCTAGTGGCAGGGGAAAAATTCCCCAGATGATAAGGTTTTCAGGGTCAGTGGGAAACAAAGAATAAAGATGATTAATTCATCAAGTGACACTTGTTTAAGGTGACACCACCAGTTCCAAGCAGCATGATAAGCTCTTGAATGGGAGTGTGGGCTGGATGTTAAGGAAGCACATGTGAAGAGTACTGAATCCAGACCTGCTGGAAATGACATCAAAACTGGAACCTAATGGAAGGAGCAGAGTAAAGGTGGAGAAGGGCTGTCCTGACACATAGAACAGTGAGCAGTGAGCAAAGGGGACTTTAAGGAGCTGAAAAACAAAATGTACGATGACTAGAATGCAAGAAGCAGGTAGTCCAGAGTGTTGCAGAAGCCAGCTGGTAGTAAACATGTTGAGAAATTTGAATAAACTTGAGGGACCTTGGGAAGCCTTGGAAGGATTTTAAACAGAGGAATGACATGATCTGTGTTTTAGAAATATTTCTCTGGCTGCCATGAATTGATTGGAGGAGGTAGGAGTGGAGGCTGGGAGACAGATTAAGAGGCTACACAGGTGTGTGATTTTTGCCAAGAGTGTTCATCTGCTACGTGTAAGATGTTTAGGTTTATGTAGGGTCACAGATTGGTCCAGGAGGTGTATTGGAAACACGAAGGACATAAAACCTTGTCAACCCCTACTGCTCTGCCTTCTGGAACTTCAGCTCTCTGACCACAAATTCCCCTATATCAGATATTGGCAAATGATAGCCCATAGGCCAAATCTAGTTTGTTGCCTGTTTTTGTATAGCTCACAAGAATAATTCCTACATCTTAAAGTGGTTAAAACATAAGTTTTCACTGCATGAAAATTATATGAAATTCAAATTTGTGTCTACACACCAAGTTTTATTGGAACACAACCACACTCATTTATGTATTATCTATGAACCTTGAATGTTTCACACTTCAGTGGCAGAGTTGAATAATTGTGACAGAGACTTGTGGCCCACAAAGCCTGAAATATTTATTATCTGGACCTTTAGCAGAAAGTTTGCTCACCCCTGCCATGTATCCTCAATCTATACTTAAAATATTTCTTTTTTCACTTTCTCATCTTAACTTATTAGAATCAACTTTGGCTTTGTATTGTACTTACCTGGGGATCCTAAAAAGTTCTAATATGGGCTGGGTGGGGTGGCTCACGCCTGTAATCCCAGCACTTTGGGAGGCCAAGGCAGGCGGATTGCCTGAATTCAGGAGTTCGAGACCAGTATGGCCAACATGGTGAAACCCCATCTCTACAAAAATACAAAAAAGTTAGCTGGGCATGTTGGCATGCACCTGTAATCCCAACTACTCGGGAGGCTGAGTCAGGGGAATTACTTGAACCAGGGAGGTGGAGGTTGCAGTGAGCTGAGATCACGCCACTGCACTCCAGCCTGGGTGACAGAGCAAGACTCTGTCTCAAAAAAAAAAAAAAAAAGTTCTAATACATAGGATTCATTCTGAGAGATTCTGATTTAATCAGCCTGGGGATATGGCCTGAGCATTGGATTTTTAAATATTTATCACGTGGTCCTAATGTGTATCTAAGCTTGGAACCCTGCATAATAAAAACCTGCCTGCCCCCAAGGGCATCTCTTAAGTGGACACTGTGTTCCACATTTCACATACCTCAGGGCAGGATATGGGTTAGTATCCATCCTCCTTCCAGGCCATGAACTCCTTTCTGCGTTTCAAAATTATTAGGTTTGAGGGTTAGCCACTCAGCTCTGAATACCCTTGCCCTGTACTGGTTTATCATGGAGATTTCTTTACCGCTTTTATTCATTATTTTACCATCTGACTCATAGTCTAATTCTTCATATAATTCTTGGTGACTTCATCATCAACATGAACCATGCGGTGCTTGAGACCTTGAGTAGTTAAAACTACTCATCTTTTTTTTTTTTTTTTTTTTTTTTTTGAGACAAGGTCTGGCTCTGTTGCCCAGGCTGGAGTGTAGTGACGCAATCTTGGCTCACTACAATCTCTGCCTCCTGGACTCAAGCCATCCTCCCACCTCAGCCTCCTGAGTAGCTGTGACTATAGGTGCACACCGCCATGCTCTGCTAATTTTTGTATTTTTAGCAGAGATGGGGTTTTCATCATGTTGCCCAGTCTGGTGTTGAACTCCTGAGCACGAGCGATCTGCCTGCCTTGGCCACCCAAAGTGCTGGGATTACAGGCATTAACCACTGCACTAGCTAAACCTACTCATCTTTAATGACCATTCTGTTGCCTCCTCCTCAACCACAAAATCTCATGGCCACACCTTGGACCCCAGGACTGCCATCACATATAAAATCTCAATTTTAAACATGTTACTTTCCAACCTTAACTTCCCACCCTTCTAGCTTACTTGTGGAAGTGTGCCCATTGCTTCCCATTTTCAACCTTACTTAAATCTTCAATCCAGTCATCCTCCCTCTTCCTCCTTACCAATTTCTTTTTTTTTTTTTTTTTTTTTTGAGACGGAGTCTCACTCTGTCACCCAGGCTGGAGTGCAGTGGCGCGATCTCAGCTCACTGCAGGCTCCGCCTCCCAGGTTCACGCCATTCTCCTGCCTCAGCCTGCCTAGTAGCTGAGACTACAGGTGCCTGACACCATACCTGGCTAATTTTTTTGTATTTTTAGTAGAGACGGGGTTTCACTGTGTTAGCCAGGATGGTCTCGATCTCCTGACCTCGTGATCCTCCTGCCTCGGCCTCCCAAAGTGTTGGGATTACAGGCGTGAGCCACAGCGCCCGCCTCTTCCACCAGTTTCTCACTCTTCATCAATGTACTGGCTTTTCATCCTTCTTTGGCTTGCCTAGATGCCATGTTTATGTTTATAATCACTCATCTGTAACTTAGAGAAGATAATGACGGGGCACCCACCTGGTAGAGTTGTGACGAGGATTAAGAGAGTTAATTTTTTTAGAGTACTTATGACAGTCCTTGGCATACATTAAGAAGCTCAATAAATGTTAGCTGAATGTCACTGGAGAAAACATACCCACAAGCTGACTGTTTTTATTCAAAACTTGTGATCATGAACCTTAAGTGAATATTCCACTCTGCTACTGAACCTACTGTGTTTCATTGGTAAATTAGCCTTCCTACTCCTCAAGAGGACTCTTTCACACCACCTGTTTTCTCAAAACTCTTATGTATCTATCCTCACTTCTAGCTGATGGCCTTACCTCGTACTTTAGAATACATCTAGAATAAAATCCAGACTCCTTAGTATGACTCATGTGATCTGTCTGCAGAATCTTGCTCTGACTTGCTATAACTTCCTATATGTGGCTTTCCCCCTCAGTCTCCGGTCACCTCTGTAATACACCAAGCTCTCTCCCATTTCAGGGCTCTTGCACATGCCCTTCCCCTTGCCTGGAACGCTTTTCCTCCACTCATCTCATGACATTTATTAATGTTTTTGGGTCTATTTTAAATGCCATCTTTTTAGACAGGCCTTTCTATTTACTCTATATTAGTTTTCTATTGTTTCCATAACAAATCACTGTAAAATATAGAGGTTTAAATAATGCAGGTTTATTATCTTACACTTCTGGAGGTAAGAAGTGTAATATCAAGGTGCTGGCAGGACTGAGTTCCTTCTGGAAGCTCTAGGGAGAAATGTGTTTCCTTTGCTTTACCAGCTTCTAGAAGTCACCTACATTCCTTAGCTTGTAGCTGCTTTTTTTCCACCTTCAAAATGTGCAACAGTGGGTCATGTGCCTCTCATGCTGCCATAGTTTTGGTTCTTCCTTCCATTTCCCTCTTCCACCTTTAAAGACCCTTGTGATTACATTGGGCCAACCCAGTTACTCCAGAATAATCTCCCTATTTGAGGATTGGCTGATTAGAAACCTTAACTTCATCTGGAACCTTAGTCCTGTAACCTAACACATTCACAGGCTCCAGGGGTTAAGATGTAGACATTTTGGGGGTCATTATTCTGCCTATCACACTACCTAAAGTAGGCTTCCCTAATATTCTCTTGCTTAGCTCTTGTTTACTTTCATGAAACTAATCACAAATTTGAATTTATTTCATTCTTTTCTTGTTTTCTTTTTCTATTCCTTATCAGAATGTATTCTCTAGTAGGGCAGGAAACTCTCTGTCTTGTCTTTGTGTCTGTAACAAATAGTAAATTCTCAGTAAACATTGATTTAGTTGATGAATGAATAAAGGAAGAGTTGTGGATAGGATGGAGCTTGGAATTTAAATTGGAAAGAGATTAAGGTGAAACCTTGAAGAGGTAGTGAACATCCAGACATCAGAGGAGTAGCTAAGGAAAGCTGGAAGGTGGGAGGCTATGCACTGACAGTAGGACATTGGAATGTATAATGTCACAGGTGAAAAACACTTAGGGCAATTTTAATAGCCAGGGAAGTTATTTTTAATTATCCTTGGGGAGGTCATGGGGTCCTTTGACAATAAAATGGAAAGTATGGGCTCTCTAGGAAAGTACACAACATATGCATAAAATTTTGCATTTACTTCAGGAAGCCTACAGTTGTCCTCATCTTCAGTGAATGAGGGAGTGAGTTGGAGGTCAAAAATGACGTTATAAGGAGGATAAAGTTATAGTGGTTAATGGTATGAGCCTTAAAAGACATTTCCTCCCAACACTGCATCATGGCACCTTAACTTATGCCAGAGTTGGTAATAGTGAGTGGGTTGCAAGTAAGAGATATATGGGCCACTTAGAATTGGTTACTGGGCCAAGATGGGGCAAAAGGAAATGAGATTTTCACCCCCTCCCCTTTATTTTAGGTTTGTAAGTATAATGTATGCTATTAAGTATAAAACAACTACTCAAGTTATCAACACTGTTCTTTTGGGACCGCATGCTCTTTGAAAATGAAGCTCTGGGGAAATGGGTAAGATAGCTGTAGCCATAGACTCATGCAAAAGGGATGATAAATGTTGAATCTGGGGACAAGGGTCTTCTGACAACTGTTCTGAAAGGGTTATATTTCACAATTCTCACCACAAAGCATGGAATGAAATTTGAAGCTTTTATGTGATCATGAAGAAAGAATCTCTTATTGTTTATTAACTCTACAGGGTTGAGAATGCTGAAAATGAAATGCAGAGATAGCATTTATAGTTGCTAGATTACAGTATCAGTTAGATTTACATCTTCGCCAGGGCTGTGGCTAGTTAGAACATTGTTTGGGAAGCAGTGGAATCTAGACAACTGAGATGAGGGTTTCCAAGAGAATCCTGGGCATTTGGAGACTCTGGTTCTCCAAACTGCTGTAGGCACATCACACTACCCTTTCCTTAGGGGAGAAAACTGGCAGTTCTCCCTTATTCTCAGTGGCAGAGACCACTGGTTATCCCTTAATACTCTTTCTCCCTTTCTTCTAGAGAAATAGAATTTCTGATTTTTTGAGGGGTCCAAGGCATCTCAGAGTAAAGATTCCATTTTCGAGACCCCTTGTAATTCAGTGGGATGATGTAGCTAAATTTTGGCAAGTGGGATAAGAGTGATTGGCGCAGCTTCCAGGAATGGATTTTTCTCTTCTCTTTCTCTTTTTTCCTTCTTACTGGTTAGAATTCAGATATGATAGCTTAGATCAAATCAATCTATTGAATCATTAGGAGCCTATTGGACATAATGGAGCAATAAGATAATAGAATCTGGGTTCCTGGCACCATGGAATGCTATATTAGCTCTGGGCCACCTACCTGGACTTTTACGTGAGAGAAATATAATCCTGTCTTGCTTAAGCTATTGTTATTTGAGGTTTTTGTTACTCTCACCTGCCTAATTCTTATCCTTCTTGTCATTCACTCAGTGAGGTAGGGGAGGAATCTGATGATTTTATCAAGTAACCTGCTTTATGAATTATGGTTCGTGTTCCTGTGAATCTTGCTTCTGCTGATTTAGAGGTCTTGATATCTAAAGGGGAAATTCTTCCATCAGTGACAGGAATAGGTCCATTGAATCAGAAGCTGAGACTGCCACTTGGCCCGTGTTAGGCTTCTCACACTATTTGCAAACAGAAAAAGGTGGTTATGAAGTTGACTGGATGACTCACCTTGATTACCAAGGAGAAGACAGGTGGCTACTACGTAAAAAATGGGTGCAATCTGAGGAAGCCTTTATGGTGCCAAGCCAAGTGGTCAAGGTTAATGTGTAATTGCTGTATCCCTCTACAGGAAAAACCATCAGGGGCTCAAACCCCCTGGAAGAGTCATTTCTCCTGTCTTGACAACCTCAGCTGGTTCTTCAGAGGTTCTGGTTAAAGGTCAGAGGAACATAGAGTGGATATTAGAAGTCATGGAAAACTATAGACATCAGCTGTAGTATTATGGCCAGCTGGAGAAATGAAGTTACAGCCTCTACTTGCATCTTCTTTCATACTGTATAACATTTAAAAAAAGTTTTTCTTGCATTTTCGCTTTTCTACTCAGTTTACTTGGGGTTGCTTAACATTTATCATTTAACACGTAAGTGCAGACCATAGAGATATAATCATGAGAAGTTCGAGACCTAGAGAGTTCGAGACCTAAAGAACTCTGTGTGTGTGTGTGTGTGTGTGTGTGTGTGTGTGTCCTGGGCAGCTACCAGGCAATGGACCATGGTAGTTATTTATTTTTATCTGCCTATTATACTTTCCTGACCCCCTTCCCATTCCTTTTTCTGGTAACAGATGCTGTTACCCCTGATACTGTTCCAGGCTGGGCCTTCAAATAGTATCCCACGCCCTGGTTCCAGGGATAAGTTGGGCCAATTGCAGTCTTTATTCCAGAACTTCTAAACTTGAGCCAAGGCATGGGTGGATGGCAGGCTGTTAGAGCTGAATCACCTATGGTAATGCCTTTGAATGAAGCACTGCAGGTTTCTGCTCGTTGGATTTCCAACACTTTGATTTGTATCTTCCCTATGCCTGACAGTTCAGTTCTTCCTGCAATTTTGTAAATGATCTCAAGCTGCTCTCAATTTTATATTTATGTTAGGCAGAGTAATTTTCTGTTGCCTGCAACCAAAAGACATTAACACAGGATCCATGAATTCCAAAGTTAACATCGGCTTTACGCCTTATCTAGTGAAGTTCAGATACTCCCACTTTACAGATAAGAGAAGGCAAGTGACTTTTTACAGCCAGCCAGAAAATTGGTGGAGCCAGCACTAGCACCAGCTCATTTGACTCTTTGTTCAGTACTCTTTGAACTAGTTTATATTATGCTCAAACTGCTTCCTCTAATGAAAACACAAATGGGTTGCCTTTTTCTTCAAAGCAAAGTGGATATAAACATGATGGTACAGGCTGTGAAACAAGGGAAAATGTGAATCATCTTTGTCCATACTGGGCTTGGAAGCAAAATAGCAAAACATTAAAAGAAACACAACAAAACCTGCAAGTGTTGATTAAAGACAGAACAAATTGTCCCCAAAGTTACAATGTAAAACAAGGCAAATCCTGAAAATTAAGTTGACAAGCATATACAGCAATGTGATTTTTTCTTAATTAAACTGACAAAGATCCCCAGTTCTACACAAATCAACAAAAAGCAACAAAACTACAGCACTAAAAGGAATGACAGTAAGAGCTGCTGAAAGGAGAGTGCAAGAAAAAAAAATGTAATGAAATCCACACTTTGCTGACTTGATATCCCTGGGGTAGGTGGTTGGCTGAGGTGGGGAGGTGAAGTGAAGTGACAGATAAGTAGTGGGATCTACAAGTTAGTTTCTAGTGTCATGCCAAGCAGAAGGTACATGACACAGGCACAGTGGCTATCTTTTTCTGCCTTTTGAATAAAAGAAATATGAAATAAAAATAAAGATGAAGAGAAGTGCCACAAGAACAAAGGAGAGCTGACCCAACAGAAAAACCTGCTTGGAGATGAAAGGGTGGGCTGTAAAAGGGTGTGGCATTGTGTCCATCTGTGTCCTCCTGGCACCACTCTGGGTGGGGGGATTCCATGTGTGCATAAGCTCCTCTTCTTCCTCCACTCCCTCAGTGCTTGATTCTTAGGAGATCCTCTTAATGGATTCTCTTTATGGCTCTGTTGATGCATTACACAAATTCAAACCATCTTTTTCAATTCATTTTATTATATATAAGAAATGGCTTAACTTTCAGTAAACAGATGCAAAATACACATGCCTCCTGCACTCACCAAGTCCTTGCCAACTAATAATGGCACTGTTTCTCAATGAGTTTTTTATTGCATCAGAATTCTTCTTAACACAGCTTCTAGCTAGCCATACCAGCCACTCCGAACTGGTCTATGTTGTAAAACCTGTTTGCCACTTCTGGAAAATTAGAAGAGTAGGCTTTAGAGGCAGATGGGTGAGAATTTACCTGCTATGTAGCCTTGGGAAAGTAACTGAACTACTCTGAGCCTCATCGGTAAAAATGGTGCATATGTTGTACTAAATCTTACCCTGGATTTGTTTTACTCAGGTATGGTAAGATACACAGATATGGAAATGATTGTCATGAATAAGACTTTTATGTTCAACAGATCCCTAGAAACAGGAGGTATATAGCACACTATGCAGGGCCACATGGGGGAAGCACCAGAATGGGACAGGAGGCAGAAGGAGGGTGAAGGGAAAGAAAGAAAGGGCAGGACAGTGTCTTTTTGTGGTTTTTGTGGGAAGGAATGGGTGGTTATGTTGACCAGGTTTGGTACTGGCTAGTTTGAAAAATTTTAGCCGGCTCCAGGGTGTAGGGGCTGTCCTAGTTGTCTGATGCCTTATCCTGGGATAATTTGGGTAGAGGAATGTTGCCTCCTGGCATATCAAAGCCAGATACAGGAGCTAGTTCAGAGTATGGGCTTTGGATTTGTTGGTTTGTGTATTACAGGCATGCTCCTGATGAACAAGTCCTTTACCAGCTTTAGGAATTAGCTAGCCCTGGGAGGGGCAGTCTCTCAGGATTAGCGAGTTCCCAAGATGTGAAACCATTATAAATTACAAATTTTTTTTAAAAAAACCAACATGATTAATACAGTTGTCCTAAAGTTTAAAGAAACACGTTCAGCTGGATTGTATTTGTAGGTATTAATTGTTTTTTCCTGCCTGTATTTCTCCTTCACCTCCCTGCTTCCCACACATTGTGCAGAATGCAATGTCCAAGAAGAGCTAAGTGAGGGGAAAAGAAGCAGAAGTAGCCTGCAGATGGTTTCCAGCTTTTGTTTTTAAATGCACAAGGCTATCAGGCAATGTAGAGGTTTTCCAGAGGAAGTAGAAGAGAGAATTGTGGAAGAAACAGAGTGGTTAGAAAAAGCAAGAGGAAGGGAGGGGCTTTCCTCAGATGGAAAAAAAAAAGATTCCCTAGTTCCTCTTGAGGTTCTGCATTTCTTTGAGAAGCAGGGATCCAGGACCTATTTCCTGACAGGACCCCAGACAAGAATGGCTGCAGGTACATGCATCTCTAGGTGGGGTTCCCTGCATTGGCCCCGTTTAGGGAGCATTGGAAGATGGAGTGAGCCACTGGATGAGAAATGCCATGTTGGCTGGGACAATGGATACACCTGAGAGAGGCTGTGTGCACACACGGCCCAGGCTGGAGGGCTCTAGTACCTTGACACTGTGTATTTCCTCTTGGATTGCCAACACCCAAAAGATGACTGAGGTGAAATGCCATGCCAGCCTGGTAGGATGGGATCTCAAAATAAATATTAATTTATAGAAAATAGAAAGGTCCACTATTTCATGCACCCCTGAGTCTGGACTGAGATTTATATCTGCTACATCTGTGAAGCACCTAGAACAGTGCCAGGCATACAGTGAACACCTTTAACCACAGACACTGGTATTAGGAAAATTACTTGAATTCTTTTGTAAAAAAAAAAATCCATTACAATGTGCATAACTGTCCCAGTAAAACTACATTTTTCTCTTCATGCTCGTTCCCTACTTGCTCCCACCTCAGACTCGTTTATTCCCATTTTTCTGCTGCATTCTGCACCAAAAGGCTGACTTTTATGGGCTGCCTGGCCCAGGTTCCTTTGCTGTTGGGCTCCGGGATTGGGCTGACCAGGGGGAGTCACCAGCAGGAGCTGGGAGTGTGGGAGAGACAGAATTGGGGGCTTTCTTCCCAGCTTCCTCCTTGCTCGTCACCAAGGGTCTGGTTGCATCCCTGGGTGACCACAGCTCCTGCGGGTGGCTCCCCCTTCACCTGTAATTACAATGATTTCTCCCTTGCTTGTTCAGGCCCCAGAGTGGGGATGGGATGGCTTTCTCCTGTGATTAGTTCCTTAAGCTCAGCACTCTGTTGGTTCTCTAGTGCTGCCCATTCCTCTCAGGGCAGTCCCTTCATTACATTCTCTTCATTTGAAACATCTAAGTAGAATTGTTTTTTGCTAAGACCTTGACCAATAACATAAGCAAGATTATTCTTTTGGTTGTTTTTCTGGCAATGGGAATGGTTATAGTGATCTGGTCACTTTGTCCAACTCAGATTCCATTAAGACCCATGGCTCCTATCAGTAAGCATGAAGGCTGATTGAGACTCTGAGTCAGCCGGCACTGTGGGGCAATGTTTGGTGGAACATGGGAAGATGTATAGCCAGGGCCTTAAAAAGTCTTAGTAGCAATTTGACCTGGGTTCAAATTTCATTCCTCCCTGCGATTTACTTGCACTTAGGTAATTTAAATAGCCTAAGTGTTCATTTCTTTATCTATATTGTGTGCTTCATATTAGTATTCATCTCTTAGGGCTATGGTAAAGATAAGTAAGATAATGATGAAAAGAACTGAGCACGTATGTATTAGCTTCAAGTATGTGAATGTGGTTAGAGGTGTTGCTCTTTGGCATCAGCAATTGGTTTCCATAAAGCCAAACCCTTGTCTTAGCTGCCTTAACATCTTGCTCTAAGCTAAAAAGGTGCAGGTTCTCCCATTCTGGGAATGCCTACTGTAGAGTGAGACTAACAGTTCAAAGCCCTTGCCTTATCTGTACAGGACAAAAACTTCCAGAAACAGAGAATGTATTCAGTTCTTGATAGTCACTTCTTGGGTGTGACTTTTGAGGCAAAATGAAAGTCTGCTCCAAGCTTGATGGCTTCACTGAATCTCTGATGCTGCAAAAGCCCTTTCATAGATTGCATAGTGAGACTCCAGGCCCAAGGTGACTCGTGGTTGAAGAAACAAGCCAGCTTCTAATTCTCACTACTATACAAATGACCTACAACTGAGCCTCTCCCGAACACATGCTGTGATGAAGTCCTGGAGGAGAGGTTTGGGGTGCTGGGTGCTCAGAGGGGTGGGAGATCATGGAAGGAATAGGCAGCTTCTCTAGGGATTTTTCTAGAAGTAAAATCCTTGAGGAAGGTTAACTTGAGGCTCATTTGGGTTAACCATGTGGCACTGGCAGAGTCTTTTCTATGCAGGAGAAGGAGTCTGGGTAGTGATTCTCAGCACTGGCTGCACCTGGGAATCATCTGGGGAGCTATAAGAAATTGATTCTTGGGTTCCACCCCAATTCATAGAGGGCAGAGGCTACCTCATATTACTACATAATACCCCTCTCTTTAGGACCCTTTATGTACAAATATCTGTTTGCCTTTCAGGTTTGTATCTCTGTTCACTTCACAGGAGGAAGTTAGCTTTGTTTTGAGGACTTATTAATTCTAGCCAAGATCACTTGTTAGTAAAATACTGACATAGGTTGGATATTTGTCCCCTCCAAATCTCATGTTGAAACGTTGTCACAGTGTTGGAGGTGGATCCCTCATGAATGGCTTGGTGCCATTCTCATCCTCTCAGTAATGAGTGAGTTTTCACTCTATTAGTTACCATGAGATCTGGTTGTTAAAAAAAGCCTGACACCTCTTCTCTTTTCTCTTGCTTTCTCTCTCACTTTGTGATACACTGACTCCCCTGTTGCCCTCTGCCATGTTTGTAAGCATCTTGAGGCCTCATTAGAAGCAGATGCTGGCACCATGCTTCTTGTACAGCCTGCAGAACCATGAGCCAAATAAACCTCTTTTCTTTATAAATTACCAAGTCTCAGGTATTCCTTTATAGCAACACAAAATGGACTAACCATACTAAGGGAAACAACTCATACCTTTGGTGTCTCTTGCTGTAACCTGCCATGCTCCTCTGACTTTGGGACAAGTAAATAAGTAGGGGAGAATAGGGAGGAGGAAGAGCTTTGTCATCTGATAATCAACAGTTATTCCATTCTCCTCCCCTCCTTGATGAGGATTTTCAAGCACAGAGGTCATCTGAGCTGGTGCATCTGTGTTAGCACTCCTGTCTCTTGGCTACTCCTGGTGTTGAATTGGTTTCTGGTTTAGTAGCTAGAGTTTTGCCTCCTTTCCTTCCTCTCATGTCCCCTTTCCTTTCCACCTATCTCTCTCCTTAGATTTACCAGCCCTCAACACAGTCCCTGATACTCAGCAGAGAATGAATGTATTCATGAGTGAATACATGAATGCATATGCCTGTCCTCCTTGCTGTGGGACTCTCAGGGGACTGTGCTCCAGTGAGTCACTGCCCTCGAGTGCAGGGCTCATCATCACCAGCAGGAGCTCAGCCCCCAATGGGAGTTTCCTTAGCTGAGGTCCCTGTTAACTGAACCTCTTTCTGCCCTGGCTAATATTCTCCGCCACAGTCTGTCACAGTGGCCAGCCTGTCAAGCCCTGCCAGGTGGAGACCTTTGGTCCTGCTGAGAGATGTCAAAATGACCATCCTGTGGGCCTTTGCTAAGGCAGGGAGGATGCTTTCATTTTAAATGACAATTTGATACCAAAAATAGGAAGTGAAACAAAGCCTGACAATCAAGCTGGGATTCTAAGCTAGGTGAATGGGAAATCTTCTTGGCTCTGGGTGCTAATTAGTTCTTGTGACCTTGGGCGAATGGTCACCATCTCTGGGCCTCAGTTTCCCAGTATGCACATTTAGAAGAAGGAAATACATGATTTCCAAGGTCTATTCTGAGATTTGTTCTCTATACTGCTCTGCTACCGTGCCTCTTAGACAGATGTTACTTTTCCGGCTGCTAACCACCAGCTGCTCTATTTGGGACCCAGGAGCCTGTAGTAGGAAAAATGCCTAAAGTGTTCTGTGGGAAGACATTCCCAGCTTGAGTACAATCTCTGTCCTGTGATGGAGGCCATGGAGTCCCTGGGTCATGCCCCTTGCTTCTGGGGCTAAATGTTCTTGAAAGGGAATCTTCTGGAAGCAGGGGCTTAGCTGAGCTGAGGAAGGTGACTGGGCTTATAAAACAGAGCTGGATTTGGAAGAGATTTAGAGCTTCCCTCACCCTGAGTCCTTCATCCATGTCTTTCCTACAATACAGGTAGGCCAGTGGAGACCAAACTCCAGGTCTCATTTATCTTTTTTCTCTCTAGATGCCCTGGCAAAGACCAGGCTACAACCCAAGGATACATTTGAATTGAGATAGCATTTGGCAGCAAATCTTTAATAAATGATGGCATTGATATTATATCTCTGTTAGAGTAATTTACTCCTTACAGTAATTTTGACTCAGTTTGTTCTACACAGAGTGTTATTTTAATCATCTTTTCAGTTATTATTGATGAGGGCTCTTGGAGAAAAAATTAGAAGATTTATTTAAAGATTTCCCCCGTGAATTTAAAACAAGAATAGGGATGTGAATACAGACTAAAACAAATCAAGGACTACCATAGATATATTAAAAGACTATTGTTTGCTACCATAGATGTATTAAAAGACTATTGTTTGATAAATTGGCAACATAATGGTAGCACTGATGGCAAGGTTCAGGCACACTCTTTCTTATTCAACTTGTCCTGAGATTACCCCTTCCTCTCTCCTGGCTCCTGCCTCTTCCTTCGTCACTGCCTTTGTGCCTTTGCTCATGTTCTTTCTTTGTTCTGTTGTGCTGGACCCATCTAAAGCTCTCTAGTCCAAAGGATCCTTTTGATTCTCACCTTTCCCAACTTTCTTTAAAACTGATGTCTCCATCTTCAATGACCAGGGCAATATTGTCTGTAAACATGCCCATAATGTTAAGAGGGGTTTCTATTAGTTTCCCAACAAACTAATAGTTACTCTGAGAAGGGCATGGAGTTTTATGAACAAAGACCTTTGGGGAATGCTGAGCTAAAGGCAAAAAGATGTTTTGTTTTTTTTTTGCAGCATTTACCAGAGCCTTTAATATACTGTTGTGCTTTGTTGTGAACCTCCCAATAGGAAGACAGAGTATGCAGCTTTTTCCAAAGCCCCTTGGTTTACCTCCAGTAATGGGGATACTTAATGTAAGATTTGTGGAATAATATGGAAAACATAAATCTTTCTAAAAATTATATGGTTACACTGCTGGAGGTTATGGAGATTGAGATATCGTTTAAGATCTGGAAGGCTCCAATGAGGTTTCAAGTTGTTTATATCCAGAGTTTAGGGACTCTGGTATCCTCTTAGAAATAGAACTCACATACTCACTGGGATATACTCCTGTGCCACTACCATGTTTCATTCTCTATCTCCAATTCAACTCAATTTTCATGAGAAAGTTAATGTGTCTGAATCAGCTAATAACTTCTCCCTCCGGTTGGACTTACTCTTGTGCCAGGCCGTGACAAAGACCACTAAAAAAATGTGAGTGTGCTCCCGTTTGGTCTTTAGTACAATCAGTGGCAAAGTCAGCTTTAGTACCACTTCCCTAAAAAGGGGCTGTCTTCCAGGCAGCTTTAGTTAAGGGAAAGACTGGGAGAGGCCATCTCACAAGTGAACTAGGATAGTTCACTCCTTGAGTATAACACACACACACACACACACACACACACACACACACCACTTTTTTCCCTTTATATTGATTTCCAAAGAGACCACAGCTAATATGACCTAACTATCAAGCCTACAACTGCAAAGGCACTGTCATCTCCAGGTGGGAAGCAGCACAAAGTCATGGCAAATAGTGTATGTCAAGTTTCAGTTGTCATGAAGCCTCAGGTGATCAAGTCCACAGTCTCGCAGTGATTTGCTTAAAGCAAAGGATCTCTCAGCCCAGGAGGGGTCTGTGAATTACAGTCGTAGTGTTGAAATGCATCTTGTGTCTTTCAGATAGTGAATGCATTGATTGCTTTGCATCTGGATTAGTGGGGATCTAGATAGTACTTGCAAGTGTGTAGCAAATTGTTATGATAAAACACACCTTTTCAGTCAAGGCAAAAAAATCTCTTTTTAGGTTTGAAGAAAGGAAAGATTAATTGTATTGTAGCTTCTCTTGTAGATGAGTGCTTCGCTTTGGAGCTTGCCAACAGGCGTTCAGATGGGTCAAATTCATCTTTGCTTCTTTACTTCCATATGGCGTCGGCTGACTCTCTAGGAAACATGCTGCCAGAGATGCGCACCATGGGCTGTCTTTTTCAAGACAGTCAACCAACCCAGCCTTTAGGCTTTGTAAAAGCAAATTTTCTAGTAGTCTTAGTTTTAGAGCAGTTGGAGAATGTGATCATATATGTGAGTTTTAATTCATCGAGGAGCTTCAAGCTCTGTTATGGGAGAAACTATCTTATGTATCATAAATTTCATGTCCCTGGCTTCTAAGCATGATATTCAGTGGGAATGATGGGTGAATTTGTACTAAGTGCTGATAAATAGAGTGGGATGAGGAAAGCTGAGCAGGGCAGCAGAAGTTTGCACTCCAGGCCAGGGGATCCAAGACATTTTGACCATTGCCTATGTGGTCTGGCTGGTGTCAGTGTCCAGAGGGTCTGATTTATGGATGCAGATGTGGGAAAATACAACTTTGAAGTTTTATTAAGCAGTGGTGGTTCTGATTGATTCTCTGTGTTAAGTTTAAGTATGTGTCTGGTGGAAGCCATATAGCATGGCTGAAAGTGAACACCTTTGGGAACCAGACAGACCTGGAATGGTACTTGGATCTTACTACTTGCTAGATATTTACCCTGTATTAGTCAGTCCTCGCATTGCTCTACAGAGATACCTATGACTGGGTAGTTTATAAAGAAAAGAGGTTTAATTGGCTCATGGTTCCAAAGGCTGTAAAGGAAGTATGATGCTGACATCTTCTCAGCTTCTGGGAAGGCCTCAGGGAGACTTTCAATCATGGCAGAAGGCAAAAAGGAAGCAGGCACGTCTTACATGGCCAGAGCAAGAGCAGGTGGGTAGAGGTGCCGCACACTTTTAAACAACCAGATCTCATGAGAACTCACTATTGCCTTGATAGCACCAAGGGATATGGTGCTAAAACATAAGAAACTGCCTCATGATCTAATCAACTTCCACCAGGCCATACCTGGTGATCATGATTTGACATGAGATTTGGGTGGGGACATAGATCCAAACCATATCAGGCCCTTAGATTTATTTTTGCAAAAATCTCTAGGAGGCTCAATATTCTCATCTGCAAAAAGAATATAATAATACCAACTTCACAGTTTTTCTTGTTTACATTACAGGATGCTGTTTATGCAAAGGTTTAGAAAAATACTGGAAACTTCACTGGCTTTCAGTAAACTTTTCTCTTTTTTCTAATCAGCGTGTAGGGGGTTTTGCCTTTTAGTTTACAAAACCAGGGGACTTATGTTGGTACACACATCTCCTCCCACTCCTCCCTCTCCACCTCATTCCTTGTCCCCTTTTATTAAACAAAGAAAAATAACGGGGAGACAGTTGTGGCAAGAAGCTCAAATGTTGCTTGACATGTTGCGTTTTTTTTTGAGTTCTTATAGTTCAGTTATTGTTAGTATTATCCTGCCTATTTTAGGAGTATATCCTCCTCACCACCATTCCCTGACTTTAAATTGCCTCATCCAAGGCATGGATATACTCAAAACTCAACTTGGAAGTTTTAATTATACATGACCTAAGAAGACATTCTATGAGAAGGCATCTTCTCTAAGAAAATAAAAATCATTTCTGTTGATTCTCTTAGCACAGCTGAAGCAGCTGGAATTTTTAAGTACTACTAAATGTTAGAGGACAACAAATAGGAAATAAAAACAAGGATAAAAAAAGTTGGTTTACATACTTCAGATTTCTGATCCTGCCACAAGTAGTTTGCACTCAAGGTTTTCAGGCCTTGTTCTTTGATTCTTCCTGATAATCAACACAATGTTGTGTGTGTGTGTGGGCAGGGTGTGGGGAGGACAGAAGGATGGGGAACAGTGTGTGTGTGTGGTGGAGGGATTGGCACAACTTTACAGGCTGTGAGCTCCTCATTCTCGCATCTTAGTTTCTCTTCATTTGGAGATGACAACTAACATAGGCCACCAACATATATCACAGCCACTTTTTCACTTTGTTTGTAGTCCCCTGAGGGTTCAGACTTCCAGTTTAACAGGCAATAGCTTACATTGCCAACTAGTTAAAGCCAAGAGTGATTTAGCCTGTAGGTGAGCTCCTTCCTTTTTCACACAGGCAAAGGTCTTCCTTTTGCAAGCTCTAATGATAATGGTCATAGCATCTGTATAATTACAATATTCACTCACAGCAACTAATGTCTTTCCCAAGATCTCTCAAGTGGCTGGCCAAGGACGATATAGAGGAGTCCAACTGTGGAGTGCAGTCAAAGGAGAGGCTGGAGGGATTAGGCCAGAAGCTCAGAGCTTCCCTGTGGGAAAGCTGGGGTTAAAGGAGAACTGGACTTATAGCTCCAGAGACAGGACACCCCCTAGGAGTGTTGGTTTCATACAGGTGTGTCATACAGGAGCTAAAAAATCATCATCTCCAAGTTAGAGACCAGGTGCTTGGGGGCCAGGTGCATGCCTGGGCCTTACTTGATGGTGGGGTAGGGACCTGTATAGGATCAGTAAGTCTGGACTTTGTGGACACAGGCCTTGGCAGTGCTGACCTTGAACTTTCAAGGGGCAGAGGTTGTTAATGGCAGCTGGGGAGACAGTGCTGGGGTAATAACTGGACCTCTCTCTTTTGGTATTGCTCTTAGCTCTCTGGGATTCTTTCTAGAAAAGGTTCTAATCTTTTCTCTATTTTCCCAGCTCTTCGTTAGGCCTAGATGCATAACATTCCCTTGAGTGCCTATTAAAATTGCAGTTTCCTGGGACCCATTCTAGTGATTCTCATTCTTTAGGTCTGAGCAAGTGCCCAATAGTCTGAAATTTTAATAGCCACGACCAGCTGACTTTGAAACAAGAGTCTTTGGACCCCACTTGACAAAGGTTATCTTAGAGAGCTACAAAATCTAGACCTGGATTTTATTTGCCTTTATTTGAAGGAGTATTAAAATAATCTGTTCTTAAGAATGTCCACATGCCATTTATAACTGTTGGCCAAACACGAACTTGCAGTTGACTTTCTGACTATATCATGGGCATTAGTCAGGAGTAAAAACTGGTGTAAGGAAAAGCTATTATTTTAATTCACCAGATACATATGTGTATAGTTCATGGCACTACACTTCTCTGTGTGCACACACAGAGTTCATTTATGTTGAGTCTGAGTAGCAGAGATTGTCACTCAGGAATTAAAGCCCATTTCTATAAATTGATAGTGGCTGCTGCTGCTCCTGACTGTGGATTGAAATGAACAATCAGAAATGTTAATGTTTCTCTGTTTGTGTCATTATTGCTGCAGTGTGATGTTTCCCAGCCCCTTCAGCTCCAAACTCTAAATGCCGTTGCAATGTTTTTATTTAACGAGGATATATATAGCAAATGTTTCCAAGGTATTAAGAGATACAGGGCTTCAAAGTTTAATCATTGCTTCTTTCAGGGGTGGAGCAGAAGAAATGTTTAAGGAGACTAGGTTGACTCTCTTCAGGTATGCGATGGGCAGCCTCTGGCTTCCTTCCTTGTGACACTTGCTGAGGATGCTTCTGGAAAGTCCGGGCTTTTCTGGAAGGGCGTGGTGCTGCTACAGCCTGAGATGATGGTGCTGCTGGCTGATTGTGCTGATCCTAGGTTAGCCTTGGGATTTAATTTTATATTATTATTTTTTTCAGATCTCTCTTTACGTCATTACGTTTAGAGATAATTTGTTATGTGGCTGACATATGTATTTAGTAGTAGTACTGATGTCTGAGATCTTGTCCCTGCCTGTCACTAGCCTGGTGTGTGACTTAAGACAAATCCCTGCGTCCTTAGTTTTCTCACCTTATGACTGGGGATGGTACTTGTCTTATCTTCAAAGTCTTTGGGAGAGTCAAATGAGAGACTTGGTGGGGAACTTCTTGGGGCAACATTAACTTGACCCAAATCCAAAAAGTACTGTTATTTTAGGCCTGGTTTTAATAGAAAGCCATGGTGAAAAGATGTATCAGTCTTTATGTGGATGCCTAATGACCAGAACCCAGTTCAAAATAAATATCATTTTTATAAAGTTAAAAAATTAAAACCAGCAGCATTTGGAATCTCCTCTCTTCCTGATAATGATCTGTTTCTTGGTTTTCAAAATATGTGATTCCCAGGAATCTCTTATCTGAAGAACTCAATGTATGCCTGAGTCCATTTATCTGTACATCAATACAGGAAGTAACCAATAAAATCTAAAGAACATTAAAGAATCATAGCTCTAGAAAGAACAGTGGTTCCAATGGTGACAGCAGAGATTAAGAACTTGCTGTGGTCTATAAGGAACTTAAACAAATTTATAAGAGCAAAACGAAAAACCCCATTAAAAAGTGGGCAAAGGATATGAACAGACACTTTTCAAAAGACATACATGCGGCCAACGAACATATTTTTAAAAGTTCCATATTACTGATTATTAAAGAAATGCAAATCAAAACCATGTGAGATATTGTCTCACACCAGTCAGAATGGCTATTATTAAAAAGTAAAAAAATAACAGATGCTGGCGAGGTTGCAGAGACAAGGGAACAATTATACACTCTTGGTAGGAGTGTAAATTAGTTTAACCATTGTGGAAAGCAGTAGGGCGATTCCTGAAAGAGTGGAAAGCAGAACTACTGTTTGACCCAGCAATCCCATTACTGGGTGTGTACCCAGAGGAATATAAATCATTGTACCATAAAGACACACACATGCAAATGTTCATTGCAGACTATTCACAATAGCAGACATGGAATCAACCTAAATGCCCATCAATGACAGACTGGATAAAGACAATGTGGTACATTTACACAAGGAATACTATGCAGCCATAAAAAAGAATACAATCATATCTTTTGAGGGAACGTGGATGGAGCTAGAGGCTATTATCTATAGCAAACTAATGTAGGAACAGAAAACCAAATACCACATGTTTTCACTTACAGGTGGTAGCTAAATGATGAGAACTTATGAACACAAAGAAGGGAACAATAGACATGGGGCCTACTTGAGGGTGGAGGGTGGGAGGAGAGAGAGGAGCAGGAAAAATAACTATTGAGTACTAGGGTTAATACCTGAGTGATGAAATAATCTGTACAACGAACCCCCATGACACGAGTTTACCCATATAACAAACCTCCACGCGTACCCCGAAACCTAAAATAAAATTGTTTTAGAAATAACTTGCTGTAGAATGCCAATGTTGTCATTGGCTATTTGAAGTGTCCAGTATCATGGAATATTTAAAGCAGGAACCATAAAGCTGTTTATCAGCTGGGTCAGTGGTGGCTTCACACACACCCCTTAGGCAATTAAAAACATCTGCAATTTAGCATATAGTAAGTATAAATCAGTAGATTAAATGTCACAACAACTGTCCCATCACTAGGAAATATCTGTCTCAAAAATAGGTGGTTGGCTGGGCGTGGTGGGTCATGCCTATAATCCCAGCACTTTGGAAGGCTGAAGGGGAGGATTGCTTGAGCTCAGGAGTTCGAGACAAGCTGGGCAACAAGGAGAAATCCTGTCTCTACAAAAAAATAAAAACAAAAAAATTAAAAAAAATACAAAACATTAGCCAAGCATGGTAGCCAGCACCTATAGTTCTAGCTACTCAGGAGGCTGTGGTGGGAGGATCACTTGAGCCCGGGAGGTCGAGGCTGCAGTGAGCCAAAATCATGCTACTGCACTCCAGCCTGGGCAACAGAATGAGGCCCTGTTTCTTTTTTTTTTTTTTTTTTTTTTTTTTAATTTTTATTGATCATTCTTGGGTGTTTCTCGCAGAGGGGGATTTGGCAGGGTCACAGGACAATAGTGGAGGGAAGGTCAGCAGATAAACAAGTGAACAAAGTTCTCTGGTTTTCCTAGGCAGAGGACCCTGCGGCCTTCCGCAGTGTTTGTGTCCCTGGGTACTTGAGATTAGGGAGTGGTGATGACTCTTAACGAACATGCTGCCTTCAAGCATCTGTTTAACAAAGCACATCTTGCACCGCCCTTAATCCATTCAACCCTGAGTGGATACAGCACATGTTTCAGAGAGCACAGGGTTGGGGGTAAGGTCACAGATCAACAGGATCCCAAGGCAGAAGAATTTTTCTTAGTACAGAACAAAATGAAAAGTCTCCCATGTCTACCTCTTTCTACACAGACACGGCAACCATCCGATTTCTCAATCTTTTCCCCACCTTTCCCCCATTTCTATTCCACAAAACCGCCATTGTCTTCATGGCCCGTTCTCAATGAGCTGTTGAGTACACCTCCCAGATGGGGTGGTGGCCGGGCAGAGGAGCTCCTCACTTCCCAGTAGGGGCGGCTGGGCAGAAGCGCCCCTCACCTCCCGGACGGGGTGGCTGGCCGGGGGGGGGCTCACCCCCCACCTCCCTCCCGGATGGGGCGGCTGGCCGGGTGGGGGGCTGACCCCCCACCTCCCTCCCGGACAGGGCGGCTGGCCGGGCAGAGGACCCTGTTTCAAATAAAAAGGAATAAGTTGTTTAATGTCTTTGTCAATATCTGCAGGGTTGAATTGCATTAACATTAGGTTCATCCAGGTGGGAATAATTAAAATGCTGTTACTAGATTAGGAATTGGTGGAGACAAAGGTTTTGGTGCAGAATCTACCACTAACATCCCATGCAAGTTACCATTTCTCTGTTCTAAAAACAGCATGTTGGCAACTCAATCTATCTCAAGATTTTTTTAGTGCACTGAATGTGAAATTGCCTAGAAAAGTTTAAAATATGGGACAAATATAAGGTATTATTTTGATTTTTCTAAGAGTTCTAGGCATCTCTGAGTTCATTCTTTAAAACAATTGTCTTTTTGAGATATAACATGCATTTCATAAACAGCATACATCTTAAGTGTACATGAGCTCATTAATTTTTAAAATTTTATTTAAAAATTTAAATTCTTTGAAAAATCTTCTCTGCTGTGCCTTATGTGCTTGACCAAGAAGGTGTTATTACAATAGGTTATGTGTTAAGATTGGATTCATCCAGGCATTAAAGCTGATATAATAATATTACTGGAACAGAAACTAGCTTCATACTAGCTTCATGTGCACATGTCTCTAATCAGTATTGTGTATGTGTATTTAAGTATTTACATTTGTGAGTAAAAGACCAAAATTATGAGTGTGTGTGAGACCGAAATTATGAGTTATGATAAGTTTGTGTGAGACCAAAATAGGTGTTATGATGAGAGAGACAGATTGTGTGTGTGTGTGCGCTCATGTGCGTGTAGGGTTATTTCAACTACAAGGGGCAAAGACCCAGTGAATAAGTAAAAGGATAAGGCTACATGTTTCTTGACCTCAGCTGGAATGGAAAACATCCCAGGATCTGGGGAGCAGATTCTTCAGCATCATAGGCTGCTGCCTGGTGTCTTTTTAAGACTTTTTAAGACGTGATATGACTGCTCCTCTATCCATTACTCATAGTTTCTTCTCTTTCATAAATATGTGCCTTGCTCATGAATTCAACATGCCTTGACTTTACTTTTCCATTAAGGCATCTTTTCAATTTTGGCTTTTACTAATAATGGACCAATCTTTTCCTATGTTTCTTAGTTCAAATTTCAGAGAGAAAAAATATTTTGTATAGGCTGCTCACCAGCCTACTGTTTGTCTTTGGGTTGAGAATTTCACCTCTGGCCCCATAAACTATGACCAAGACATGGGTGGGGAAGTCACCTGTGGGACAAAACATGGCAATCTATGTCTGTCTCTTGAACAGGGACCATAGGCTGCAAAGTGTCACTAGAATACGTGGAAATTAACAGCTTTATTTTTTTATTATTGAGACAGGGTGATCTTGCTCTGACACCCAGGCTGGGGTACAGTGGCGTGAACATGGCTTACTGCAGACTCATCCTCCTGGGCTCAAGTGATCCTCCCTCCTCAGCCTCCCAAGTAGCTGGGACTATCGGTGCATGCCACCACACCCAGCTAATTTTTGTATTTTTTTTGTAGAGACAGGGTTTTGCCATGTTGCTCAGACTGGTCTTGAACTTCTGGGCTCAAGTGGTCTGTCTACCTTGGCCTCCCAAATTGCTGAGATTATAGGTGTGAGCCACCACACCTGGCCAACAGCTTTAGTATTAGTGAAACTGGACTGGGGTACTGGGTACCTTAATGGTCCCAGTAGATAGCAGGACTCTCCGATAAAAGAAGGAAAGGATAGGAAAAAGAGAGAGTGCTACAATAAAGGGGATTACATTTTTCCCACTCATTCTGTAGAAACAGGACTTGTTCAGTTATGAAAAATCGTGAACCAAGATAAGTCAGCTGAACAGGTCACTATGGTGGCCTGGCTCACAGATTTACCATAGGTGCTAGCTGCAGCAGAGAGAAGCTCATATTGTGAGAAATGAGCCCTGGCAGATGTCGCTGCATAAGGAAAGCCCTGACTCATAAAGCAACATTCAGATGCAAGTGAGATGGATGGCTTCTCCAGGCTCAAGTATCCCACGAGTTCCCATGTCTCTGTGTAGTTTATCCTTAGTGTTGAAAATACATGTGTGTCATACTGTATTTTCTAATTAATATAATTCTGTGAAATGAAGTCTTCTCCAGTATTTTAGATGTACCCAGGAGAAAAAGGAAAAGAGAGCAAGCTGGAGAGAGGGTATTATCCCTGGCATTATTCCAAGAAACAGAATGCCTGGAAGAATTCAGAAAGTTAACATGGAGGGAGGTGCTTCCTGGTTATATTTCTAAGAAAGTAATCTAGATTTGACATTGAGTATATGCATAAGATTAGAGGAAATTAACTAGAGGCTGTAGCAAGACATGCTTTGAATGTTTGCTTAGCCAGAGACAGGTTCCTCATGAGCCTTTTGTCACTGAAATCCCATTTGTGCATCAGGAAGTGGGAGGCCCCTTCTGTCCTATTATACATCTTTGGGAGACGAGGGCAGTGCTGAGCAGTCCCAGCTCCTTGTTTCCAGCCATAGTGCTCAGCCTCTCCACTTCTTCCATTTTAGTTTGCCTTAGGCCTGCTCTCATTCTTGCTCAAGAGAAACAGGTTAACGCCTTGGTTTACAAATCTGTCTGTGCCAGAAGCAGCTCTGGGTGCCACATGGCTGCACCAGGTCTCCCTCCCTGGCAGCGTGTGTCTGGAGGATTACCTAGCTGGAAGTCTTACAGTTGCCTAGAGCTCTGGAAGATTCTCTTTTCTGGAGCATCAAGGAGGTTAGGAGACAGAGAAGAAAGAAGTAGTTAAAAACACTTTACCTATTGTCAAAAGGATTTACCACTTGTAGATGTGAGTGATTTTCAACACATAAAGCCATCTGGGGGTGCTGCATTTGCAAGAGATGCACGTTCCTTTCTTGAGCCTGTCTTCTGAAGGTCCATGGTAGGTCTGGGGGCTCACAAGCAATCAGACAGCCTTTAAGTGATAGCTCCTCCAAACCAGTAGATGTGGATGGCAAAGTCAGTCTGTCATTTTGAAGTCACTGGCCAAGCCTGTATTTTTCTCAGCAAACCCCGGAAGCTCACTGGAAAAGCCTTCTACTGCTCTGTCTTCAGGTTGACCTTTGCTAAGGGAGGGTAAGGATGGGCTACTTGGCAAGCATTTTCCTTAGTAATTGCAGGAGTGGTTTTTAGAATTCATTAAATGTGAGCTGAGGAGACTGGCTTAGGTTTGCCCTGTGATGTTAAATTATGGGGCGAGGAGAATTTGGAGATAGGGCAAAGAGAATCTGAAATCAGGAGCATGAAGGGAGCAAGGGCTGTTTCTACCTGTGAACTGCAGTGAGCAATAACCTGTGGTTAGCGTTACTCCTCAATTTTGAAAAAATTCTATACAATCTATACCGACGTTTTGTCTGCATCCCTGCTTTCTCCTGCTTTGTGCTGCACTTGCTGCCTCTTTCACAGACCTTGCATGCCCACACAGCCTTTTCTTTTGTCCAATAGTTCAGCGACGAAATCAGTGTAAAATATTTGCAATCTGTCACTTAGTCACTATTTAACTATTTGTTCACAATCACTTTTGAAGGAGTTGAGTGGCTCTTTTACAGAGGCACCCAACTAACGTTTCTACGATCCTGCTGTCCTCATGTCGCCCCTTGCTCCAGAAGCTACCATAGCCACCCATGACTAAATAGTAAAATCCACATTCCTCCATCAGTCTCTCAGTGTCTCCCATGATCTACCCATTCCCATGCCTCTGCAATCCTTTTTCCCACTTCTCCCCGAATAGCACTGTCCGTTTCAGTCACACCATCCCCAAATCTGTTCCTTTACAGGGCATGAGCTCTCATCCCCCGTAAAGACCACCTGGTAAAGGCTAATCCGGTCTCAAGTCTGCCTTAAATCTTACTTTTGACAAAGCTCCCATCTTCGTCTTCTCGTATTGTTTCTCCTTGCCCTGAGTATTCAAAGAGCCAGCTGCTTGAACAGAAAGTTACTGTTTTTAAATTTTAAAAGCTTTGAATATTAAGAAAAATATGTGAATGACTTAAAGCAAAAGGTTTTGTTGTTGTTGATGATGATGTTTTGTAAAAAACATTAACCACAGAATAGGACAGAATGCATGATGATTACTGGGGAGTTTTTGGAGGTAAGAATTTTTTTTCTGGGCTGCTGGTGGGGAGTTTTGAGAGAAGTAGGAGAGGAAAACAAAAGAGAGCTACTCTTGGGCCCTGCTCAAACCCTGGGTTGGGAGGATGGAAAGTAGACACGTCTGGATAGATTTGGGATCTAAGACCAGAGGCGGCACACACCTCACTTCCTGGGGGGCATTTTGGGAGAAGGAGGCTCAGCAGGGTGCCCTGCCCACAATGTGATGGCTTCTGAAGCATAGAAATGGCAGCAGGCAGTTTTAGGCAGAAAGAGGGCCTGCGTTAGACATCCTCCTTCCCTTTCCACCATGGTCTCATTTGGCTTCTATAAGGCGTGGAGAATATCTAATAAGCCTCTCAGATAATAATGATAGGTAAAACCTGTGATAAGGATTCACCTTGGGATAGGTCAGAGAGCCCAAAGCAGGTGCTGTAGGGTGGACATTTCAAGTCTGAGAATAAATTAGGGAGAAGTGGCTGGGGCTGAGGGCCAGCAGAGCCAGTAAAGGCCAAGGTGTAGGCTGATGAGAGAGGAATCTAAGTCTTTCCTGGGACAATCCCAGGCTTTCTTATGTTAAGAGAAATGATGACAAGATATTCCTGAGGAAAGTGAACTTGGACCACTCAGCTATTAATTATGATGAGTGCTATGAAGGAAATGAATGAAGCGTGGCGATAGAGGATTACAGGTGTAATGAGCTGCATAGGAGGCATTGAAGTTGGGGGCAGGATGAGAAGAAAGCAGTCGTGCAGAAGAGGAAGGGTTCGAGGCATAGCGAACGGTACATGAAGGTTCTGGGAGCAGAGGGAGCAAGGGAGCAGGTTGAGTTTGGGGAATTAAAAGAACTCACCAGCAGCTGGGCTGCAGTGAAGAGGTGGAGGCAGGTCAGGCAGACCTTGTGGCCCTAGAACTGAGTTTGGATTTTTGTCCTCAGTGCAATGGGAAGCTTTCAAAGCAGTTTGAACTGAGAAGTGACATGGTCTGCTGGGCTTTTGAAAGATTACTGTGGCTGTCCTGTAGAGATCAGATTAGAGGGGCATTAAGAATGGAAGCCTGGAGACAAGATCCTCCCACTCACACAGGAAAGCCTGATGTATTTAATTTCTTTTCTTTTTTGGTTCCTTCGCCCTGAGCATCCTTTCTGACCTCGGGCTTGGCGTGAGACTGAGGTGCCGTAAAAGACTTTCAGGACTTCAGTTCAACTCAGTACATATTTATTAAATATTTACATGTACTCGTCCCTGAGCAAGGCACTGTAGGGGATGCAAGAGACAAAGGTCTGATTTCTGTCCCCAAGGAGCTTTAAAATTATCTAAAGAGAAAAGGCATTTATTTATTAATCTAACATACAGCCATACTCTACCATCTTGGTGCTGAACTTAGGGGAAGACTAAGATACGGTCTTTGCCCTAGAAGTGGTTAGGTTCTGGGGAGACAGAAGTTTCCAGAAAACTTTGTTCGATGCAGTATAATAGAGGTCTATGCTGAGTGCTAAGGGATGGGTCTTGCTGTGGAAGGCCAGAAAACCACAGAGGAAGTGAAATTCATGTTGGATCTTAATCACAAGCAGAGATGGGTTGGGGAGAGAGGTGAGAAAGGGCATTTTAGGTTATGAATTAGTCCTACTCAAAAGTAGGCTGCTGGATGCTATTGCTCAATATGGGTCAACAGTATGAGCTGGCTGCAAAGAAAGTATCATTTAGGTTGCTTTTAATGAAAACATAGTTTCTAGAAGGAAGGAGGAGATGGTTTGAGGTGCTCTTCTGACCACACAGAGTTGTTATGTGGAGATCAAGGTAGCTTTTTTTTTTTTTTTTTTTTTTTTTTTTTTTAGACCAGGTTCTACTGTCACTCACCCAGGCTGGAATGCAGTGGAATGATCCAGGCTCACTACAGCCTTGAAATTCTGGGCCCAAGCGATCCTCCCACCTGAGCTTACCAAGTAGCTAGGGCCACAGGCATGCACCACCACAACTGGTACCTCTTTTAAAGAGGGTTTTAGACATAGAATTGAATGGATGGTTAGTCTGGGACCTCTGAGAAGCAGATGACCATATGGGATTAAACATGTAAGGATTTTTTCAGGGAAATGCCTTGAGAGAATGTTAGGAAAAGAGCCAGGGAAGGCTGGGAGAGCCATCAGACCACAATACAAGTCTGACCCTGATTGCAAGAGTGGGGAAGGAAGTTGGGTGGAAGCATCCCAGACTACCATGCAGGCTAAGGAAGGGTTAGCAAGACTTTTAGGAAGTCCTTGAACCAAAGTTAGCTGGCAGAGGTGTTTTGTGTTTCTCAGGATTTAATACCACGAATGCAGTTAGGCATTGAGTGGAAGCAGCCCAGGGCAAGCATAACCTGTGTACAAACAAGGTGGTGGATTTCTGAGAAAGCAGCCATAGCCCTTGGCTGATTAAACTCTTTGTAGCTGGGAGATTGAAAGGCTCACACTTATGTCTGCCCCCATAGGGTGGCTGTGGTGATGAGAAAATTCAACACCAGACATGCTGTGTATAGATCCCGAAGGCATCTCAGAGGTGGTTTGTTATTCATTATTTCAAAAAGATTTTTAAAATTTGACATGTATTTATTCATATGCCATATGCCAGTGGTACCAATAGGAAAGAAACCGACCCTACCCTCAAGGAGCTCATAGTCTAGAGGAGCACAACAGTTTTTAATGGAGACTGATATGTACCAAGATGGCTATATGAACAAAGAGCACCAGGAACACAGCTTGGTGGTGATACTGGTGGTTAACAGGGTCACCAGATTCCTGGAGGGGCTTGAGCTGGGTTTTAAGGACAAATTGCGTCTTTAGGTAGAGGTGGGGGAAGGGATTCCACTAATATGCAAAGAGGCATTGTATGTGGAATGACATTTAATTTTTATGTCAGTAATATAATTGGGTTATTTTGGCCCAAATTTTTGGAAACTATGGGAAGATAGATTTGGGATCGATATAAGCAAGAACTTTCTGAAGGACAGAGAAAGGTGAGATAGTGTTGTCTTGGTGAGTTTCTAGTGCTGCTAAGATCTAGCTGGGAGGCTGTTTGCAAAAGTGAAGTCAAGTCAGGAAAGGGTAGTTTTGGTTTTGGAGAAGACTTGAATCCTTAAGCTTCTGTGATTTAAAGGAGCCTTTTCTGCCCTATAATATCCAGAAGGAGGGTACCACGACCCCTGGGAAAGTGCACCACTTTCTGTCTATGACTATCTTCTCCCAGCCTCGGGCTGCACACTGGCCTGCAATTTTCTTTTGGCCAGTAGTGGGGACAAACGGGCCTATTTCTTGGAAAGGCCAATGTTAGTGCCCACCTTGTGCTGTATAACAAAGGCCAGGAGTCCCAGGCCATGACTCTTTCTCTGGCTGATCAGAAGAGAGATTTCCATCAACACTTGCCTGATTTCCCTCTCCAAAGAAAAGAGTGAGGTCATGAACATGCACGATGAAGTATGATTACAGCAAATACCTCCCAAAGACTCTATCCTTCCTGGAGAAGGCTTCCCTGAAGGCTTAGTAAGTATGAGAGGCAATAGACTGCTAATCAGCAAGGAAATTAGCTCACATATGCTCCTGACAGCGTTCATTTTTAATAGATTCAGATACTAGTTTAAAACTGTCGGAAGAACCCATAACCAAAAAGATGTTCATTTTTCAGAAGAAAACTCAGAGAAGTCACTAAAGGGACAATTTCACATACTATTCAAAAAACATTGCTGGTAATTCTAGAAACTGCATGTCTTGGAAAAAAACACTGATCTTAGTCCCAGCACAGCCATATGCTGGTTGTGGGGCCTTGAAAAATGTCAGTCTTTCTGGGACCCATTTTCCTGATCTGTAAAACAGGTATTAAATACCTCCTTACTCCACTGCTGCCCCTGAATCATTGTTAATTGCTTCTGTGTCTGTGGGTCCCTCCCTGCAGATGCAAAGCTCCAGGAAGGAGCATCTGATTGTGCATCCAGGCTCCATGCTGAGCCCATGTTGGTGAAGGCTGGAAGAAACGAGTCTGCCCTTTCGGTCTCTACAGTTCCTCCTGAGACTCCCAAAGAAAGGAATTCCCCTCAACAGGAAGATTTTGGGATTAATAGATGGCCAAACATAAGACAAAACAAAACAAACGGCCAGTGGCCACTATATTTTCTCTCCAGAATTTGTGAAATTGATGAATGTATATGAAAGTATTTCATGCCACTGAAGTACTCTGCTAATACCAGGATTTACTGAAGATATGATACTTATCTTTCCCCATGTTTTATCCCACAGATAGATTTCATTTTTTGCTCTTCCATTTCTTGGCTTTAATTCACCTTTCCCGAAAAGCCCTTCTAGACTGGCCATCTCAGCTTCCAGCTCTCCCTAAACTTCTTTGATACTCCAGTCTTCCCCAGTTTGATTTAGAGCATTGTTGTGTTCTGTTTGAAGTCTTGAAGAAATCAGTTGAAGATTTTCACACTGGGTTCCAGGAAGAACCAGGGTTTAGCCTAGCCAGGGGCTGTTGAGATATAGGTACAAGGGAAATTGAAGGGTGATGCAGCCCAACACCAGAGTCTGCCTACTGCACAGGAGTCTGGAGCTAGGATGGCCTTCCATAGCTGTCCTGAGTTGGGCCAGGTTGAGCCAAGTTGGCTGGACTGTTAATGCCGGATGCTTATATTTGATCAGTCTTTGAATGTGGGCCACCCAGAGAAGGGAGTATAATCTTGGTTGAGGGGCTCTTAGCAGCTGAGGCGATCTCTGGAGGGCTGGTGGCTGAAGGCTGTCTGCTGCCCTCAGCCCCAGCAGCTGTGGTAATAAGACCTCCCTTAAGGGGGGAATCTGAGTAGCACATGGCAGTGTCCACCACAGCCTTCCTCTCTGCTTCCCCACCCAGCCTCAGTAAGAGAGAAGCAGCTCTGCCTTGGTCCATTTTATAGATAGCATTTCTACATGAGTAAAAACATGTGTTCTCTTGCTTAAAAAGTTTGGACATCACTGCTCTTGTCCAGCTGTTTTATTTTTTAGGTGAGGAAATTGAGGACCAGCTTCTCTGGCTTCCAACAAGGTAACTTTTCCATTATACCATGACTGGCACCTCTTTATTTCCTGTCTTTATCTCTGCCACCCCTGAGGACAGGCGAGCTGTGGCAGACACTGTCAGTTTCCCAGAAATTTTCTTTCTTTCTTTCTTTCTTTCTTTCTTTCTTTCTTTCTTTCTTTCTTTCTTTCTTTCTTTCTCTTCCTTCCTTCCTTCCTTCCTTCCTTCCTGCCTTCCTGCCTTCCTTCCTTCTTTCCTTCTGTTTGTTGTCAGTGGCACATGTCTAGCTAAAGAACCTGATTTCCCAGCCTAGCTTGCAGCTAATAGTATCCTGTAACAAAGTTCTGGCTCATGGGAAATATGCCGAGGGTTTCTATGAAAACTCTACTTTCTTAATTTAAGCACCATCCCATCCATCCCCTTTACTGCCTCCTGCCACCTGGAATGCAGACATCATGGATGGAGATCTTGCAGCCATTCTAAGAATGAGGACAAGGTTTGTATCCTAAGAATGGCAGGGCAGAAAGCTGGAAGTACCCAGGTCCTAGATAACCTTTGTGGAGCTCCCATATATCTCCTCTGCCATTGTGTTACATGAAGAAAATAAAAATCCCTGTCTAGTGAAGGCACTACTGTTTGGAATTTGGGCTGTTAAATGCAGTCCCAGATAGATAACACCAAGTTAAACAGAGAAAGCAGGATCTTGGAGCTGATACATTCAGATTAATATCTTTAATAGCTCTGGTCTCTGAGGCATCCTTGGCTTTCTGCATGAAGACTTGATGTAGGTAAAGGACAATGGATTGAGAATTTAGAAAATGGAGCTCCTACTCCAGTTCTACCATTCACTAATTCTGTAAATTTGGACAGGTCAGATAGCCTTTGGGGGCTCAATTTCATGTATTATAAAGAGAGACTTAAAGTAGATCTCAAAGTTTCCTTTTACTGCTCTAAGCCACTGTTTCTCTTGTCCTGTGACTCAGTCTACACTGGGAATGGATCATGTAGAGTCATACTTAGGCAATAATTTCAGATTAAGAAGTTGTGAGTGTGACAAAATGTGAGAAATAGCTTTGCTTTTAAAGGTTGTTTCTTGCTAAGTATTGAATATAATCCAGTTTACTAAGGATTTTCTTCATAAGAATTCTTTGTATTTTTTGTGGGTTACTGACTTAATTAGTGTAATTAAGCACAATTACAAAATTATTGTGGATCTATATAATTGGGCACTAACAATGTGTAATTAGGTAACTACATCTTGTAATTAGAGACTTGAAAATGTAGTACCATTTTAGAGTTCTTATTCTACTTTGTCAAAAATTGTACCAAATATACATACAGATCATTTAAGAAGTCCACTTTACCTTACAGTTGAATGAGTTTTATTCCTGTAAATTGCTAACAGCACTTGCCTGCCCTCCCAAACCCCCCGCCACCGCCGACATTAGGTAGAAATAGCTTTGTATTGTTTTTTAAATCAAACTTTGGTCACAGAGTTAAAATAAATTTCTTTTATACTTTTTAAAAAAATGTATGACTAAAAGAATCAATTAGGGGGTTTGAAATGTGAAAGAAATCCTGGTTTCATTTCCGAGCATGTAAAATAGAATGTGGTGGGCTTAGAAACAGTGATTTGAATTCTGAAAAAGGAAATCCAGTTATAGCATTTTATGAGTAGAACTGAAGTCATATAATCAGTCTTTGGAATTATATTGACTAATTTTTGTGTACTTTAGATGTAAGTAATTTTTCTTTTTTGGAAAATTCATTGTAGGGGTTTCAAGATGATAGAAATGCTTCATATTTGTGAGGCCCCCAGTTATACAAATGGATTTGCAAGCATGGTCCTTAAGATAGCATCCAGAAAACTTCCAAGTCATTCTTTTGCTTCCTTTTCATTAGAAAAAAAGAGCATGTCTTACTGTTCTGTGAATATACTAAGAGTTGTGAGCAGCTGCCATATTGGTGGAGTAGAAAACCATAAAGAGGCCAGGCACGGTGGCTCACGCCTGTAATCCAAGCACTTTGGGAGGCCGAGGCGGGCGGATCACGAGGTCAGGAGATTGAGACCACCCTGGCTAACACAGTGAAACCCCGTCTCTACTAAAAATACAAAAAACTAGCCGGGTGCGGTGGCGGGCACCTGTAGTGCCAGCTACTCGGGAGGCTGAGGCAGGAGAATGGCATGAACCCAGGAGGCGGAGCTTGCAGTGATCCGAGGTGATGCCACTGCACTCCAGCCTGGGCGACAGAGCAAGACTCTGTATCAAAAAAAAAAAAAAAAAAAAAAAAAAAAAAAAAAGAAAACCATAAAGAATGGCTCATATTTGAGACACATTGAGGCAAAATGATATGGCCTGTACTGTTCCCCTTCCTTAGAACTTGAGAGCAGCCCCTATAAGGTAGAGGATATGTCCTCAGCTGGGAGTTTGCATACTTAATTTTGGTGCCAGTTCTGCCATTGACAAGCATTGTGATTTTTCTGTTTCTTTTTTTTTTTTTTCCACTTGGAATATGTGTACCTAAAGGGTGGTTCCCTTAGTTTGTTTAGTTGTGAGTATCAAATGGACAAAGGGTATGAGAAAGGGAAAATAAAATTATAAAGTACTATATTTGTGTTAGGTTTAAAATTCTATTATTATTTGGGGACAGTGGGTATCTTTTTGATGCCTTTCCATTTTCTTTATGTAAGTCATTACTTACTCCTCTTATTCACACAAGCATAGCTTTTTAAAGCTGGCAGGAGTCTTGACAAAATATCCTTATTTTGCAGATGGAACTGAGGCCCAGAGAGGTCAAATGGCTTGCCAAAGGTTGAAAGTTAGTTTGTAATAGAGCCATTTTAGAATACAATTCTTTTGATTCCCAATCAAGTGCCCTTTCCAATCACCCTTATTACACATGGCTGGTGCTGTTCTTGGGAACTGAGTGAAGTTGGGAACACCATCTGCCCTCACTGGAATATCTCTAGGAGGATAGCAGGCTTTTTCTCATATTGACATTTTCCCTAGAGAAGATTTGAATGTGGATGCTTTTCAATAGTTCCCTTTCATAAAAGGCGGGAGGAGGCAGGCATTGCATTTGGTGAGCTAATACAAAGCTTTCCTGGGGAAATTATGAAAACTTGGGATGAAGATGAAAAGCATATGGTGAACTGGCTGTGCTTTCTGCAGTATGTGTAGGCTTATGCAGTGGGTGGTACTCTGAGGATCTGAGATGAGAATGGAGGGGTAGAGGTTATTAGGGTTGTGGAGAAGACTCTGTGTCAGGTAGTTTTTTATCCTATGGAGGGAGGTGACTTTGTGGCTTTGGATAGAGCAGGCTGAGTGGCAGATCCAGAATGATGGCCAATAAGTATAGTATCATGTTCTTGTAACACTATAGTTTCATGTGGTTTGTTCAGTGCTAACTCCTGAGATGGCTGGGGCTGCCAGTGTGCCTCAGGAACTTTTTCTTACAATAGGTAGAGAGTATTTTTCCCTCAGAATTTGAGGAGGATAATAAAAATATTCATTTTGGATGACTAAGCTCATACTATGGAGTGGATATATAACTTACAGAGGAGTTAACTTAAATGTAACTTATAGGCAGAACTACAATCATTATATAGTATGATTTTTTATTACCTCATCTCTCCTTAATAGGGATTGGAAAAAATGCTAGCCATTTCTGGTTTCTATTCAGCTTCTCTTCTTTCAACACTTTGCTTTTTAATTTCTTGTCTGTGTTCACTGCAGTTCACATTCCACACTGAATTGCCTTAGAATGGTTTCTTTATTGAATGACGAACTTTAATATCAATTAAGGAAACTTGTCAGCATCTTCTCATAGAATTCTTTAAGACTACATTTCTAAATGGACTGCATCTCTGAAGCTCTTGTTATCTTAATGCCCATTCCCACTGTTCCATGTCATACTAAATCTTCTAATTCATACTTAAAAAAAATTCTTGCCACTTTTCTCATGCTGACAAAGTCTGTTGGGCTTATATCTCTGCACAGAGCTGGACTGCTTAGACTTGTGCTGTAGTAATAAGAAGTTTTTCAGCCCAGTTTTTTTTTTCCAGTTGAGAACAAAGACCAGAGAGTTTAGTCATTGCCTGTAAAACAGCGTTATATCTTTTCTTATTTGGTTTTGCTGAACAGTGGCATCATATGTTTTTTCTACTCTGGGTCAACAGCATTGTGTTTTTTTTTTAAATTATTTTAAGCCCACTGTATTGTTAAATCAGAAACTGTGAAGGGTCTGGGATTTTACTCTTCATGCAAACTAACAAGTTAGCCAGCCACACTGTGTTGTGTGCACGTACACACACACACACACACACACACACACTCTGCAGAAGATCTCTGAGTTAGAGAAAAAGAGTCATATATACAGCAAAACTGTGGCCAAGGTAATTTCTTAGCACCAGTTCTCCAAGCCCCATATCTGCAGGTGACATGATGACCAGGTTGTACCTGTATATGCAGTGGGGTGCATTACAGGAGAGAAACCCCCAAATTAGGAAGTTCTGATCCTATATATGGGTGTTGGAAACCTGCCCATCCTTCACTTCTGAGTTGGCAACCTGCCCATCATTCATTTCTTAGTAAAGACATTATCTTTACTCTAAGAAGTATGCCAATCTTCTCCAGATTGTGGTAGGAGAAGTCTTTATCTTTACTATTCTGGAATATCTCTGGGGAAGGGTTTTTAAGCTTTGCTACATTGGTCAGGAGACAAATCCTTCTTCTGACCTGGAGGAATATACCATCTCTAGTTTCCAAGGTTGTTTGCTATTCTTGGAAGAGATAGTTTGAGATGTGCAGACATGCCAGTCTCCTGGAGGATTATCTTCCAACATACATGTAGGCAACACCTATTCCATAAAAAAATAAATAATAGAAAACCAAAAGCATGTAAACATTTGAGGCCCGTCATGACTTACAGGATAAACTCTAAACTCCTGAGCTTGGCATTCAAGGCCCTTCGCTACTTGTTTCTTTCTACAATTCTCCATCTCTAATCCTCCACTTGGACATAACTGGCCTTCTTGTTGCTGGCTTTTTCTTTTTACATAGTTTCCCTTCATGGCCTTTGCTGCTCTTGGAGTGTCCTCCCTCACCTCCTTTCTGCCTTTCTGAATCTTCCTCATGTTTCAAGAACTATGGTTCATCATCAATCAGACATCCATTCTTTCCATTTGCAGGCTAAGTACATCTTCCTTTTTGAGTTCATGTTAAAATTTGAAATCCATTCTATGCCAATAAGAGAATGTGACCTGATTTATGTGCAAAGAGACTAGCATCCCTGAAGCCCAGAACTCACCTATTTTAAGGTCAGATTACAATTGAGAATAGAGTGGATCACACTGGTCTGAGTCCTGGTTAGCCTAGTGACTCAACTCCTCAAAGTCTCCTTAGATTAAAACAGGATGCTAAGAAGGCCAGGGCTATGGATACTATTCTGGTTCTCTAAGTCCAGGATTAAAACATGCCCCCAGACTCTTTACTTATGTCACACCTCCAGCTTTAATCAGACTTCTAGAGAAAGGCTTCTCTGGGACCCTGATTCAGTAGGTCTGAGAAAGAGACCTGAGAATTTGTATTACTAACAAGCTCCCAAGTGAAGCTTATGCTGCTGGCCCACAGATTACTCTTTAAGCAGGGATCTAGATAATTTTTCATGATCAAGATGTGCGTGAATACGTGTGCATGCATGTGAACCTCTGCAAATATTTTCCTAGAATTAGAATCCGGAAAAGGAACGGATGTTTTCTGAGCATATTACCTTATTTAATCTTCACATGAGAGGTAGGATTTTTTTCTTTCTTGTTTTTGCGGCTGTAAAAACCGATTTTAGACAGGATAAATGACTTTGTCAAACAAGCAGGAGAGCGGGGATTCACATTCATTTCCCTTCATTCCAAAATCCCAAGTCTGCCCATCACACTAAGGTCAAGCCTGGCATTTCAGGTCTCTGACTAAGAACTGGAACTAATACCCTAGCAGACCACACACTCTAACTAACCAGGCAGTGCTTTCAGCAGAGGTACACTGTGGAGCAGGCAGTCGGGGGTATGTATGTTGTCAGTTTGGCTCTAGTTGCTGAGAGCCCCTTGGAAGGCAAGACATCTTATACATGGAAGCGTGCTTGAAAGTTCACAGAGCTTTTCGCCTACTTTGTAATTTTCTCCGAATTAACCAGATAACTTAATCCTCTGCAATTTTCAGAACCTAATACCTTTTGAAGTCTTTTCTCAATATTTCATTCATTACTCTTTTGATTGGATCGTTTAGCTTTTTTGTTTTGAGATGGAGTCTCGCTCTGTCACCCAGGCTGGAGTGCAGTGGCCCAATCTCAGCTAACTGCAACCTCTGCCTCCTGGGTTCAAGCAATTCTCCTGTCTCAACCTCCCCAGTAGCTGGGATTACAGGTGCCTGCCACCACGCCCAGCTAATTTTTATATTTTTAGTAAAGACAGGGTTTCACCATGTTGGCCAGGCTGGTCTTGAACTCCTGACCTCAAGTGATCTGCCTGCCTCAGCCTTGCAAAGTGCAGGGTTTACAGACGTGAGCCACTATGCCTGGCTGAGTTTAGCTTTTAACCAAATGGCATATAAAGGTGGGCAGTGAATATCAGGAAATAGGAGCCTCTTGGGGTTGGACAGAGGTGCCACCCGTCTCCCTTGGCCTCCCCCAACCTCTGCTCCTTCTCCCAGTCCTACCTTCCCCCGACCACACCTGCAGCTTCTGTGTGATCTCAGCGGGATAGAGCCTGGCTAGTGAGCCATGGGGAGGAGGAAATTTCATGTGCTTATCTTCTGATACTGCCTTTCACACACCAGAGGATCCCTAAAAGGGCATCAACTCCATGGAGGCCCCACCAAGAACAGTGTGGCAGCCACTGACTCTACCTAGCAATGTATCAGAGCCACTTGGGAAGCTTTATAACAATGCAGATTCCTTGTGTCACCCAGATCTAGTGATTCAAAATTTCTGCAAATGGGGACCTATAGTGTTTATTTTTAGAAAAGCTTTCTAGGTGGTATTGATATAGCTTGTTCTTTGATCAAGGTTTGGGAACCTTGTGTATAGAAGGAAAAACACCCTCATACCAGGCTGGCAATCAAAGCTGAACCTGGTCACCACTTATTCCTGGGGCTCTGGGCAGATCATTTCCCCTATGTTAGGCCACTGTTCTCACACCTATAACATGGGGAGTTGAGTTGGGTAATTTTTTTGGCTCCTCATAGTTTTAACTTCCTAAGACTCAGTTGGGTTTGCTTGGCCCTAGAAAAAGCTCATCCCGACCTCAGAATCACCTCCAGTGAAGATCCTGTGAGGTGTGGTTCCTCGTTTAGCCTTTGTGTATTTCATCCTCGGATGCAAGACAGAGATCTTCTTTTCAAGGGTGGAAGGTAAGAAGGACTTACCTTCTTCCTTACCAGTCATGTGGAGACACTAGATATTACCATTTTCAGAGTAGTAATGTTTTAACCGGCTTAATTCAATTTGGCCTCAATTCACTCCACATTACAACATGTCTAGCACTCTGCCAGAGTTTATGAGCTATGGTTCCTGCAGATGAGTGGCTTGTCATCTGGCTGGAGAAAGACGATGTCAGTACATTGAACTTGGCAGTGACTACAAATGGGATTTTAGGTGCTCAGGGTTGGGAAGATTGGAGTGGGCTGGAGGAGTTGGGAAGCTTCACGGAGAAGCTCACCAGCTTGGTTTCAACCAAGTCTTTAGCACAGGTAGAGGTCAGGTGGGCGCAGAAGAAAGGAGAGGCTGATACAGGAAGGAGGATCATCTTGGACACACATCCGGGACTATTTGTGGAACAGATGGGAGACTAATTGGAAGGAATGTCCTAGGGAGTATGAGATGAGGGTGGGGAGGCAGGTTGGCATATTAAAGGACTCAGAAAAGAAACTGTCAAGAGAGTAAACAGACTACCTAAAGAATGGGAGAAAATATTTGCAAACTATGTATCTGACAAAAGTCTAATATCCAGCATCTTTAAGGAACTTAAATAAATTTACAAGAGAAAAAAAACCCATTAAAAAGTGGGCAAAGGACAGGAACAGACACTTCTCAAAAAAGGACATACATGTGGCCAACAATCATATGAAAAAAAGCTCAATACTACTGATCATTAGAGGAATGCAAATCAAAACCGCAATGAGATACCATTTCACAGCAGTCAGAATGGCTATATGAAAAAGTCAAAAAAAAAAAAAAAAAGAGATGCTGGCAAGTCTGTGGAGAAAAAGGAACACTTATACACTATTGGTGGGAGTATAAATTAGTTTAAACATCGTGGAAAGCAGTATGGCGATTCCTCAAAGAGCTAAAAGCAGAACTTTCATTCAACCCAGCAATCCCATTACTGGTATATACCCAGAAGAATATAAAGCATTCTACGATAAAGACACATGCCTGTGAATGTTCACTGCAGCAGTGTTCACAATAGGAAAGACATGGAATCAATCTAAATGCCCATCAATGACAGACTGTGTAAAGAAAATATGGTACATATACATCATGGAGTACTATGCAGCCATAAAAAAGAATGAGCTCATGTCTTTTGCAAGAACATGGATGAAGCTGGAGGCTATTATCCTTAGCCACAAGTCTCCTGGTGCAATACAAAGAAGAAAACAACAGACATTGGGGTCTACTTGAGTGGGGAGGGTAGGAGGAGGGAGAGGAGCAGAGAAGATATCTATTGGGTACTGAGTGATGAGAAAATATGTACAACAACCCCCCTGACATGTGTCTATCTATGTAACAAACCTTCATAAAATAAAAATTAAAATTAAAGTTAAAAAAATAAATAAAAGTTAAAAAAAATAAAGGACTCAGACACTGTTCCATGGCAAAAGGGATCTGTGGTAGATTCTTGAATGAGGCAAGGATGTGATCAGAGCATTATATTCTAGGAATATAGTTTCAGGTGGAGGCCTACACAATGGTCTAGAGAAGGGAGATAGCAATTGTAACATTAGTCAAAGAGCTAATATGTGGCTGTGGCTGCTACCCAGCAGGGAGCCCATTTCTAGGTCTGTTCTTGCTTCTTCGGCCTGAGGAAAACACCTTGTCTTGTCCCCTGGTGCAATAGGACCTCAGTCAATTTAGTACACACTCAAACACGTCTTTGTTTGCAGCACTCAGGCCCCATAGGGATATGAAGAAGTCAGGAGAGGGGCCCTCATTTCAAGAAGACTGTAATCTAGTAGAGAGTTGTGATCCTGATCAGTAGGTCCTGGCACTGTGCCAGTGAGGTTCAAGAATTGTCTTTCACATCCATTCATCCACCCTTTTTCTGAGCACCTCACTGTGCACCAATAACTATCAAAAGTGCTAAGGGGAATTCAAGTCACCATAAAATACTCTCCCTGCTCTCGTGGGTCTATACAGAGAAACCTGTGGGGTTGGGATGACAAAAGTAACCATCACCTTCTAAATTGTGAGATTTCACTGTAAGTGAAATGGAAGCCAAAGGAGGAAGAAAACATTATGATGAGAGAGGTCAGAGAAACCTTCTTGGAGAAAGTGAGTCTTCATGTAGCAAGGTGATAGGATGTGCCCAGAGCAGCACAGTCCAATAGTCTGTGATACAAGTCACAAATATCATTTTAAGTTTTCTAGTAGCCACATTAAAAAGTAAAAAGAAACAGGTGCAATTAATTTTAGCATGTCTTTTAACCAATTTTTTAAAACTAAATGATTATTATGTTGACATGTAATTGATATAAAAATCTTCACGAGCCAGGGCATATTTTGCACATATGGTACACCTCAATTTGAACTAGTCGCATTTTGAATGCTCAATAGCCACATGTATTGGGCAGCTCAAGGGGTTGGGTGGATGAGCAATTTCATGTGGCTGTTGATCCCTAAATGTCTGATCTGGAGGAGGGGACTCTGGGGATGGGCTAGGTGGGCACAGCTGTTGTAGGAGGGAAAAGGCTGGGACCAAGAAAGCAGAAGACTTTGGAAAAATGAGGGATAAAAATAACTGTAAGTTCTAGGGAGTTAAAAGACTTGGGGCAAGGAGGTACACACGTTTTCTGCCGCAACAAACGAATTCTAAATGGCTCTGGCAGAAAAGAGGGCCCGAATAGGAACTGCATTTCTAGAGAAATGAGAGTCCTTAAAGCTGTCTGAATAGAAAATAAGGTTATCATTATGCCTTATCATTAGAAGAGAGAAGAATATTAAAAGGACTCAGTTCAGCTTGAATAAAAAAGATAAATTTCAAGTAAACTGGCATACAGTTTATCCATGACTGGATTTGCTGTAATAAAGTCAGCGAGGGAAGAAGCTGGGTGATTTACAGGGCTCCTGCTTCTGTAAAATTTACAAACTGCTGTGATAAAATGTCACCTTTTATGATGCATTTCACCCGGGTTGCATATATAAAGGGCACTGCAATGGAAAGAGTTGCAAAAACAAAGCAGCAGCCTAGCTCCCCAGCTGCCTTTGTCTGCTTTTCCAGCAGAACTGGGGATTTATAGAAAGATGACTTCCCCACTTCCCTTTTCTGGCTGTGGCTTGCAACCAGTGAAATGGCACCATTTCCTTTAGTTTTTATTTTGCGACCTGGGGTGAGGGGGACTGCTTACAATAACATAGACTAGGAAAACTTGAGGTGGGATAGGGAAGCATCAGATGAGGGAGGAGAAGAGTATTGATTCCAAGGGTTTCCAATCCAGTGGGGAAGGCAGACACACCCAGGAGCGATTGAACACCAGTGTAGCAGGGTTGAATTTTTAATACAATCCATGTTGTCATTCTTTACTTTAATAGATCAAAGTGTATCGCTATGAGTCTCCATCTACTTGTTTGATGAGAAATTAAATCTTAGTCATTATTGGGGTTTCCTCCCTGACTCTATGAGATCACAGAAGAGTCTGGGGCTTACCCGGTTCCCCAAACTGGGGAGGAGCCAGGTCCTTGGTCCGTGGTGTTTTCATTTTCACATTTGCCCTTTTGTCTAGACAGTGGCAATGTAGAGAGTGATCCTGTTCCTCTGTCTCCCAGTCCTGATGCTCTGTGGGAAGTCACAGAGATGCCCCTCTTATGTCTCCCCCAGTGACTGCAGACTGCCATCCAACAGCCCCCAATCTCCTATCCTCACCCATCCAGGGCATTGCCTCTGAGTGAGGGCACTAGCATCTTGCCCTAACCTCTCTCTCAAAAGAAACTTCAACTCCCCTCACCTCTGTTGGCTTCTCCCTTTCTCCTTATAGCACTCATGTCCATGCTTCTCCTGCAACCACCTGAGCTCAGTCTTTTTTAATGGGCCTGAAACATAAATCCCTTCCTTCCTGAATCTCTGCGTGTGTGTGTGTTTGTGTGTGTGTGTGTGCACACATGTATGTGTTTGTAAAAATCAACTTGGATCTTGGAAAGAAAACATTGTTGGCTCCCTTATTCCAACAATGAATATAGGTGGATATAGGGAAAACAATGTTCATACCAGTTTCTTTCTCAGTAATTCTCCCATTTATACTAGGTGGACAAGGGTAAATGCTTTAATGGGACTAGAAACATGGTGCCTTGGCATACTATGGGTGAGAGATTACTTCAAACATGGTGGAACCAGGAACCGAGGAAGGCTGCATGGAAGGGGTGAGACTTGATCGAGGTTGTGAAGTCTGGGAGAAGTTTGCTTTGTGCAAGAGATAATTTCACGTAGAAGGAAAAGCTTGAATCAGGCCTGCAGTTGGGGAGATGGAGCCTGGAAAGAATATTTATTTGGTTTGTGTATGTGGGTGAGTTATGGGGCTGGGGGATGTGGGAGTGGGGCTGGGGTTTGAATAAGTAGAAGGTAGGTTGGTGGCTATTGTGTGGGGGTGCTAAGCAGTATAAAAAAATAACATGGCTCTATCAAGTCCTTAGATAATGTTTGGCAGTTTTCAAGTAGTGGAAATAATTTCACTTATAAAACTGGATATGTAGGTGGCACTGAAAACAAGAATGCTTTTCTGAGACACTACCACAAAAATGCTTCTCCACCAAATACCAGAGAAAATCCAGGCAATCATAGCCAAACGGGTACTTAGATAACTTTATCCAAAGTGCACTCCTTTACATGAACTTACCCAATACCTAATTCTTCGTTGCATTAAGGTCCCGGGGCAGCATGTGTACCTTCCAGTGCCTGGATCCCTGTCCATTAATAGTTCTGTGTGCAGCAGTTAATGTCTAGTCCCTGCTTATTGATCTGGGCTATCCTAGGAGGGGGAGGACTTGTCTTTCAGAAAACAGAGCCCAACAGAGGCCCCTGGGGTTGTACTGGCTTGGGAGGCTGGCAGCTGCAGGCAGGCTTGCTGGAAGAATAACCTGAGGACATGGTAGTGGAGAACCATGATGTAGTTAGTAGAAGTTGGGAACAGACTAAGCAAGCAATCAGTCCCTTTAGAAGCAAAGAGAATTGAGAGCAAATTAATCCACGGATTGGGTAAGGTAAGTGGTTCAGAACCAGTGCTGAACCAGCAAGGGCATGCTCCCATTCCTCAGTTACAGGCTGCTTGGTACATATAGTGCTGGGTTGGTGTGGAGACTTGCAAGGACTACAGTCCTAGTTTGCTAATGAGGGAGTAGAGCTATCTCATTTGAACTTTACCTTCCCGTGAGATGTGAACTCCCTCTTAGCTGAAGGAAGAAAACATCAGCTTCCTTGTTCCACTCTGCCTTGGTCAGAAAGTGGCTGGGGAGTCTAAGAGAGTGTCCTGGACAGTCCCCTCTGTGCAGTCACAATCAGTCACATCTGGATAACATCCCAAACCCAAAATGTTGGGCTCAGCGCTTCTACGCCTTGGTTCCCTGTTTTCCTAAGTCAAGTCAGGCTTTGGGAACTGTCTATTAAGTCCCTGTCAATTGCAAATGATATATCTCCCAAATTAAGAGTTTAACTAGATTTCATTCTGGGAATTGAGCAAGAACTGGCAATAATTTAGCTTATAAAACTGTAGTTTAATGAAAGTATAAGACAATAGGCCTGCTAGAGGCTTTTTACTATCATAAGATGAGAGTTTCTATGGGCTGTTGTGACAGATTTACTGTTGTTTTAACTTAATAAGCTATTTCTGTTTTAGCGTTGTTATTGTTTCTGTGGTTATAGGACACTCTGTATTGCTTTATTACATTATCCTTCCCTCCCCCTCAATTTTTATGGTGGCATTTTTCTCTTCGCTTAGCTTGTAAATATAAGAATTTTTTCTGATCCTCCCAACTCTTCCAAGCACATATAGAAACAGAGCAGCTTGTTAGCACATGGGGTAGAATTTGCCTAGACCCTTCCTTCCTTCCTTCCTTCCTTCCTTCCTTCCTTCCTTCCTTCCTTCCTTCCTTCCTTCCTTCCTTCCTTCCTCCCTCCCTCCCTCCCTTCCTGCTTCCTTCTTTTCTTCCTTCTTCCTTCCCTCCTTTCTTTCCATTCTTTCAGTTCATAAGGGCAGGCTCTTCTTGAAGTTGGCACTCTCCTCTCAAACAGTTTCCATTTCTTCCTTGAAGCTATCCAGATACAAATAACATTAGTAAGTTCTTACACTTGTAAAGCATTTTAACTTTTAAATCTGTTGTGATCTTTATGACTACTTTCTGTGGTGGGTCAAGCATGTTTTTTATCCAAAGCATGTCTATGCATTGGAAAATGAAGTTCTAAGAGGATAAATTAGCTGCACATGATAATCTAGCAAGTAAATGGCAGAGTATAGACAGAACTCAGGTTTCCTGGCCAGTGGTTGAGGTATGTCCAAGAATAGAGTGTCAGGTTGAGGGAAGAAGGACCTTCCAGCAGCAAGGACTAATAACCAAAGTGGTAGTCTGTTGGCTACAGAATCCTCTATCACTAGTTCCATTATTAACTCAGGTGATACAGAGCCTCCCCGCCACCCCCTTAAAATTCCCCAAGAATTGTAGCTGGGAAGGAAAAGTAAATCCAAATCTATCTCCTTCACTGTCATTGGGCAGAGCTGGTCAACACTGATAGGCAAAAAGGTGGCCACAATTAAGTAGAGTAGGGGAGTTAGAATGTTGACTTAGAACTGGTTTAAGAAAAATTTAAATCTAGTATGGAAAGAAATGGAAAGAGAGGCAATACTTGTCCCAGGTACAATGTCTTAGTCGATCCTTTTCAAGTTCTGCAAGGTAGGTGAGTCCCAGCTTGCAAAAGAGAAACCCTGGGGTTCAGAGAGAGTTAGAGACATTTTTGGGATCAAGCAGCTAAGCATGTGGCCGAGTTGAGATTCAAATCTTCCTCTAAAGCCAATAGCATTGGGCACCTATCCACTTCTATTTCTGCCCATTCTCCTCCTCAGGTACTTAGAAGCCATATCCTTAGTGAGAGTTTTTATTCTCTCCCAAGACTAGAGGTTAAAAATTTAGCAGCATCTCATTGTCTCTGAAAGAGATACAGGGCCAACAAACCCAACCCTTTTGGCTATGTTTGAATTGTAAAGCCAGTGAAGTAAATTAATCTGTTAGATTAATCTCTTTTGAGATGACAATAAGGGTTGAGAAAAAGTGAAATGACTGTTCCTGGAGCTTCGGGCAGTCCGTCAGCCTCCAGTCCTTGTTCATCTGCATCTATCAGCTTCTGGTTCCTGAGATAGAATGTAAAGATTTTTTTCTGGTTTTAACATTCTAGGTTTTTAATGACTGAAATCACCTACATTGATTCCTATCTGGGCCTGGCCTGTGTGCTCTGTTCAGGAAGGGCATGTACTCAGTGTGTGCTGCCCATAGGTAGATTTTCTATATGTTGGAGCCGGTTTCTACCTAGCTCACTTTCTGCTTTCTGTGGATAAATCACAGCCTTCAGAGAATCTCCTGCCCCAAAGTCCCTAACCCAGCTGAAAATCCAAAGTGTCGGGGGAAGAGAGCTTTAGCCTATCAGGTTCACACTCTCTTTTATGTCTCCTTTTGTTTTCCCTTCCCCCTACAGCCCTCAGAGTGAAGATTTCTGGGATTTGAGCATCAGAATGACAGGGAGAGGGTGCTTTTTTTAGAGACAGAAATTCTTCTTAATCTGAAAAGACCCAATTTACCTCTGTAGTTGATTAAGCCTTCTTATAATGTTAACTTTTCCCTCGACTTCTTGCTTTTCTTTTCCTTCTTTTTGAAATTCATTAATATTGTTTTTATTGAGAATTTTCCTTTGGGGCCCCCATCAGAGGGAATGCTAAACAGGATAGATCATGGAGGTCCTCCTAGGAGCCATTCTGATATTTTTAGGGTCTGTTCCCAGTGTGGTTTAGAAGTGCCAGCACTGCTAACTTGGGGTTATGCTTCTTGATTTATTATATTCTAAGAGAGTGTTTTTACTATTATTATTAGTATTCTTTTTTATGCTCTTTCAGCATCAGCATTCCTAGCTCCAGATGACTACCTTATTTATCACCAATATTTTAATTTTAGCCAATTCTGCTATTTCTTTGAGCCCCAAGTTAGCATCCCAAGTCTCAGCATCATAACTCTGAGAAGAGAATATATAGGGCATGGACACAAATTCTGATATAGCTGGTTGCAACTCAAAGTAGTTATTCTATAAGCACTAAGTTCAGTTTGCACCAAAACCCAGCCTTCAAGACCAAGAATACAATCAGTTTTTGGCAATGATTATAGACCTCAGACAATAAAGTACCTGCCAAAAATTTTGAGAAGGAGATAGACATAGTCAATGTATTATTTTATAAAGTATTTACTGAGATTTTGGGATACTTCAGGTCATCAATTGTGTTTTATTCATCTCTGAATCCCTGGTGTAGAGCTCAGCACCAAGCATATGGAGGCATGAATACTTTGAGTAGCATTAATGAATAAATGAATGAATAAGTGTGTGCATAGCACTGATTGTGAAGAGGAAAAATCAGAGGTTGGAACATTTTCAAAAGGCTTTTGTAACAGTGAGATAAAATGACATAGTGACTGATCATGTATGGAGGGAAGAAAATAATAAAAACTGATTTTAGGTTTATTATTAAAACTTTGGAGAATGGAGATATTATGTCTTTAGAAATAGAGGAGTTAGATAAGGGACCAGGATTGACATGGGGAAGGGAAATGTCAACATTTGTATAGGCATGTTGGGCTGGAAGTGATACTGGGGCCTCCAGATGAACACAAAGGAGACAGCAGGAGAGAAGATAGGAGGTCAGAATAGGAGGTCAGGACAGAGGTCAGAGCTGGGGGTAGGGATGCTGGAATTCTCTTCTAGTAGGTGTGATATTTGCTGTAGGAGAAAATTAGATATCTGAGGGATGGAGTGGAAAGAGAATCCAAGAATGGCTGAAAAATGTCGCTTGATGAGAAAGCAGTCTTTGTATGAGTTTGGTGGGTTTGACTAAATATACTTTAGTCACATAGAAAGCTAAATTAGTTATGGTACCATTTCCAATGCCATATGCCAACTCCTAATGACCACTGTTTAAAAATACTACTGTCTGAAAGCAAAGAATAAATTTTTCTTTGTGATATAGAGATCCATCCATTTATCCACCCATCTATCCATCCATTTATTCATCCACATCCATTTACCTGTTCATCTCTCTATCCATCCATCCATCCATCTTTCTATTCATCCATCCATCCATCCCTTAACCACCTATGCACCCACTCACCCATCCACCCACTCACCTATCCATAATCTCTACAACATTTATGGTTATTCTAGAATAAGCTAAGGAATAGGGACTTTTTAGCACTACTGATAAATCTTTACACTCAAGTGAAATTTTCCTTGGAGCAAAAGTGTCAAACAGACCTAAACCCTAAAACTGATGATTGGACATTTTCCCTCTTACTTCTTCAGCACCTGGGGAAATAAACCTGAAAAAGGGATTCCAGAGCCTTCAGAGGTCAGATGTCAGTCTTAAAAATGTTTTATAAACCTCAAAAGTGAACTTTAGGCACTTCACTCTTCTTTCTCTCAGCAATTCCATCCTTCCTTCTTTGTTTCCAGGGTCTAGAGCTTGCTTATTTCCCTGCCTATGTGAAATATAGTGATTGATATTTGTTAATATGGGCAGGTGATCTATGAGCAGAGAGTCCCATTGTGGTGGTTGGTGGGAAGTGGGGGTGGGTGAGCTGTTTCATGGGTGGAATTTTCATTCCAGATTCTGGAAAGGGTAATATGAAAAATGTGTAGGGGTGGGGGCATCCAAAGGAACAGGAGAAGAAAACTCCACCTGGTCTGTTGCTTAGGTCTGGGATGGTGGGAGATCCCTCTCTATCTCTTCCTTCTTCCTCCCTTCGACCTCTATTTTCTCTTCTTTCTTTCTTCTCCTTTGGGGCTCTTCTGACCTCTCTATGCTGGAGTGAAATTACTGACCCACTCCAGTTCAGCCTTCTTAGAGGTTTGGGGTCAGCTGTGTTTCCTCTTCAGTGGGGATGACAGTGGGTCCAGCTCAGTCTCTATCTCTCCTGTGTGCTTGGTCCCTGTCCTGTGATACCAGATGAGGAAGATTAGAATAGTCTGTGCTTCAGGAAGGGGAACATCACACTCTGGGGACTGTGGTGGGGTGGGGGGAGGGGGGAAGATAGCTTTAGGAGATATACCTAATGCTAAATGACGAGTTAATGGGTGCAGCACACCAGCATGGCACATGTATACATATGTAACTAACCTGCACATTGTGCACATGCACCCTAAAACTTAAAGTATAAAAAAAAAAAAAGAATGGTCTGTGCTTATAGCAGTGTGGAAAACTTACCTTTTTCCTCCTTATCAGTCAGTTTAAGGAACCAACCGTAAGGGGCATTTCTGAAGGGCTGCATTTGCACTGAGTCTGCCCACATATGTGTCCCAGTGGCACCACCTTCTCACTGTGTCTACTTGCTTTTTCTTCTGTTCCAGATTGTACAAAAATATGATATCCCACAACCTGTTGTATCCTCATGGTAATTTTCCCTTCTGTAACCACTTCTCCTTTGGAGCCCTCCTATTACCAGCTCAATGTAGCTCTGCCCAAGCCTAATCTTCCCAGATGATAGGTTGGTCTCCAGTCCAACCCCCTAAATAAAACAAAACCTAGAATAAAATCAGTAGCCTCAGAGTTTCATTCTCTTGGGATCCTTTTGCAGCTGGCCATCTGCACTGGTCAAAATTTATTTACTTTATAAAAGGAACTTGGAGTGATATGCTTTACCTTGAAAGACCAATAAACACTGTACTTGGCTAATAGGGATATATTTTGGGTGGAGGCTCTTCCCATAGTCCCTCTAGGCTCTTTATGATACTTACTGTGGCAATGCTGGTCTTTGTACAGGTCTTAGCAGTTAAGAGCATGGATTTTGGAACTGAACCGGCTTGGTTTGAATCTGGCCTTGTGAGTCCTCATTTGTATAACCTTAGATAACTTCTTTTACCTTTTAAAGCCTCAGTTTATGCATTACCAAAATGCTGATGTTATCTGTCTCATAGGGCTGATGTGAAGGTTAAATGGGATAGTAACAATAGCTATTTACCTATGGATGCTTAGTGTGTACCAGGAACCAGCCTAAATGGTCTCTACAGGAGCTGCATAATTTTGTGCTTATGATAACTGTATTATGCCCACTTGGCAGTGGAGGAAGTTGAGGCTAAGAGGGTTAGCTTGCCCAAAGATACATAGTTAGCAAATGGCAGAACTGGGGATGACTCTAACAGTATGACTCTGCAGGCTTTCTCTCAAATGGTTCACCGTACAGCCTAGATTATGAGTCCAGACTTTGGCATGTTGTTAGGACTCAGTAATTGTCACCTATTATTGTATACTGCCCCCCCTCCAAGCCCAAATTTATTCAGCACTTTTACTCATTTATTTACTCATTAAATTTTTAGAATGTAAGCTTGATGAGGGCAGGAATGGGATTTTTGTTTGCTTTGTTTACTGTTGCATCTCCAGTGCTTATAACGGTGTTTGGTGTAGAATAGTCAAAACATTCACAAATGAATGCATCTGCTCACTCATTCATCCATTTATCATCAAAGATATTGAGCACCTACTATGTGCCAGACTCTGTGTCAGGTGCTAGGATAAGATAGCATCCCTTACCAAGTGGAGATCATAATCTGGTGAGGGAAACAGATTTATGAACCAGCAACTCAATTTAAATATATGTTTCAGGGTGTTACCAAATACTATGGCAAGTCGAGGGGACAGTTCTCTTTTCTTTTAAGCTGCTGCCTGATTTTCATTTAGTGCTGTCAGCTGATATTCTTCTAGTCAGCAAATTCCTATCAGAGTTATCTTGCATTCAGCTGGATGAGGTGTAATTTCCTGCAAAGAGAAGGCAGGAGGCAGGGCTGTAATTGAAAGTGTTCTGCCATGCCAGTTGTCCACTGCACAACTCTAGGGGGTGTCATTAATGTAGACTATGATGGGAATGGTGCCATCATAGTTGTGCAATATGGTGGACCTGTGAAAGCTGCCTTTAATTCAGAGCCTAGGAGATTGGAGATGATTTACATAAAACCTTTGAAGGTACTTACCAATGCATTTTCTGGATCACAGTGACCTGTCTAGAGGGCAGGACATGGTCAGACAGTAAGCAGTGTGAACAGACTGCATTGCTAAAAGAAATGAGCTCTACTGGGGTATCATTGCTGCTTAAGCCCAACTGGGTGTGGGCCACAGTGATGTCATCAGGGACATGAGTATGACTTCTAGGTTTTCTCTTATGCAAACTTGGGCCTCTTTTATTTGCCACATATCTCAGCACTATATTGGAGTCTGGCAAAGCAGCCTGCAAGCTCAGCCTTTGGCAACCTTTTGGGAAGGAAATTAGCAGGATTTTTTTAAACCAAGTCTTCTTATGCTTTCCCAGGTCTCTCTTACTGGGTGGGGAGGTGGAAGGGGTGAGGAACTTCTGATATTCATCACCCTGGGATGGCGGGGACTCAGTGCTAAGGGTACACTGAGATTTTAGCAGAAGACTGGAAAATAGCAATACTTGCTCCAAAAGGGAGGAGGATGCTTCAATAAGGGATTTAAGTCTTGCTGACTAGGCTGTGTTCCTTATATTACATTAATTTGTCTAATGTAATGTGTCCCTTACATTAGAACTTGTGGATCTGCCCTGTTTCTGGATATGGGGGCTCTTCATAAGCCCCATAAGGGGACCCCATAAGTGGTCAATTCTGACCCTTTATATCTAGGATCTAATGCCACCATAAAGGCTTTTGAGGCACACCCCAAACTTAGCCAATGTTTTTCACCTGGCTCACTCTCCTTTTCTTATATTTGGATCTTCTCCCATGGCAACTTAGTTCCTGTCTTTTGTCTTGGGGACTCCAACAAATGGGTAAGAATTTCAGAGTATGGTGGAAAGAACTCTGCTTTGGAAAAATGGGAAAATTAGAGCACCATTCTGCAAAATTATTTCTAGATTTTGGTTCTGCCACTCATCGACCATGTAAGTTTTGGAATAGTTTTCCTTTGTGGGTTATCATTTCTCCATCTGTAAATGATATCGTATAACTTAGGAGGAGAACTAGGTTCTCCTCCTAGACGTTTTATGAGGATGCGATAGTCTGAATTTTTGTGTCCCTCCAAATTTCATATGTTGAAATCTAATCCCCAAAGTAATAGTGTTACAAGGTAGGGCCTTCAAGGCAACTATTAGTTCATGAGGACCCCACCCTCAAGAACAGGATTTAGTGCCTTTATGAAAGAGGCCCAAGGTAGCTTGCTTGCCCCTTTCACCATGTGAGGACACAGTGAGAAGATGGCCATCTATGAATTAGAAAGTGAACCTTCACCAGACACTAAATCTGCTGGGACCTTAATCTTGGACTTTCCAGCCTCTGGAACTATAAGAAATAAATTTCTGTTGTGAGTTTATGATATTGTTATAGAAACCTGAATGGACTAAGACAGAGGATAAACCAATATAATAAACGAGAAGGTGTTTGAAGTAGTATTTGTGCTATATGTGAAATATGGTTGCTTGTTGGCTGTTTCAGCACAGTTTGGCTTGATCTTATGGATCTATGGACACAGAAAGGTGCCTTTTAGTTCCCAGACATCAAGGATTGAGCCCCACCTATGGAAAGGAAATAGTGGCAGCAAAAAGCATTTTGAGTCTGTTTTCGAATAACAATGAAAATATCTCATTAGGTCTGGATTCCTAATGGACTACGTTAGTTAGAATAATACTGGTTGCTGTAAGAACTAAATTTCCAAAGTATCAGTAGCTTTAAATGTTAGAAGTTTATTTCTCCCTATCACAGTCAAATGTATTGTTGCGAGTGAGTTTTTTCCTTGAACTGTTTGGAGACCCAGGTTTCTTCCACTTTGCAACTTCACCATCCCCCCAGGGCAGTGGTTCCAGTCTTGGCTGATCATGTGAATCACCTGTGGAGCTTTAAAAACTGATGCCGGGATCCTAGTCCAGAGATTCTGGCTTAATTGGTTTTCGGTGTGGCGCTTGTAATGGGCTTTTTAAAAGGCTCAGGGGAGTCTAATATGTAGTCAATGTTGAGAACCACTAGCGTGTTTTGGAGTTCTTTACTTTTGGCTACAGAGAGGGAAAGAAACAGTGAAGATGGTAAATTTCCTCCTTAAAAACCTCAGCCCGTGGTTGATGAGGACATCTGCTCACATTTCACTGGCAAGAGTAGCTGCATGGCTGCCCTGAGTGCAAGGTAGGCTGTGAAATGTAGTCTTAGGTTGGGTGATAGTTTCTAGCAGTGGCTTTATACTATGGCGAGAGGACATGCATTTTGGTCATTTATTTATTTGTGTCCTGGGGCCAACAGGTTGACTTCCCCAGACCCTGTGAGACCTGACCTGTGGCACAGAAGCTTAGGGCTGTTGTTAATTCAAAGAGCCCGTATTGGGGTGGGGGTATGTGTGAGAGGAATGGGTATCAACTGTTTGCCCTGGATTTGGGAGCCATACCCACCCCACATTCTTGTCAATGTCCAGAGGGCAGTTTGTTGTAATAAAGAGTGTTGTTTTTGTAAGCAGGCAAACTTGGTTAAAATCTTCACTTACTGCTTACTAAGCTGGTGATTTTGGGTGCGTTAGTTAACATCCTTAATCTTCATTTTTCCCAAATGTAAAATATGTATAATTATGTCTATGTTGAAAGGCTTTATAATAATGATACAAAAATGCCTACCTTGTCTTTAAATAAGATAATGTCTGTTATGGTGCTGGAAAGGACAGGCATAGAGCAGAGGTGGGATCTTTGCAGACTCTTCTCACTGAAGGGAGTTGGGAGGGGCTCTCTGTAGTGGCTGGGAAAGAGAGAGTGAGGAGAGAGGCTGAGAAACAGCCTCAGGACCACACTTGTCCTATAAGATTGGTCAGCATGCTCCCAGCAGGCTGGAGCCTCCTTTAAAGTTGGGGATCAGGCTCCTCTTATCAGCCCAGGGACACCAGGTATGAGCTGCCATCCATTTTCTCTGGATCCTCCGAGTACTAACTGCCCCCAGTAAGGAGGAGACCTTCCTCCTGGAGCCCTGTGCAGCTTGGATGTGAGACTTCCTTCTAGGAACAAAACTGTCTGAACAGGGGAGGGGCCCATCCTGATTCAGGATGGAGGCACCTGCTGGGGCTGCTGGGGCTGCTGGGGCTGCTGGGGCTGCTGGGGCTGCTGGGGCTGCTGGGGCTGCTGGGGCTGCTGAGGCTGCTGAGGCTGCCGAGGCTGCCGCCTGGGGCTGTAGATAGGGAGAGATGGCAGAGATAGTAGGAGGCTTTCCTGTTAGTGCCAACAAAAGAATAGCTGGGCACAGATAATGCAGCCTGTCATTTCCTAGCCTGGAGTGTGACAAGACTGGCTTTGTGTGACTCAAATTAATTCTGTGTGTGTCTGTGTGTCTGGTATTCAGGGAGGGGTGGGGAAAGGCCATGGAAGGAGGGAGAGGCTGGGGCAGGACTGGGAATCTGACAGAGATAGTCTTTTGGGACTTTCCCATTTCCTCTTTCTATACCCCTTTCCTCTTCAGCTACCCAGCTCCTTTGGAATTCCTCCACATCCCTTCCCTTGGTTGACCTGCAGTAAGCTGGGGGTAGGATTATCCTAGGTTTTTCCTAGAATGATTTCCTCTTAAGAGCCCAAGACAGCAAAAGTGAAGCAGCATCTGCTCAGAGGCCACTGCTTACCAGCTGATGCTATCAGTGTGTCTGACATTCCAGGCAGATGGCATCAGTGCCCCTTGGGAAAAATCTTGCTCACATTGTTGTTTATCTTTCGGGGCCCTGAAACCCTCATCTTTTTGTTGTTCCTGGTATTCAGAGTCTGTAGGGAAAGCTTCTGTCTTACAAGTTGCTGAAAATGATGTCAAACACCTACTGTGTGCAAGGTACTGTGCTCAACATACTTTCTAGTGATGGTTCAAGCTTCACAGCAGATGTTCAGGATATCTATTTTTACCCCATTTTTACCACTGAGAAAAATAATCTCAGAGAAGGTAAGGGATGTGCCCAGGGTCATGCGGCTTGTTAAAAGGTGCAAAACTGTCTGGTTTCAAAGTTGTCTCCTGCATGCTCTGATTCCCAGCTGGTTTTCTAAAACATCTTTGTAGATGAGCAATGAATTATTATATATAAGAAATGGGATGCTATTTATGAGACAGAGTTTTGCAGTCCTAAACTCAAACATACTGTTCTCTATCCTTTTGGAAAACATGATGGTTCTGTATCAGTAGTTAGAAAACCTAAACCCTAAGATCCCGATATGCCTACTGTGCCTCCTTGACCTAAGATGACACCCTATTATTCTGGTACTATCATCAGCAAGCCTGTTCCCTTTTCCCTGCTCCTTCTGACCATCCAGTATGGGTCAGTCTTACTTTTTTTTTTTCTAAACTATGCTCTCTGACAGTTCTAAGCTGGTATTCCACCAAGAGGATGTGGCAGTGGTGGCATGAGTCCTCAGATATGGAATGATCAGAATTTCTGGAGAGATGTTTTTATTTTTTTAAAAAAAGCATATTCAATATTATAATTTGATTTGTTTTAGTCATGATACTTAAATTGTGATAATGTGTATTAGTCCATTCTCACACTGCTAATAAAGACATACCCAAGACTGGGTAATTTATAAAGGAAAGAGATTTAATTGACTCACAGTTCTGCATGGCTGGGGAGGTGTCAGGAAACTTATAATCATGGTGGAAGGGGAAGCAAGCACATCCTTCTTCACATGGCAGCAGCAAGGAGAAGTGCACAGCAAAGGTGGGAAAAATCCCCTTATAAAACCATCAGATCTCGGGAGAACTCACCATCATGAGAACATTATGTAGGTAACCCCCCCAGGATTCAATTATCTCCCATCAGGTCCCTCCCATGACACTTGGGGATTATGGGAACTACAGTTCGAGATAAGATTTGGGTGGGGACACAGCCAAACCATATCATAATGTTAAATAATATTAAAGGAATACATGAATACATGAAATTCAGTTTATCAAAAAGCACCACAGATTAAAATTTTAAGAAGTATAGTAATTTACAATAAGGTTTGAAAGATGAATATAAAGTGTCTCACCTTTCTCAGAATATTTCAACTTTAACATGTGGCTATGACAAAGGAATGATGGGATTTCTACGGTGGGTCAGGCCAATGAGAGAAATGGGGGAGAGACATTTTAGGAGTAGGAGGCTTTTCAGCAGCCCCAAATTGTACTCCATGGGGCCCACTGAAGGGGCTGAAAATATATTGGGAAGATTCAAGTCCTTTCTGCTCTTTTTGACTCTGTCAGTGGTAACTTTGACTCCATGAAGGTTCTCTGCTCCTAGGGAAGCTGCTCCCAGGCCAGAGTGTTTGTGGTGGGGGAAGAAGACGTGAAGGACAGAAGACCTTGTTTGGGGTGGAGAGAGAACCCATTGGATCATTTTGCTCTAACTGAGAGGACTTAACTTGACTGTGGTTATAGCCATTTTGCTTATAACCAGTAGGGGGAAGAAACAGGACTTGTGAGGGAAAGAGAACACTACCTTCTCTAGATATAGATTAACTCATTGGGGAGGTTCGTTCTGTGCCCCTGGAGGCAAATACTGGCAGGCTCATGGCCTTTGTGCTTATCTTTAGGAAATAGACAGTCGGGTGGACACCGTCATTCACACAGACTCAATTCAGAAATGAGAATAGCCAGTCTAAAATATATGTATATCAAAATTCTGAAGTGGACCAACTGAAATATTTCCCTGCTCCACCCTCAAGATTGCACCTCCTCACTGTGGGAGTTTTTGAGTGGGAATGGGGGATCTTGCTCTATGTTCCCCTCCACTCCCCCGCTACCTTTTTTTTTTTTTGGCTGCTGTTTTGATACCCCATGAATTGGTGTGAGAGGGAGGGAGAGAAGAGGACAGTTTTTATTGTCTGGGTGGATATGTGCTTCGCTTCCAGGGACTGGAAAGTGGTTAAAGCGAAGTTTCTCTCTGTTGAGTGCTGTTGTAGGCTCTCTGGGGTTTTCCAACTGGGCCTCTCTCCTTGTCCTCTTATTCCAGGTGTTCCCTTGGGACTCCTGCCTCAGCTTTTAGACACTGGATATACTGCCAGCCTCTTACTGGCATCCCTCCCAGAGCCCACGAAGACCTCATGTCTGTTTTCTTTCCTGGGTGGCTCACATGTCACTCATGGGCTTGTTCCTATGCAGCAGCCTCTCTCAGCTGTCACCACGCAGTTGCTTTTTACTCAAATTCTACATTTCCTGTGCCACAGTCAGACCTCAGTCTACAGTCCTTTTGATCTTCCTCAGACACGAGCCAGGCACCAGTCCCCAGTGTTCTCCTGTTGTAGAAGCCATAGTACAGAGCATCCTGAGTGGTTGCCTTGGAGGCCCTCTTTGGTGAGTTGTTAGAGGCAGCTCATCCTTATCCCTGAAAAGAGAGTGGAGTGGTGAATCACAGCCTAAAACCACTCCCTCCAAATAAATTTTTAATTTTAACATGTGGCTATGACAAAGAATGATGGGATTTCTACAGTGGGTCAGGCCAATGAGAGAAATGGGGGAGAGACATTTTAGGAGTCTCTCTCAATCAATTTAAGATCCTTCTATGACTCAATTTTATATCCTTAATCTGGTCGAGGGGTTCATGCCTCAGGGAACAGATTTGTCTTCATTCTCTTTGTAAATTCTTACACTGTGCATGTCGGCCTGGGAGGTCTGCCTTCCACTTCCTTTGATATACTGATATCTATCATTTTGGTGCCTACATAAAAACTGAAGACAGATGACCGATATTAGGATAGATGTGTTCTGTTCTAATACCCTGTGCATGATCCATCTGATGTTGGCTGCTATTCTTCAGGTACACTGTCTCTCTGAGTGGAGACACAGGAGTCTTAACAGTGATATGAGGATACCTACTACGCCACATACCTGCCATATCCACAGAGCAGTAGGGTTTTGGGATGGTGCAGCTGAAAAGGGCAGAGGATATCAGGGTGGGATTGGGGGATAAGTGGGTGGAGGAAAGGGGCCTCATATCTCCCATGGTGATAGAGTTCTTTAGATGAGACTTTGGACCCATATGAGCTGACTGCAGTATCCTAGGGAGGGGGTATAATCTTTGGATCACATTAGCCTAAATCCTAAGCCCATTGGCACTTAGCAAGGACAAGCTACCCACCTAGAAAGAGCAGGAGGTGTCTGTGATGCTAATGCCTTGGCTCACACTGAGGAACCTCCAAAGCCTATCTTTCTCCCTGGCCCTGATTCAGCCTTTTCTTAGCTCCTTACTGAGTTACAGCTCTGTGTCCTGTTGAAGTAGAATATAAAGATGGGCTGAGCTACCCAGGCTTATGCAGCTTTCAAAGGCAGAGCCCAGGCAAGAGCATAGGTTGCTTGATACCTGAATGCTGGAAGTTCCAGGGAATGTTCCCATTGCCAAGAAATGCCTCCCATAGTGTACACATTTTGCCTAGTGGAGAACTTCACTTACCCCTTAGGGTGAGAGCCTCAGTGCAGAGCTCTGAGGCTCATAAACTCCTTCAGAACCTCAGAGCTTTGGTCTCTTGACTCCTTGCCTTTGAAGCAGCATCACACAGGGGCTCGGAAGCCTGTCCCTGGAGTGAGGGGACCAACATTTGAATCTCTACATTTAAATTGCAAGTTGTAACATGGTGAAACCCTGTCTCTACTAAAAATGTAAACATGAGCCTGGGTGTGGTGTCAGGTGCCTGTAATCCCAGCTATTCAGGAGGCTGAGGCAGGAGAATCGCTTGTACCTGTGAGGCAGAGGTTGCAGTGAATCGAGATCATACCACTGCACTCCAGCCTGGGTGACAGAGTGAGACCTTGTGTCACAAAAATACAATATAATACATAAATTGCAAGTTGTATAACCTTCAGCAAGTGACTTGTTTCCTGGGCCTTAGTTTTCCCATCTGTAATTTGAGAATAATGGCAACATGATTATGAGATAATCCATGTAAACCATAAGGCACATAATTATCTCTTTAACTGTTACTTTTATCAAATTACTTTGTGGCAACCCACAGAGAGATACACTTGGCACTTAACAAACACAAAGTAACCACAACCAAACACACATAGACACACACACATAGACACACACACACCATGTACATATACAAAAATTCTACAAGTGATGGAGGTAGTGTAGGAGAATCTGTGTTGGGAACAGACCCTTAATTTGACAAACACAGAGTTAATAATATTCATGCTCATGTGATTTTAACACAATGAAGCACTGTCCCCTTCCAACGGAGTACACATTGTTCTGTCTTGCTTGAAAGTGTATTTTCCTAAAAGTAGCTTGGATTAGCGAGCAGGGGTCAGTGATAAGCAATCTCACTTAACTGGATATCCTGTTTGGGAACCATGTCTGATGTCCAGTTTCCTTACTCCACACCTCCCAACCCCTGAACCCCATCTACCATCTTGTTAATATTTACGGTTGCAGTTTGCTCTTCCAGTACAAAATGCCAGAAGTGTTCTCGAATTGCCTCATAAAATAAACTCAATTTAGAAAGCTTTATTCACTAAGGATTTATTAGCTCTTCACACTCTGGAAGCCTGAAGTTTTATTTTGAGCCAGTTAGTTGTGCACCCAAATCGGCTGAGTAATTCTACCCTTGAGACAACAGGCCGGTTGGAGGCAAGAGTTTTTGAGCTGCCAACAACTTCCCCTTTGGCTTAAGGTCACGTGTGTGTGTGTGTGTGTGTTGTAGAGGTGGGTACTACTTTTCCAGGGTGTAGCCATCCACATATACCCTGAAAGCCCAAAGGCTGACCCAGAAAGGCTGAAGTTTTAACCACTAGGTGTTGGAAATAGGGGTGGGACAGATGTTTCTACAGATTCATTGCCCACAATGATTTCCAGTAAAATTTACAGATAGTACAAGCTCTATATGTGGTCAGAGGGATGGGTAATGAGGAAAGGTCACACATGAAGAGTTAAATCCCAGTGGGAGGCAACCTTGCCAATGTGGTCTCAAGGGGCTGGATGAATAACTGAGCCCAGAGCAGAGAAGGACATGTCAGAATGGGTTGGTTAGGGAAGACTCCATGTCATAAAAAGATGAGATTTTAACTGGATCTGCAAGCTTGGGTTTATTTGCACAGGCAAAGAGGAAGAGGAAACACTTTGAGGATTATTAGAAAGACCTCCCTTTGGTTTGAATTTCAGCCAGGACTTGTCTGCCACTGTAAGGAGAAACTTACCAATTTCAGAACTATGTTCAGTTTTAGCTACATACACTCAGACCAAATATCTGGGAACATCAGGAAAAAAAGGAATTGTCAGAAAGCTGTCTCTATCTCTTCCTACTTTTTACTCTCCCACCTAAGGCTTAAAAACTAAGTAACTAATGCGGGCTAAAGGAAAAATACATTTTGTAAGTTACATATGTATTTAGTAGCAACCTATCTCCTGATTTTTTTGGGAGGCGGGGAGGTACTTCAACATCTGGAAAACATCCTCAGATATGGAAGTCAGTGCCAAAGACCTCTGAGGACAAAGGAAAGGAGCTGCCACAAGGCCTGTCTGTGAAGTCACTCTGCAGGAAACAATAGCAGAGGTGTCTTCTGGCCAGAATCTATTTTGAATTAGTTGTGTGAAAATTGAGGTTGCTGATGTGGCAAAGCCCAGGCAAGGGAGGAATGAGGGTGGAGGGAGGGAGTGCTGCTTGAAGCTGACGCTCCAAAAAGTTCCCAAAAAGAGGAAGAACATAGCAGAATCTGTAGTCTGAAGCCACTCAATGTAGAAGCAGTCTTGTGTCTCGGTTATGACCCTGGAATATCAAGAAAAAGCTAAAAGATGTACATTTTGTTTTGTGTATTAAGTTAGAAAAGAGTTTTAGAAAGATTTCTATAAAAGTTGGTCAACAATGTTGACATATCAAAGGGGAAGTCTCAGATGTCCACATCGGAGAGAAGGGAGTGGGCCCGTGCTGAGAGCTTACTCTGTTAGGTGCTCTCAACTATTGTATCATTCGGCCATCACAGCTCTGGTGAGGTATTCTTATTCCATTTTTCCTTTGGGGAAACTCAGGCTCAGAGATACTAGGTAACTTGCCTGTAGTCAAATAGTAGCTGAGGAAGGATTTGAACCTACTTCTTAGGACATTACAAATCATATCACCATTTATGTAGAAACTTTGTTTTTCAACGATGTGCAGGACAGGTTTTGTTGTTCCACTTTGTGGGTCCTCTTTCAGGCTGCTTGAAATAAAGCCGTCTGAGGACAGGCACTGGCTTGGTTTAATGTGAGTAATTAGTGCCTCGTGCCCCCTGATATTTAATGTTTTCCAAGGCTAGAAGGAGAATGAGAAGTGGTAATTCATCTACAATGACTTGCACATAATAAGAATTCAATAAATGTTATCTCTCATCATGATGATGATATGAAGATGACTAAATAATCTCTGCCTGAAAGGATTTCCTCTGACAGACTATTGATTTCTGCCAAAGGATAAAGATGGTCATCTCAGCATCATTAGTTATGAAGCATTTATAAAATGAAGGTGAGGAAACAGGCTCTGTAGCCCAGAGCTTAACTCCCTGTTCTGCTGTCTCCTAATAGTGCTACAGAGCTCACCTGTTATGTAATGGAAGGCAAAGTATATCTATTAGTAGTTTTTGTTATTTTAGGCAATGAGAAACATTAGAGGTTTTTCTCCTTTTAGAGCTAGAATAACTTTCTAAATAGTCTTGTGGAGGTTTTCTTTGGGAATATACACAGCTTTTCAATTCTGCTGAGTGACAAATGTTCTCTTAGCTAGTAAGAAGCTGTCCTTTTGCATAGCCGAAGCACATCCTCACTTGACCAACCCCTCCATTCCTTTTGTGAAGACAAAATACTATTCATAGTGAAGTTCCCATTTGGGGCTAAAGGCAGATGAGGGGACAGCATCTTTTAGCCTTGACTTGCACACAAGAACACCAGAAGGGGAGTTAATTACCAATTAGATTGTGCTGAAAGTAATTGCTAGAAAACTTCAGAGTGGGGACAGAATTGATGCCTGGGATGAAGTGGTCAGGTAGGTTTCTTGGAGGACACAGTCCTGAACTAGTGGGGCCCAAAATAGTCCTCAAGGCAGATAAAAGCCAGACTTAAACGGTATGAATCTCAACTCTGCCACTTACTAGTGACCTTGGTAGCTTTCTGCATCTTTCTGTGCATCGGTTTCTTCATTTATAAAATAGGAATAATAGTAACACCTACCTCATAGATTGTTTTGAGGATTAAATGAATTGGTATATCTCAAGTGCTGAAAACAGTGCCTGACACCTAGTAAAAGCTGAATGAATATTAGGTAATTTTATTAAAGACTGGGGAGGTTTGGGTAGTCAGAGAGGAGAAGCCAGATCTCAGAGGCAGGAAAGAGAATTCAGGTTAAATTTACCTTCCCTCCCAGCCAAGGCAGGAGACCTGACTCTTCCCATTCCCCAGTGACACAGCCGAGGGCAAAATGTTTTCCTATTGACACCCCTGAAGACATAAGTGAGTGACTCCCTTGGTGGCTGCAAGCTGGTAAGCAGTTTTTGGAAGAGCTTAGTTCGTTTTTTTTTGGAATGTATTTGGGCCTGGGGAAATGCTGGCCCTGAGGGGCATATTTATTTCTCTTAGAAAACATTGCTTTTTGGAAATTCAAGACTTGACTACTCAGCTTCACTCAAAGCCATGCTTGAGCCCAGCTATTGGTTTCCATATGAGACTTCAGGGAAGACCTGGGTCTCGCCTGAGGTTGGATCTGTTCTTAAGACACCATATGGGTTCTTTTAACCATGAAATAGGCATTTATTTATCATCTTCAATATGCTATGTTTCTGCCTTTGTGGAGCTCAAAATTTATTAGGTGACATAGTAAAGTAAAGAGGCAATTGCATTGTAATGTGACAAATTTTCTCATGGGAGAAGTGTAGGACACCATGGAAGCAAGTGGGAGATGCAGCTGGTCCAGTCCAGGATGGTGGAAGAAGAAACATGTAAATGAAGACCCAAAGGAGGGCCGGGTGCAGTGGCTCATGCCTGTAATTCTAGCACTTTGGGAGGCCAAGGTGGGCAGATCACCTGAGGTCAGGAGTTTCAGACCAGCCTGGCCAACATGGTGAAACCCCATCTCTACTAAAAATACAAAAAATTAGCTGGGCATGGTGACGCATGCCTGTAATCCTGGTTACTTGGGATGCTGAGGCAGAAGAATCGCTTGAACCCAGGAGGCAGAGGTTGCAATGAGCTGAGATCGGGGCACTGCACTCCAGCCTGGGCAACAAGAGTGAAACTCCATCTCAAAAGACCCGGTGGAGGAGGGTTTAGCCTAAAGCTGTGGGGTTTGGGGAATGGGTGGGATTGTGGAAAGTAGAAGGAATGTCTATGAGGCTGTGAGTACTGACCTGCTGATGTGGGCTAAGGTTAATACTATGTGTGCATATATGCATATGTGTTGTATATGTGTGTAAGGGGAAAGAAAGATGAGATGGGATGGTGCAGTTTAGGATAGTCAAGAAAGACTTGATCTGGATTAAGGAGGAAAAAGTCAGTTTTTGTAATGTCTTACTGGCCAACTTTGGGTAAGTCCCTTCACTTGTATGGAACTTGTAAAATGGAGAGAGTAATAATATAAATTTGGCCTATTTCCTAAGGCTATTTCATAATAGTACTCTGAAAGCGCTTAAAACTTATAGTAGTACACATATTTAAAGAGCTATCATTGTCATGTTACTATTTCATTTAGGAATCATGTTATGATTTCATTTAGACTATAAATCTGTAGTACTAGGAATATGTGAATGTGAATGATTAGGAATCATCATTATGAACAGTATCTTTAATATTTCCACTGCTATCATTAGAGGCTGAGAAGTAGAGCCTCTGTTTATGATGGTGGGCAGTGTTTGTAAATGGTCGACCATTCCTCCTGCCATTCCACCTGTCCCCACCTCCTCCACCTACTTACACACAAAGGTGGTGACAGAATATATTAAAAAAATGGAGGCTATGTTTCTCCAAATCCAGTTTACAGAATAGCAATTCTTGTGATTACTTTTCCATTATTGGTTTACAGTTATTACTTGGTCAGATGGGTCAGGCAATGGCGGGACCACTGTGGATGGTGGCATAATATGATACAGCAGGGAGACTTCCCTGCAGAGGGATGATGGGGAGGACTTCAAAGACAAGCTCCAGAAATAGGGCATATGGAAGCCAATCTGGTCGTCAGAAAAGTCTATTAATCTTCCATTCTGACTGGAAGGCCACCATGTGAACTTGGCAGGTTTTCTTTCTCAAAGCCTCAGTTTCTTTATCTTTAAATTGGAGATAATAATACCAATTTTATATATAATAAGTATGTCAGATTTTATGTAACTCATCAATAAATGAGGCAACCAGTGAGATGACATAACTGGCTTACAGGATAATTCAAAGAACCACACATAATATAGGCAATAAGGAATGCCGAAATGAATATACAAATAAGTGCAAGCTGAGTCTATTAAAAGGCAACAATCAATTGCATTCCGCTGGGCAGATTCATTTGCATTTCAATGGATGAAAGTTATTTGCATCGTTGTCAGTTTTCTGCATTTTACAGTGTTGAGGAATAGCTAAAAATGATCATAACCCAGATCATGGCTTGTTTTCCATTTATAATACTCAGTAATCTTTTTGGTCCATTTTAGTCTTTTTTACAATTTTCCCTCACTTAATTAAGTAGAGATAATGCACACAGAGTGCTCGATAAAGAGTAAGTGCTCAATCAATGCTAGCTATTATAAAAATCATTTAAATAATAGTAATAATAAAAATTTTCTGCACTGCTGGCAGAGTTATCTCTCCAAAGTACAGCTTTAGCCATGATAGCTTCTTCTCACATTCAGTGACTCATCATTGTCTCTGAAATAAATTCCACACTTCTTAACTAGATATTTAAAGTTCTTTGATCTGTCTCCATCTAAACTTGCCAGTCTATTTTCTACACATAACTCCTTGCAAGATCTGTCATGATGACTAGAATTTTACCATTTGGGATCAATCTTTTTTGATAATGAAGAGTTTGGGGTCTCTAAGTGCTCCCTCTGAAGATGCAAATGTCACTAAGAAAGGATTTTGCCCAGAAATGATCTGGCAGCAACACAGTTGCCCAAATTAGCAAGTGTATTAGTATGCTTGGGCTGCCATAACAAAATGTTTAAGCTTGGGTGGCTTAAACAACAGACATTATTTTTTCTCACAGTTTTAGAGGCTGGGAAGTCCATGATCAAGGTGCTAGCTGATTGGGTTTCTCATACTGGCTCTCTCCCTAGTGCAGATAGCCATCTTGTTGCTGTGTCCTCACATGGCCTTTCTTCTGTGCATGTGGAGGGAGAGAGAGATTTCTGATGTTTCTTCCCCTTTTGATAAGGACCCCAGTCCTATCATATTTAGGTCCCCACCCTTATGACCTCATTCAACCTTAATTACCCTCCTCAAGGTCTTATCTCCGAATACAGTTACATCAAGGTGTTGGGATTTCAACATGTGAATTTTGAGGGGACACAATTCAATCTATACAGCAACATACTAGAAGATAGAGTGTAGTCAAGAATGGAGACTGGGGGCTGAGTACGGTGGCTCACATCTGTAATCCCAGCACTGGGAGGCCAAGGTGGAAGGATCACTTGAGCCCAGGAGTTCAAGACCAGCTTGGGCAACATGGCAAAATTGTATCTTTACAAAAAATACAAAAATTAGCTGGGCATTGTGGCGCATGCTTGTGGTCCCAGCTACTTGGAGGCTGAGGTGAGAGGATCACTTGAGCCCAGGAAGATGAGGCTGCAGTGAGCCGTGATTGTGACACTGCACTCAAGACTGGGTGACAAAATGAGACCCTGTCTCAGAAAAAAAAAAAAAAGAAGGGAGAGAAACTGGGAAGGCCGGCTTCACCATTGTTCCACAAAATTATTCTGCTGAGTTTTCTTTGAGATGAGGTCAACACAGCTCTTACTTGAAGGACTCTGAACCTGACTCCCATATTCCAGAACAGGAGTCTTAGCTGGGGAAGTTGAAGTGTGGGACTGGGTTCTCTTCTGCCACTCTCTCAGCCTCCAGTGGGTGTCTCACTTAAGCTGAAAACTGGGGACAGCTGCCTAGGACTGGCTGAGATTTTCACTGAAAGACAAATGCCCAGAAATGCTTCTCTTAAAAGATTCCTAAGAATCTTTCCTAAGAATCCTTTTCCTAAGAAACCTTCTCTTAAAAGATTCCTAAGGTTCTGTAGTTTGCTCTTTTGAGTGTCTAAAACATATGATTTTCTTTGTTCGTACATTTGATTTTTGTCCAGACATGTTTATTTTAAAGTTTTCCATTCGTACCACTCTTTAGGGACATTATAGGGCCTCATTTGGCTTAATTAAAACGTCTAATCCATCACAACGCTAATAGGTTAAAAAAACCACAAAATAGATGCATGATTTAGGGGTAGCAAAACACTTGGAATTAACTAATGAAGTTTTCGATTTGGGAAAAGTATTATTTCTTTTTCAAAGTGTGTTATATGCCAAACTCAATTACTAAGGTTTACAGGAAGACATTTGGGTAATTTCAGAAGCAATTGCAGTAGGTACTATCATATGAAATTGTCTGCTGAGTGGGTAGATATCACTTTCTATTATTATGGTTTGTTTATTGGGAGCCAAGAGGGATGAGAGTGTTAAGTGGTGTGCACATTAAGTTGAGGCAGTGAAACAGTGAAAAAGAAAAAATAACTGGATTTGGAGGCTAATAGACAACTAGCTCTGTGACACTGGTTAAGTCCCTTAATTTTTAGGCCACAGTTGACTTATCTGTAAAATGATTGTTGATGACCTCTAAAGTTCTGTAGTAGTTAGCATAGTTTTAGCTGTTGGAATAAACTCCACAATTCCAGTGGCTCAATCCGATAGAAATAAACTTAAAATACTTTTGGCTGTTGAAGTTTTTTTTCTTTTTTAAATGAAATTTAAAATTGAAGTATGGGATGCATGCTGAAAAATGCACAAATCAAAAGCGTGTAGCTCAATTAAGTTATGAAAAAGTGAATGCCCTTGTAACAGCATCCCAGGAACATTTTCTATAGCTCTCCAATCACTCTCCCTCCAAATTCTTCAAAGCAACCACCATTCCGACTTTGAAAATCATAACTTAGTTTTGCTAGTGCTCATATACCATATAAATGAAATCATATATGGCCATTGATGTGCATAAAGTATGTATACTTTTGTGTTTAACTTCTCTGAAAGAGCTATAATCATGAGATTCATACATACTGTTATATGTAGCAGCAATACACTAATTTTGATTGTTTTGCAGTATTCTATTATATGAATACACCAAAATTTATCCATCCTCTGTTACTGGATATTTGGATTGTTATGAATAATGCTGCTGTGAAGATTCTCAGACATTCATTTGAGGTTGTGTGTGTCCGTGTGTGTGTGTGTGTCCATTTCTATTGGTACAGATTTAGGCATTGCATTGTTAAAAAAAAAAGCACTAACAGTTTTCAAAGTGTTTGTACAAGTTTCTTCTTCTAACAGCAGGATATGAATGTTCCTGTTCCTCCTCATTCTCACCAATCCTTGGTATTGTTGATCTTTCTAATTTTAGCTATATTGGTGGGAATAAAGTGACATCTCATTGTATTTTTAACTTACATTTCCATAAGGAGCTCATAAGGTTAGGTAACTTTTCATATGTTTATAAGCCATTTGAATATTCTTTTTGTTAAGTGACTGTGTAAGCTCCTTACCTATTTTTATATTGGGTTATTATTTAGCAATCCAATATAAAAATAGACATTCCTTATTTATTTTGCATATGAGCTCTTTGTCAGGTCTATGACACTATATTTTTTAAAATTACTTTTTACTAAAAATGGCAGTGAATGCTAAATATCCAGCTTTACAATAAGTACAGTAATAGCAACTCAAACTAAAACAAAACATACTTCTGATGGCCATTATTTTTCTGTTTAGGACAATTTTAAAATCTTGTTTGTCACAAAAACAGGAATGTACCTATACAAAGGCTCAAAATAGGCCATCCTTTTAAACAAAAAGGCAATGATTCACAAAAGACTATGAATAGAACATGTAACTAGTTGACACAAATCTAATAGGATTTGTTAAAATCAGTCACATCTAACACATCTGAAGTGTTCTCGTATGAAGTATCACATGAAGAAAAGAAGACTTTATCAACATCTAAAAAAGTGGGTTTGCTCATGGACAATCTGACAAGTTACCATAAAAAGTGTTTCCTGACACATAAGGAAATGCAACATTATCTTCTTAAACCTTTTAGTTCAAGTCTTTCCACTCAATAAAATAGCAGAGGATGTGAAACTGAGAAAATATATTTGAGTACAAACAGCTTGTGAAACTTAACACTTTTTTCATCATTAGAGGGTTTTACCAAACAACCAACTTGTCTGCTCAGTAGGCATTTCAGATGTGAGAGACACTTCTCTATACAGGAGCCTGTACTGTCTTCAATCCTATGTGTCAAGTGTCTACCACAGGCAAACAGCTCGTTTCCCCATTTTGTAGTAATGCAATCTTCCTATTAGCAAAAAGAGGTAACCAGCCCCTGTAGACTGAAGGGACCAGAGTCACAGGATAAGGATTTCCTCTTAATATTTTTTATTTTGATGTTTGAACTCCTGATGCAATATTCTAGAACAGGGTGTCAGGACCTGCTATGCTCAAGGGACTGACCAAGGAAAAAGCTCTGTTTATTTTGTGTGATTTGATGCACGGATGAAAAACTCAACACACAATAACAGAAGTTGGTTGTTAATAAATCACATCCTAGTCTTTCAGCACTTCCACAAGCAGATGACATTTTCAGTTTTCTAGCTCTTGTAGTTTTAACACTGCAACATCAATGATGCATATATGTCCAGAATCAGTTAAAAAGACCGTCAAATTATTTTATTTCATCTATTTGTTCACTCTCTTGGTCCCAAGTATATTGGAATGATTACCTTTTGGCATTCTCTGCTATTGTGGGTTGGGGTGCTCTCGATTGTCTCCGTGTTTTGTGAGCTGGTTGGGAGAGGGAGCTTGGGAAGGATGTACCACTGTCGGGAGATTGTGAATCACTGGGATGCCTCCAAGGATGATCCCTTCCGTGGCTGCAGGGAGTGCTCCTGGAGCCACACCCACGATGCCTGGCAGATACCTGTATGTGGCACCACTGAGCTCGAGATGAATTGCTTGCTGGTCTATTACTGACCAAGGCGCTGATGTGACAAAGAATTCTTGTTCACACAGTTTCTTGAGCTTTCTGAATGTAACCTGTGATGGCTCAACAGATCTCGGTGGCAGGTGCCTCTCATCTCCAGTGACGCCTGCTCACTGTACCAGGCAGTGTGGGGAATACAGATAAAATTCCTTGCTTCTTTAAACGGACCCTGAGCAAAGCCAAAGGGCTCTGATTTCTGCATGTCGAGGGCTGCGCCTCTATCCTGCTCTCTTTGAGTGCCTGTCCTAAGGCTTTCTTGTCTACCAAGCCACCACGGGCTGCGTTCACAAGGAATTCTCCCTGCCCCATCTGCTTTACAGTAAAGTCATTGGTGAGGTTGTGGTTATGTTCATTGAAACTGCAGTGCATGGAGAGGCGGTCACTCTGATACAGCAAATCCTGCAGGGCATAGACCCTCTGCAGGCCCAGGGACTGCTCTATCCCATCCTGCAAGTAGGGATTATAAAATAAGACACTGAATCTGAAGGCCTTGGCTCGAACTGCAACTGCCTGCTCCGTGCCACTGAAGCCGAAGAGGCCCAGCGTCTTCGCAGGGATGCAGGCCGCTCCTGATCCACCTCTGCTCCAGGCTCTTTACCCACGTGCCTTCCCGCAGCGCCTGGTACAGCCACGGTTCCTCCGGTACAGATTGAGGATGTGGCAGATGGTGGAGTCGGCTGTTTCTTCCTCGGCTTGGAAGGGATGTTGCACACAGCAATCCCGAGCTCACAGCCAGCCTTGATGTCCACATTGTCGTGGCCAGTGCCTATGTGCAACAGTCACTCTCAGGGCCTTGAACTTCTCCAGGTCCTCCCTGGAGAAGGTGATTTTGTGGTACATCATGGTGCCCACGGCTTCATTTAAAACATTCTGGTGGATTTCCTGCGTGGACTGTGCATCACAAAAGGCCACGGTGGCCAGGTCCTTCAGGATGGGCATCTCCACGGTGCAGTTGCAGTGGTCCAGCAGCGCCACAGGGGGTGGGGTGCTCGGGGCCGTTCAGGACGTGGGGGCGGATACCTTCACAGATTGTGTCCAATCGCTGCCTCTTGACCTTGTGCTTATCCACAAGGGCCATTCTTACGGAACTGTGCAAATCTCAGATCAAAAGGCAAAGCAATCCTCTAAGAACTTAGGGAAACTTGCAGGAGTCTGCGTGCATGACGCCACCATGAACCCAGTATAAATCTGTCCACTGACTCTATAGCCTGATGTGATTTTTTTCTCTACTTCACTTTGAATGTCCTAAAGATTTTGCTTTATATTACTCTAGAGCTCATATATATTCACACTGTTTTATCCTCATTGAAATTTGTACCCTTTGGTATTAAAAAAATACCCCTCCCTGACTTGTTAAATACTTTTTAGCCTGAATTTAACTTTGTATAATATTCAGATTGTGATTTTCTTCTTTTTGTGTGAGTTTGCCTAATATATTTTTGTCCATTCTATTATTTTCAGCTTTTCTGAGACTCTATATTCAGCACAGAATTGAATTTTATGTTGTGATATAATCTGAATATGTCTTTTTAAAAAGGTGAGTTCAACTCTTTCACATTTATTAGTATAACAAATATAATATCCCAATCCTTTATTTCTTTATATAGTACCTATTGATTTTCTCCTATGGCCAATGGATAGAATGAGGGCATACCTTTTCCTGTCTGTTTCCTGCTCTGCTTCCTGGTACTACAATTATATTATCTTCTTACTATTTACCTTTGTATTCTATATAATTAGGTCTTGGATTTGATTTTTTAAAAGCATATCCTTTATCCTCAGCAGAATCATTGTATCTACCATGCCTCTCATTTTTTTTTCTTCCTCTGTTGATATTTGTTGGTTATAATAATTCTACATTGTCAGGGCATATAACATTTGCATTTTGTTCTGTCACTCTTCACTTGGCATTTGTTTTAAGCTTGGTAATCCATTTAAGCAAAGGGGACTTTGTTTTACTTGTCTTTTTGTCATAACTTTACTAGTAATCTTTTGGTTAGATAGAGTTTGGCTTCTAGTAGATTCCTGTTGCAAATAAGAGGGCTTATGCAAATAATCCAATTTGTCCATTTTATTTAAACCTAAATCACAGCTTCAGTGAATACAAAAATCCTTGAATCTCATCTTCTTTTCAGAAGGTTTCAAAGGTGTTGTGCTACTCTCTTCTACCACTGAACATTGCTATGAACATTTTCCCTCTTGACTTTGTGACTCTATTTTTTTGTTGTTGTTGTTGTTGAGACTAGATGGTAGCCTAACTAGAAGTGGTGTTTTTTTTTTTAATTTTTTTTATACTTTAAGTTTTAGGGTACATGTGCACAACGTGCAGGTTAGTTACATATGTATACATGTGCCATGTTGGTGTGCTGCACCCAGTAACTCGTCATTTAACATTAGGTATATCTCCTAATGCTATCCCTCGCCCCTCCCCCCACCCCACAACAGGCCCCAGTGTGTGATGTTCCTCTTCCTGTGTTCACGTGTTCTCATTGTTCAATTCCCACCTATGAGTGGGAACATGTAGTGTTTGGTTTTTTGTCCTTGTGATAGTTGGCTGAGAATGATAGTTTCCAGCTTCATCCATGTCCCTACAAAGGACATGAACTCATCATTTTTATGGCTGCATAGTATTCCATGGTATATATGTGCCACGTTTTCTTAATCCAGTCTATCATTGTTGGACATTTGGCTTCATTCCAAGTCTTTGCTATTGTGAATAGTGACACAATAAATATACGTGTGCATGTGTCTTTACAGCAGCATGATTTATAATCCTTTGGGTATATACCCAGTAATGGGATGGCTGGGTCAAATGGTGTTTCTAGTTCTAGATCCCTGAGGAATCACCACACTGACTTCCACAATGGTTGAACTAGTTTACAGTCCCACCAACAGTATAAAAGTGTTCCTATTTCTCCACATCCTCTCCAGCACCTGTTGTTTGCTGACTTTTTAATGATTGCCATTCTAACTGGTGTGAGATGGTATCCCACTGTGGTTTTGATTTGCATTTCTCTGATGGCCAGTGATGATGAGCATTTTCTCATGTGTCTGTTTGCTGCATAAATGTCTTCTTTCGAGAAGTGTCTGTTCATATCCTTTGCCCACTCTTTGATGGGATTGTTTGATTTTTTCTTGTAAATTTGTTTGAGCTCACTGTAGATTCTGGATATTAGCCCTTTGTCAGATGGGTAGATTGCAAAAATTTTCTCCCATTTTGTAGGTTGCCTGTTCACTCTGATGGTAGTTTCTTTTGCTGTGCAGAAGCTCTTTAGTTTAATTAGATCCCATTTGTCAATTTTGGCTTTTGTTGCCATTGCTTTTGGTGTTTTAGACATGAAGTCCTTGCCCATGCCTATGTCCTGAATGGTAATGCCTAGGTTTTCTTCTAGGGTTTTTATGGTTTTAGGTCTAACATTTAAGTCTTTAATCCATCTTGAATTAATTTTTGTATAAGGTGTAAGGAAGGGATCCAGTTTCAGCTTTCTACATATGGCTAGCCAGTTTTCCCAGCACCATTTGTAGATTCAATGCCATCCCCATCAAGCTACCAATGACTTTCTTCACAGAATTGGAAAAAACTACTTTGAAGTTCATGTGGAACCATAAAAGAGTCCGCATTGCCAAGTCAATCCTAAGCCGAAAGAATAAAGCTGGAGGCATCAAACTACCTGACTTCAAACCATACTACAAGGCTACAGTAACCAAAACAGCATGGTACTGGTACCAAAACAGATATAGACCAATGGAACAGAGCCCTCAGAAATAATGCTGCATATCTACAACCATCTGATCTTTGACAAACCTGATAAAAAGAAGAAATGGGGAAGTGCTGTGTTTTATGATTGGTTTGGGGAATGTATTTGGCTTTCTCAGGCTGTTCCTAATTGGAAGCGGGTGGGGAGGGTTGCAGGGGTGAATGAGAACATCGAATTAAGCTGATAGTTCTTGACCAAGTCCTGGCTGTTTTGGGCCAGTTGCTACAGGGGTTGTTATTTGGTTTTCTGGTCACTGCAGAGTGTAGGTCATAGTTGTGTTTGTATATATGGTCTTGATATTGTCCATTTGTATATTCAGTCTCTCAATTTTGCTTTTTTTCTTTTTTTGGACATTCTGATTATTTTTATTCTGGCTAACTTTAACTGTCTTCCATATCAATTACCTTCTCTGAAGTCTCTTAAACTTTATTTCCACTTAATGTTTTTCTTTCCTTCGTGTCTCTTCATGTCTCATACTGTGTTAACTGGTGGTTGTTTTCCATTTTGCTCCTTCTAATTTTGCTTTTATTTCTGTGAGGGCCCTATTTTTTTCTTTTCTGAATGCTTTCAGCCCATATTTAGCTCTTCTGGTTTTGCTCTTTCTTCCTTGAGTTCTCGCATATGAGCTTTGTGTGCATGTCTAACAGAGGACATTGCTTTTTAGTTCTTTTAAATTTCTATTGCAATTTTCCTTTTCTCCATGGCACTGTTCTGTATTCTTCTTCGCCTTTCTTTAGAAAGCATTTGCTTTTCTTTGTTCTTTTCTTTTTTCCCTCTTATCTTTGTATGAATTCTATGCTTTTTAAGAAAATTACTCAACTTTAAAGGAGGCAAACATTTCTTGACCCACTAAACGTGTAAGGGAGGAGAAAGGCTATTCAGATTAGTATTTTTTTCTATGGTCCAGGATTTTGTGTGTAATTTCATTTAGTCTTCATTCAACGAAGACAGTCAGCTCTACTGCTTTTAATTTACTATTATTTTAAATACATTTCTCTATTCTCTTCTGACGCCATAGACACAGATTGAAAACACATGTTTCTTCATTTATCCCAGCTTTCCCTGTTTCTTGGATCTCACAGATACACCCTTAGTTTGCATATCCCCGTCTTTCTATTACAAACTAAAATTGGCATCACAGTGTGTGCCCCTCACTTTCAAGAAGTAAATGTTGTCTCACACTTTTTGGAAGCCGCAGTTAGGTCTTTCTCTCTAGAATCTGTTTTCTGGCTCCTACCTGCATGGCCCCTTCTGAATTACAATTGTTGTTTGCAGCTCTTGAATTTTTGTAGGCAGAGTTGGTGTGTGCATGGGTGTCTGTCTGTGCTGCTATCACAGAATACCTGAGACTGGGTAACTTATATATAACGGAAATTTGTATCTCATAGTCTGGAGTCTGGGAAGTCTAAGATCAAGGCACTGGCAGATTCAGTGTCTGGTAAAAGCCTGGTCTTTCTGGTCTCTGCTTCCATGATAGCTCCTTGTTGCTATGCCCTCTGGAGGGGACTAATGCTGTGTCCTCTCATAGCCAAAGAAACAAAAGGGCAAAAAGGGTCAAACACTGTATAAAACCCCTTTAAAGGCCTTAATTTCATTCACAAAAGAGGAGCCCTCATGACCTAATCACCTCCTAAAGCCTTTACCGCTTAATACTGCTGCATTGGAGATTAAGTTTGAACGTGTTTGGAGGCACGCAAACATTCAAACCATAGCATTTCACCCCCGGCCCCCCAAAGTTCAAGTCCTTCACATATACAAAATACATTCTTTCTATCTCAATAGCACCTAAAATCTTAACTCAATGCTGATTGAATTCAAAAGTCTGAAGTTCAGAGTCTTATCTAAATATCATCTAAATCAGATATCGCTGAGACACAAGGTATGATTCATTCTGAGGTAAATTCCCCTCCAGCTGTGAGCCTATGAAATCAAACAAGCTATATGCTTCCAAGATACAATGGTGGAACAGGCATAGGATAGACATTCTCATTCTAACTAGGAGAAATAGGAAGAACAAAAAGGGTAACAAGTCCCACGTAAGTCTAAAAGCTAACAAGGCAAACAGCATTAAATCTTGGGGCTTGAGAATAATCTCTGACTCCATGTCTTACTTTTTAGTCACTTGGTTGGGGTTGGGTTCCCAAGGCTTCAGGGGACTCTGCTCCATGGCATTGCTGGGTACAGCCCATGCTACAGCTCTCATGGGTTGAGGCCTAGAGCCTGTAGCTCTCCTGGGCTAGACTTGGACATTGGTGGATCTATAGTTGTTCAGTCTTGGGGGAAGCCACACCCCTAAGGCTTCATAGCGCATCCCCTTAGTGGAGGCTGTCTGCAGTGGCCCTGACCCCATAGCTGTAATGGGCATTGCCTTAATGGGGATGCTCTGTGGTGGCCCATCTCTGTGGAAGTTCTCTGCCTGGGCCCCAGGTCTCTCCAAGGTACTGTTTGGAATCTAGGTGGTGGTAGCCATGCCTCCTCAGCTTGTGCACCCTGCACCTGCAGAATCAGTACCATGTGGACACCACCAAGGCTTATAGCTTGTGCCCTCTGGAATGGCAGCCCAAGCCACACCAGGGTGGCTAAGGATTGCTGCATTAGCATGTGTGGAGCAGAAGCTTGAGGTGGCCCTGGGCAGCAAGACCCAAGTCCCATGCTACCCTGGGCTCGCCCCTTGAAACCATTCTGCTTTCAAAGCCTTGGTACTCTGACCTATGGTGAGAGTGGTAGCCTCAAAGTTCTCCAAAATACCTTTCAGGTCATTCTTCCATCATCTTGATCAACGCACCCAACTTTCTTCTATTTATACTAATCTCTCCATCAAAATGTTTGCTTAGCTACATCCTTGGTGTTCTCTCCAGAATGTGTTTTCTCATTTTTACAGGCTGAGAATTTTCCAATTAAGTTCTGCATCCCTTTTAGTTAAAAATTTTGCCTTTAGTTTATCTCTTTCTGCATTTTACTATAAGCAGTGAAGTAATTGCCATGCAGCCCGTTCAATACTTTGTTTAGAGATTTCTTTTGCCCAGGATCCTAGTTCTTCACTCTTAAGTTTCAACTTCCACAAAACACTAGGACAAGGACACAATTCAGTCAAGGACACAATTTGGCCTTTGCCACTTTATAACAAGGATGGCCTTTCCTCCAGTTTCCAATATCATATATTGATACCTATTTCCATTTAAGACCTCATTAGAATGGTCATTAGTGTCTTTATTTCTACCAACATTCTGTTCACAACCACTTAGATAATCTGAGAGAAATGAGGCTCTTTCTACAACTCTTCTCTTCTGAGCCCTCACCAGGATCTCCCTGAGTGCTCTGTTCACAGCAATTCAGGCTTTTTCTTGCCTGTTCCTCCAAACTCTTTCAGCCTCCACCCATTACGTGGTTCCAAAGCCACGTCCACAATTTTAATTATTTATTATAACAACATCCTACACTCAGTATCAATTTTTGTCTTAGTCTGTTGTGTTACTATAACAAAATGCCTGAGACCTAGTAATTTATAAATAATAGAAATTTATTTCTCACAGTGTCGAGGCTGGGAAGTCTAAGATTAAGGCACAAGTAGGTCTGATGTTTGGTGAAGGCCCGGTCTTTGCTTCTAAGATGATGCTTTGTTGCTGTGTTCTCACATGGCAGAAGCTGGAAGGGCAAACTAGACCAAGCTAGTTTCCTCCATCGAAAAACATTCCTAATCCTATTCACAAGGGAGGAGCCCTCATGACCTAATCAACTCCTAAAGACCCCACCGCTTAATACTGTTGCATTGGAGATTAAGTTTCAACGTGAATTTTGGAGGGATACAAACATTCAAGGCAGGGATCTGAGGTTTTAACTACCTTCCTGTTTTGCTGAAAGTGGACTTTCTTTTTGTTTCTTTTTGTTCTTGCCACTTTTGCATGATTTTTATCTTTTTTTTGCAAGACGATAAGTAGGAAATGTTGCAACCTCCTCTGAGATCAAGATAGGGCCACTACACTCCAGCCACTCTTAGCCATCATGTACAAATGATCATTTCAAAGTTCCCGTAGGAGGACCAGGGAATGATGGCATCTGGCAGTGACTAGGAATGTCCCTCAGCATGGCTCACTCAAAAGAAGAAATTCCACCACTCCTGTGACTAGATCAATTTATTTCTCTCTCTGAGTTTTCTCCACTTCAGGTGGCATTTAAGTCGTCACATCCATAGTCTTCATTTTTAAAAATCTGGAGGAGCTGGTACCATTCCTTCGGAAAATATTCCAATCAATAGGAAAAGAGGGAATCCTCCCTAACTCATTTTATGAGGCCAGCATCATCCTGATACCAAAGCCTGGCAGAGACACAACAAAAAAAGAGAATTTTAGACCAACATCCCTGATGAACATCAATGCAAAAATCCTCAATAAAATACTGGGAAACTGAATCCAGCAGCACATCAAAAAGCTTATCTACCATGACCAACTGGGCTTCATCCCTGGGATGCAAGGCTGGTTCAACACATGCAAATCAATAAACGTAATCCAGTATATAAACAGAACCAAAGACAAAAACCACGTGATTATCTCAATAGACGCAGAAAAGGCCTTTGACAAAATTCAACAACCCTTCATGCTAAAAACTCTCAATAAATTAGGTATTGATGGGATGTATCTCAAAATAATAAGAGCTATTTATGACAAACCCACTGCCAATATCATACTGAATGGGCAAAAACTGGAAGCATACCCTTTGAAAACTGGCACAAGACAGGGATGCCCTCTCTCACCACTCCTGTTCAACATAGTGTTGGAGGTTCTGGCCAGGGCAATCAGGCTGGAGAAAGAAATAAAGGGTATTCAGTTAGGAAAAGAGGAAGTCAAATTGTCCCTGTTTGCAGATGACATGATTGTATATCTAGAAAACCCCATCGTCTCAGCCCAAAACCTCCTTAAGCTGATAAGCAACTTCAGAAAAGTCTCAGGATACAAAATCAATGTGCAAAAATCACAAGCATTCTTATACACCAATAACAGACAAACAGCCAAATCATGAGTGAACTCCCATTCACAATTGCTTCAAAGAGAATAAAATACCTAGGGATCCAACTTACAAGGGATGTGAAGGACCTCTTCAAGGAGAACTACAAACCACTGCTCAATGAAATAAAAGAGGATACAAACAAACGAAGAACATTCCATGCTCATGGATAGGAAGAATCAATATAGTGAAAATGGCCATACTGCCCAAGGTAATTTATAGATTCAATACCATCCCCATCAAGCTACCAGTGACTTTCTTCACAGAATTGGAAAAAGCTACTTTAAAGTTCATATGGAACCAAAAAAGAGCCCGCATTGCCAAGTCAATCCTAAGCCAAAAGAACAAAGCTGGAGGTATCACACTACCTGACTTCAAACTATACTACAAGGCTACAGTAATCAAAACAGCATGGTACTGGCACTAAAACAGAGATATAGACCAATGGAACACAGCAGAACCCTCAGAAATAATACAACACATCTACAACTATCTGATCTTTGACAAACTTGACAAAAACAAGAAATGGGGGAAGGATTCCCTATTTAATAAATGGTGCTGGGAAAACTGGCTAGCCATATGTAGAAAGCTGAAACTGGATCCCTTCCTTACACCTTATACAAACATTAATTCAAGACGGATTAAAGACTTAAATGTTAGACCTAAAGCCATAAAAACCCTAGAAGAAAACCCAGGCAATACCATTCAGGACATAGGCATGGGCAAGGACTTCATGTCTAAAACACCAAAAGCAATGGCAACAAGACAAAATCGACAAATGGGATCTAATTAAAGAGCTTCTGCACAGCAAAAGAAACTACCATCAAAGTGAACAGGCAACCTACAGAATGGGAGAAAATTTTTGCAATCTACCCATCTGACAAAGGGCTAATATCCAGAATCTACAAAGAACTTAAACAAATTTACAAGAAAAAAACAACCCCATTGACAAGTGGGTGAAGGATATGAACAGACAGTTCTTGAAAGAAGACATTTATGCAGCAAACAGACACATGAAAAAATGCTCATCATCACTGGCCATCAGAGAAATGCAAATCAAAGCCACAATGAGATACCATCTCACACTAGTTAGAATGGCAATCATTAAAAAGTCAGGAAACAACAGGTGCTGGAGAGGATGTGGAGAAATAGGAACACTTTTACACTGTTGGTGGGACAGTAAACTAGTTCAACCATTGTGGAAGTCAGTGTGGTGATTCCTCAGGGATCTAGAACTAGAAATACCATTTGACCCAGCCATCCTATTACTGGGTATATACCCAAAGGATTATAAATCATGCTACTATAAAGAGACGTGCACACGTATGTTTATTGTGGCACTATTCACAATAGCAAAGACTTGGAACCAACCCAAATGTTCAACAATGATAGACTGGATTAAGAAAATGTGGCACATATATACCATGGAATACTATGCAGCCATAAAAATAATGAGTTCATGTCCTTTGTAGGGACATGGATGAAGCTGGAAACTATCATTCTCAGCCAACTATCGCAAGGACAAAAAGCCAAACACCACATGTTCTCGCTCATAGATGGGAATTGAACAATGAGAACACTTGGACACAGGAAGGGGAACATCACACACTGGGGCCTGTTGTGGGGTGGAGGGAGGGGCGAGGGATAGCATTAGGAGATATACCTAATGTTAAATGACGAGTTACTGGGTTCAGCACACCAACATGGCACATGTATACATATGTAACAAACCTGCACGTTGTGCACATGTACTCTAGAACTTAAAGTATAATAAAAATATATATATAAAGATTTAAGCAATAGCAATCCATTCATATATTTCCTAATATGTCTCATTTTCTGAACTAAAGATTAAAAATTTGAATTTGAAAAAAATCTGATTTATAAGGTGTAACAATCAAGTATCTATTGTTTTCCTCTAGAAAAAAAAGTAATATTCTCTTTAACTTTTTACTGTTAAATAGTAGAAAGCAGATTGCAAATCAGGTTTGAGATAGTATTTTGGGGAAAACCTGGGAATAAAGTTTGAACTTTGACCATGCTTAATTGGTGGCATGATAGTTAAAATATTTTATGATTTTTTTTTTCCTTGAATCAGCTTTTCTTATAAAATTATCTCAGATCTAGCCTGATAAGAACAATGAAGAGATGAAGAGAAAGATGAAAGTAATTTCTGGTATGTGATTTTTGAGAGACTCTTGAAAACCCCCGTGGTCAAAAATGTGTCCTACATGGGCTTTTCTTCCTGCTTGACTTTGCAAGGATAGTAATGAATTCCTTTGAGGCTTCTCCTGCAGTCTTTTTTCAAAATGCAGATTTTCACAGGTGAGGCAGTGCACCAAGGACATGTTTTTAACCAGCAGTGAGCTGATTATGAGCCTGTCTTCTCGTCTGATTCACACAACTGTTCTTTGAGCAAGATTTCCCCGAGAATTTTTTGGTTCTTCCCTCAAGGGTGACCGTCACATTTTGTGACTGATATGAATTTTTTGGTTCTTCCCTCAAGGGTGACAGCCACATTTTGTGACTGATATTGGATTAGCCCATCAATCCAATGGATTAAGCTATAATGTCAAGTTTGGCAACAAAGATGGGGTTGAATAATTTTACCTCTCTCTGGTTGTGGGGTTTGAGGTTTCATCTCCCTTCTGCTCAGGTGATTGGTCAAAGCCTGAGACTTTGATTAGCTTCAAAGGGAGGGGTAGAGTGGGGTTAATTATGTCTAAAAAAGATCAGAACCCAATCTTTTTACCTTTTTTAATGGTCTCAGCTGTTTCTCTCATCCGCAGTTGATACTCATGAGTATCTTTGTTGTAATATTTAGAAAAGGGAGAGAGTAAATAGGGGTCCTTTCTTTGACCTTGAACATTGATCCAACTCAGCCTTTAATTAGAGCTATGCACAGGCATAGAGTATTCTTATGCAGCTGGGAATAAAATGGTACGCTGATTTCCATTCTGCGTTTGTTTTCTGTGAATACCTTCCTAGAACTTTGTTGGGAGGGATAGGGGTAATTAACTGGGCAAGATGAGGTCATTCTCTGGTTCCTGACCAAAATATTGTTATAATAGCACCTGATACTCTCATCTTAACTTGTAAAGTAACCTCATTGAGAAATAAAGACCAAGGGCAGGAAATACTCTGTAGAAAGATGGGAAAGCCCACCAGCTGAGAGAGAAAGGAGTCCTGGAACATGGGACAGTGAACTAGGAGAAACTTTGGGGCAGATGAATGTGTGTGAGGATGTGGGTGGTGGGGTTGATGGCAGCAGAGGATGAACTTTTTAAATCAGTGAATCATCTTGTGAAAACATATGGCTGATAATATATAAGTGTTTACAACTCTATAGTGCCTCCCCATTGCTTGCTCTGAGGATGAGGTCCAAACTTTTTAGCAAGACACCTCAGGCTGGGTCCATGGCTCATGCCTGTAGTCCCAACACTTTGGGACGCCACGGTGGGTGGATCATCTGAGGTCAGGAGTTAAAGATCAGCTTGGTGAAACCCCATCTGTACTTAAAAAAAAAAATTAGCTGGGCATGGTGGCATGTGCCTGTAATCCCAGCTTCTTGGGAGACTGAGGAAGGAGAATCTCTTGAACCCGGGAGAAGGAGATTGCAGTGAGCTGAGATTGCACCACTGCACTCTAGCCTGGGCAACAGAACAAGACCCCATCTCAAAAAAACAAAAAAAAAACACCTCTGCCTGATGTGGACCCTCTCTCACCTGTCATACCTCACACTGTTCCAGACACACTGACCATTAATTCTTAGGCTAAGCAAATCCTGCATTGGTTAAGGGCCTCAACATCATTTGTGCCGTTCCTACTCAGAATTCGATTCACCTGCAAATACCTACTTTTCTAGTACGTCCCTGTTTAATGTCCTCCTTCAGAAAAGTGTAGTAGGTGTCCTCTGTTTAACCCACATAACTCAGGTGTGCAACAGATATGGACTATTCTATATTCTGTTTCTCAGCTACCTTACTTTTAAGCCTTGTTTTGTCTAATGGTGGGGAAAACCCCCACAATCTTGCTAATCCATTAAACCCAATCACTTCCAGGATTTTCTCTGTAACTCCAGAGTTAAGTTTAGTCATCTGCGATGTTTTTTCTCACCTTTGGGTCTCCATGGGAATATGTCTAATTTGTGGGGGTGCTTGCAAATTGTCAAGGCATTTGGGAAGATATCAAATCCTTGGTCTCTAGCCACATAGCGTTTATTTCTGTGACTGCTTTTAGGTTTATCTCTAGTCATGGTGTCTGTCCTTCTGGCTTCTATCAAGGTGTTCCATCTTGTCTGACCATGGAGGGGTAATCATTGTCAAGAGAGACTTACGAACATTCTCATATCCTCCATAGCAGGGCAGTCCACCACCCAACCTCTGTTAACATGCTTCTTTTCTTGGTCATAAGACATCCACAAAATGTGCTGACTTTCCCTCTTACAGCTAACCCCTGGGACCATGTAAATATGTACATTCACTCTTCAATTATTCTCCTTTTGAAGCATTATCATGGAGTAATCTGATACTCTGATTCCTTCAATGTTTTCTGATTGATCCTCAAGTGTAGGCTTTGAGAACTCAGAAAGCTCTTATTTCTCCAGAAACCCAGCTCTTGCCAATGAAAGCTTTGGTTTCCAAGTCAGTTTGCTCTTATAACAGATTTAAAAGTGTATTTTGGAACTCAAAATCTGTGAATGGACTGTTTCTTTGTCTTTGTATTCTTATTATAAAAATTCTGTTCATCTTTCAGAGTACAGAATTTCTCTGACTGTATAGGGGAGAGTCACTCTAAGAAACTGTGGGATATGGGGAGAAATACATTTTTCAGGAAATTAATCCACCATGGAAGGCTGCTTCAATGTCAGGACTGGATCAGGCTTCACTGTTTTAGTCTGAAATTATGTATTGAAGTGACTTGGGCCTCTATCCGTGTAACATTTGTGCATCCCAACAAATTCTGAGCTTCATGAGAGATCTAAGATTGTGTCTGTGCCTGTCTTGCTTACCACCAAAGCCTGAGCTCTAGGTACAGGACTTGGCAGAGAATAGGTGTTCCACAAATTCCCAGTAAATAGTTGAATAATCTAGGGAGAGAGAAGAGATCAGTGTGGTAGCAGGAGGGTTCTGGTACCCAGGGGTAGAGTTGGGAGCTGAATGAACACAAGTGGGAAATGGCTGCAAGCTAGTTTCTCTTGATGAGTGTGGTGGTGCTTGTAGTGCAGTGAGGGCTTAAATATTGCTGTGGAGCCCCTTGGTTCAGAATCTTTGTGCCCTACATAGATTTCAAATAGGCACTGGAGTTGAACTTGGAACAAATTCTGGGATAGTACCCATGTTCGTGTAATAAAGGACAATAGTGGAAAATACCTCATCTGCATGTAGGTAGCACTATTTGCGTCCAAATGTGGAAGCTTCCTTACAGGATCCTCCCCACCCCATCCCTCCCCGTAAACATGGACCTAGTACAGTTGTGGCTCACTACAGAGGGGGCTGTAGGTTGCCATGGTGAGGAGAGGGCTTTGTAAAGTTCTGTGCTTTTCTGTGTAGCCCTGAGGTCAGAGATTCCCTGCAGAACAAGCAGGCTTACTTGAAGAAAACAAATAAGTTAAAAATAAGTGGGCAATTCACTTTCTCCTTATACCATGTTGTCAGGAAATTTGTTGAGTGTTGTGTGTGTTTTCATAATTTGAAAAGCATATCTGACTTTTTCTTGTCAGAATTGATTATTTTGGGATTTAAAAGGCAATACACTCCATCAGGGAGCAAAACTGTGGAAACTCCTGACGTGAAAGCAGATGGTGCAATTTCTTACTCATGCGGTTCTCAGGGAATCCTGGCACATTGCTGGTACTCCAGACAGAGGGATAATGTCATCAGAGTCACTGTGTCAATTTATTTTTCCCAGAGAAGGACACAGAGGAAAATGTAAGCACAGCTCAGCTAAATCTCTGCGTTACTCAAGCTCCAGAGGTAGGTGGCATGACATTGGCCTTGGAGCTTGACATCAGAGAGAGATCTTCAGAAAATGGATTCAGAGACCAGGAGGGGATCTTCAAGGCCAGGGATCCAGCCTTCTTATTTTACAGTGAGGAAACTGAGGCCCATAAAGTGAATTGACTTGATGAAGATGGCACAGTTACTTGATAAGTGGGAGTGCTGTGATATTTTAATTAAACCACGGCTTCTCAAACACTTATTTTCATCCAAATCACATGGAAATCATGTGAAAAATGCAGATTGTAATTCAGGACATTAGAGCCATGGCCTAGAATCTGCATTTTTAACATTCTCCCAGGTGATATTGATGTTTCTCTTCCCTGGGCGACACTATGATTTTTAAAATATTATGTTACAGGGACCTAATCGCAAGGCATTCCTGAGTACCTCCTTCAGAAAGGATTGTTTTAAGACATGGAAGAAGGCTCAGGAGTCCAAGACTACTGACCTGGTGTGGATTCTCACCACAGCATGCCCACTAAAGTGAGGATGTCGTGTAAAATCAGAGAAGCCAGTCTGGCTTATAAGGCTCTGACTGTTCAGCTCAACTTCCTCTCTTTCATTGTTGACTTTGTCACTGTTTTCCTGCTTCTCCCATGGAATACAATCTGAGACAGATAGGATATGTGTTAATTGTATAAAAGACTTTGCAATACGCACCCCCCTGCCCACCAAAAGAAACAGAATAAAAGAGATTATTGGGTATTCTTTGGGATTCTAGGTATTGTCTAGCATACCCATCTGGATTATCTGATGCTATAGTCGTCTATTCCTCTCATTGTTTATGAGCTGTTTTAAAATCTCTTTAAGTTGTATAATAGAACCTAAGCATTAAGCCAATGATTCTTGTCCCGTTAAATGCAATGTATTATTGCCATATGGATATAGACCACATCTATTTTTAAATTTATTTTAGCATTCCTGATTGTCTATATGTTCTTTGAATTATTTTCATTGAGTGTAACATTTTACTGTTCTATCATCAATTAATAGGTTATATAAAATATTTGACACATGTTCCTTTTATGTTTTATATTTGTGCAAGAGTTACAGTTTTACCCTTAAAAATTGTCCTTTAAAATGAACTTTGATTATTTGGCTGAATCCCTTCTCCAAAAGAGGTAAAATTGAATTTGCTCTTTAATGTGAAAATCTAGGGTCTTAATTTTCAACACTTATGTAACACTTAGAGTCACACCAGCTTGTGGAGTCTCAAAGGATCTTAAGTTACTGATGAGACAGCTGAATCTCAGAAAAATGAAGAGATTTACCCAGGGACACATGGCTGGGATGGGGTAGAGAAAGGAGTCTCCTTTTTCTCATACTACCCTTTAGTTATTGTGTATTTGAATGACCCAAGTCTTTATTCACCATTGTCCTAATCGGTGAGTTGACCAAAGGTAGGAGGAGCATAGACATGTGGGAAGGGGCCCAAAGAACTGGTGCTCTTTGCCTCTTTTATTGACCCTTCTGGAGAAGAGGTCAAGGAAAATGTGAAGGCTTGTGCCTTGCTGTGGATAGATTTGTGTCTGCAGTTGTTTACCTGAGGCCTGTGGCCTGCAAAGACACAGAGAGTGGCCACGAAAAGTCTCTCTACAGCTAAATGGCTCAGCACTATTGCAGGTGACAATGATGACAGTGACGGCAATCATAAAAATTCTTGGAATGAGCACATGCTCTGGAGTCAGATTGACTTGAGTTTAAATTGTGGTCTGTTTATTACAAATTGTATACCCTTGGCAGAGTTGCTTAACCTCTTCAGAACTTTGTGCTACCCCATTTTACAGATTAAAAAATAATCTCATAGAATTATCGTGAAGAATTTTTGAGACAACATGAAAAGCACAATGTAGTTCCTTGTCAGTATTCATCGAATGTTCTTTTCTCTTTTTTATTTTCACTTTTGCCAAGAAATATATTCATTTACATTCAACTCTCTTTACCCAGAAAAAAGTTAACTGCTCAATGGCATTTATTGAACACTTGTTATGAATCCAGCCTGTGGCAGGGACTATGGGGTATACAGAAATGTAAACGTTCCTTCCCCTGCTTTCAATGAACAGTCTAATTAAGGAAGGGTAGTAACTGACCTGGAACAAATAAAGACATCATTGCATTGAGAATTTGGAGACATGAGGCATCAGTGAAGGTTGGAAAAGGTAGTTGTGGACACAGCATGGACAAAAGGGAGGTGGTGGGAGGGAGCATGATGTGGGGAAGGAATTGGCTTAGTCCTCAGAGAGGGTATTGGTGGGGAGCAGTGGGAGCCTAGGTGGGGAAAGCAGGCCTGTGCGTGTTTGGAGAGAACCTTGGACGCCAAGCTGAGTAGCTAGGCCTTGCTACAACAGATGGCAGCAACCCCTGGCGGGTTCTGAGCAGAAGAATAAGTAACATGCTTTGCAAGCGCAGATGTTGCCCTCTGCAGTTTCTTTTATGGGACTCTGTTTGTTGTTGTTGAGCTCCCTGAATTTCTCCTGGAGGTCAGAGATGTCACTTGCTGCTCTGACACTGATTCAAAGGTTGATTCTGAGGAGTGTTGAGGAGGCTGATTTTTGTGGGAAGAGATGACAATTTAAATGCCCCATAGAGGCAGCTCCCCCAGATTCCTCTACATCAGTTTTTTTCTCTGAGCGTCTATACTTCTGGTTACTCTGAACAGGAATATGTTATCTGTAATTTTTCATTATAAGTCTGATTAATGATCTTTTTTTTTTTTTGCTTTGCAGCCTCAATTTAATGAAAAAATATAATCTTGACTGCTAAAAAATTGAGCTTTGATACTTTAGTCCATATTTTTCATTACCATTGTCATTTCCAGACAAGCCTCTTGATAATAGAATTTCATATGAGCACTTTATGAAGATTTTGACAAACCTCCATTCAAAACCAAGGCAATTTCAATGACTTAGGGAGCAGATGCTCTGGGCCTTGGGGGGAAAAGGGATAAGGGCGACCTCCTTTTTTTTTCTTTTTTTTTTTTTTGAGGCAGAGTCTTGCTTTGTCACCCAGGCTGGAGTGCAGTGGCGCATTCTTGGCTCACTGCAACCTCTGCCTCCCGGGTTCAAGCAGTTCTCCTGCCTCAGCCTCCTGAGTAGCTGTGATTACAGGCACCCACCACCATGCCCGGCTAATTTTTGTATTTTTATAGAGACGGGATTTCACTATGTTGGCCAGGCTGGTCTCGAACTCCTGACCTCAGGTGATCCGCCCACCTCAGCCTCCCAAAGTGTTGGGATTACAGGCGTGAGCCACCCTGCCCAGCCCTATGACTTCCTTCTTATGGACATATAACTGCCGAGGGTTAGTGTCAGTGCAGGTATAGCAGGCAGATCATCATGACCATGCACACATGTTTATCAGTGATTGAAGTGGGAGACACTGAGCCCTGGAGCAAAGGGAGATAGAAAACATATACATGAGCCACTTGGGAGGGGAGATGAGGGGCCGTTTATGGAGATGAGATGCAGAATGCAACTGATAAATGATACTGATGGGAGCAAAGCCAGTGTAGCTGCCAGCCTCTAGAATGACCAAGATGATAATGAAAAATAAAAATAACAGATATCCTTGCTGAGTATTTTACATCCACTATTTCATTTTTATCCTCACAACAACTCTGAAAGGTCGATATTATTAATCTGATTTTATAGAAAATGACAGATCTGCATTAAAACCCTGGTCTTTGTGAGGCTGACAGCTGACCTCTTCATGGCATTGCACTACCTCCCTAGGGAGACATCTTCTAAGTAGAAGGGATCTTGGCTTGAGATTAAACTCTTACTCTAGAGTGCAGATGAGTCCTAAGGAAAGGTGGGTTGTGCTTGCCAATAATTTATTTGCATGGGAGACTGGAGAGTGTCTGGGAATGAACAACTTCTCAGTGAAAGAGAGAGCGAGCTAAGTCCTGTTAGCCAGACCAGAGTTTCCAGCTGAAATGGGGGACTGCTTTTGAGTATAGAGACAGACCTCAGGCCATCTCTGGTTCAGTCTCTGTGGAATGATACCTGGATATTAGGAATTGCAGGATGATTGGACACGATGATATCAAGATGTTAGGACTAAAAAATAGAGACTGGGTTAAATGAATCATCAAGGCCACCATAAAGTGATGAGGGAAATAAGATTCTTGTGACAGAGGTGGGAAAAGAGTTTTTTGAAAGGTTTGGATTAGAGAGGAACTCTGTGAACTGCCCATGAAAGGAAAGTGGATGGGGAGGGAAAGGGAATTTTATGAACCATGTCTCCATTCAGTGTTTGATAAACGCAAGCAAAATTATTTTCAAAATACATTTTGGTTTCCTAGGCTGTATCTCTTTAACTGTGACTTATCTCTGAGGTGTCTGCTAGGTTGGTCATGGTTTTGTAGCTTTTATGCCAACACACTTGGTATTAGCCATGGTAACTCATGTCCCCAGGGCACTTTCGTATAAGTAGGCATTTTTAACCAGGAAAATGGGCCTGGTTCTTAGTTCAAAGAGTTATTAAATGTGAAGTATCAGCAAAATCAAGAAAACAGAACGCTGTTATTTTTCCTTTTAGTTTTCTATTTTTTTATTTACCATTTTAATCTCTCGGCTGGGCACGGTGGCTCACGTCTGTAATCCCAGCATTTTGGGAGGCCGAGGCGAGTGGATCACGAGGTCAAGAGATCGAGACCATCCTGGCCAACATGGTGAAACCCCATCTCTACTAAAAATACAAAAAATTAGCCGGGCGTGGTGGCGGGTGCCTGTAGTCCCAGCTACTCTGGAGGCTGAGGCAGGAGAATGGTGTGAACCCGGGAGGCGGAGCTTGCAGTGAGCTGAGGTTGTGCCACTGCACTCTAGCCTGGGCGACAGAGCGAGACTCCATCTCAAAAGCAAGCAAACAAACAAATAATCTCTCTCTTTTTTTTATTTTTCTGAGATAGGATCTTGCACTGTCACAGAGGCTGGAGTGCAGTGGCGTGATCATGGCTCACTATAGCCTCGAACTCTTGGGACCAAGTGATCATTCCACCTCAGCCTCCTGACTAGCTGGGACCACAGTCCTATGCCACCATGCCCAGCTGTTTTTAATTTTATTTTTTTGTTGTTGCTATGGGGTCTTCCTATGTTGCCCAGTCTGATCTCAAACTCCCAGGCTGAAGTGATTCTTCTGTCTCAGCTTCTCAAAGTGCTGGGATTACAGGCATGAGCCACTGTGCTGGCTTTCCTCTCATTTCTCATAGTGATGTTAGTTCATGTTGCAGTGTAGCAGCAAATTACAAAAGTTTGCCATTGTTTGAATTTCATCGAATTATAATTTTACTGGCCATACCTTACCTGCCATGGATACAAGAAACAATTTTGTCTTTTTCTTGGACTCACCAAGAGGTGACCAGGGCCAGTTTCATGTCCCACCACCAATCTTCCATCCCTGTAGAAAATATAACCTTGACCCAAATAGAAAAAGTTCTAAGAGATTTTTGGATGTGTGAGCTAATATTCATTAAGTCCCTTCTCTATTTGAATACCAGTCTCTGTGTCTCCCTTCTTGCCCGAATATTGGGGACCACATGTTAGTCCTTTGATAAATAACTACATCAAAAGAGAGAAGAGACCTTAACAGTCATCAGAAGCATCAGAAGGTGGGACCCATCTCTGTCTTTTATATATGCCATTCCCCTTGTAACAAATATCCTTTTGCTATAATAAGATACACCATTTGGGTAACTCAATATCCCTAGACTCAGTATATCTGTAAAATGAATGGGCTGAACTAGATGACTTCCAAACTATATTTTAAAGCTTTAATGTTCTAAGAGTCCATGGTTTCAGGCATAAACAATAGGCAGTGAAGGTCTCCCCCCTCATCTTCCATTATGCCATAGCCTATTGTAATTCTGGCACTGGTTTTGAATCTTCTGTTTAACAGAGAGTCCAACTTGATTCTTGATTCATAGAGAACTGGATTCCATAGAGAACTGGAGTGAACAATTCTCTCTCCTTGAATATTTTGGCTAATTCAGATTTTGCTTTAAGGACACCCAGCTATCCAAATCTCTCCTGGGTCCTAATGGAAATTTGAGAGCTCACATAGGCAGAACAGGTCAAAATTAGTAGAATTTAGTTGAATAATGGCAACTGGTGGGACCAGCCATTGATGTTGGTTGACACTGGTCACTTTCTCAGTGATTGTGGCAGTAACTTGGGAACTCCACAGAACCAAGCTCATAGAACATATGGGCGCTAGGAACCTGGGATGGGAGAGGTGATGCCACAGAATGTTCAGCGGGAAAGCAAACAAAGGTGCTAAAGGTAAGAGTCTCTGGCTTCCTGTCTTGCTGAGGGATGGAGTTAGGACCTGGTGGCCCAGGACAATCCTGGGTAGCTCAAGTGTCCTATCTCAGTCTCTTGAGGTCAGCCCTACCCACATGAAACCAGGGACAAGACCAGCTGTGAGTCATCTTGAGCAGTCTGACATAACTTCTCTTTTTCTAAGCCCTATGGTGGTCACTGAAAAATATCACCCAGGCATCGAGAAGTGTAAATGTTATTTGAAAACTAGCACTTATTTTCCGGTGATAAAAGAATTGTCTCTCTTTCATTATTGTTCCATCGACTCCAACTCACAGAGGGGCTCAAAGAGCACTCAAATAATTGCCTGCTGTAGTAATAAAGAGGTTATAGTCTCTTTCGTTGTGATGGCAACAGAACATTTTAGGAATTTCAGCTCCCCTCTGGCTTCTCCACTTGTGTTTTGGGGGAGGGATTCTGGATCTGACTCTCGTTGTCTATTTTCTACAATTAAATTCCCCTGTAACTTTGTTCCAAATAATTTAGATGAAGGATCAAAATCATGTGCTAACTGGTCGATAACACTCAAGTTTCTCTCTGGTTTTGCCTGGAGGCACTTTTAAACCACTTTCTGGGAGAATCAGGGGGTTAGCTGTTGTACTTGGTTCTGGCTTTTTGAAATACTTGCCTCTCCCCAGTCTTTTTTTCCTGTTTGTTTCTCCATACTGGCAGGACCTATCCTTAATTCAGCTCACCACACTTCACGCTGGCCCATCTACCCTTCCAGCACACACACCGCACCATCACCGGGCCCTGGGGCCTCAGCATGGGTTCCTTTTGCTGCAGAAAACAGGTGGTTGGGGGAGGTGGTCACTCTTTGTCCCATTAGGTTCCCTTCCAAATTCTGCCAGAGACCACATAGGGGATACTTTTTGAGACTGTCTATTGATAGTTAGGCATTGATAATTACATCTGGACTATAAGAACAAACCAGGACCATCCCAGGCAAACAGGGATGTATGGTCCCCACACCAATGGACAAGGCATTCTTTGGCCCTAGGCCTTTAAATATGCCTTTCTGGCTATCTGGAATGACCTTCCCATATCTTATCCTGGTTAGTTCCTGTTCACTCATTCTTCAGGTTTCGCTCTAGATGATATTTCTTCAGGAAGACTTCCCTGATCCTCCCTTGGGCTGATTAGAGATCCTGCTTCCAAAATTTCCCCTTTCTCCCCCCTCCCCAAAAATAATTAGAATCAGTAAGACTTAATATTTGCTAGCACAACAGGGTGACAATAGTCAATAATAATTTGATTGTACATTTACAAATAACTAAAAGAGTATAATTGTATTGTTTGTAACACAAAGGATAAATGCTTGAGGGGATGGATACCCCATTTTCCACGATGTGATTATTACACATTGCATACCTGTATCAACATCTGAGGAAACTTGTGAATATATACACCTACTATGTACCCACAAAAATCAAAATTAGAAATTAAAAAATCAACAAAATTTCCCCTTGCCTATCACGCCATCACACTCTCACACACGGGCACATGTTCTTTCTCTCATGAGTATACGCACAGGGCTCTGGGGCTGGGCACTATTTACCTTGTCTCTGCAGCACAGCAGCTAGCTTGTTGACTGCAGCTTAGTAAATATTTATTGAATGCTACACTGATTTCCCTCCTTCCTTCCCTCCCTCCCTCTCTCCTTCCTCTCTTCTGGTGCCTTGAGTCTTTAGTATCCTCTACAATATTTGCTGGCATTTAGTTTTGTTTTGGCTTACTTCTGGTTCCGCTGTTCCTCAGTTTTCCTCCTCATCCTTTTTTCTTCCACCAAGCTCATCCTTTTCTCTTCCCTGCTTTCGCTGTGTCCTGTGCTATGTAGCTTAAATCCTCTTTTTGCTGTTTTCCCATCTTAAAATAGTGCCTAAGCTGAGTGGCTGGCTCCTTTTGCGAAAGTGCACTCCAAGAATACAAGTGTCTAGGTTATATGACTTTGGAATAAGAAAAATAGGATCCCAGAATTTGCTAGCCTATAAGATCTCTGCTTCTATTTTGAGTCAGTGATGAATTCCCTTTAGCAGGTGTGCTTGTTTGTAAGCCTTTACCTCTGCTATCTCCCTTTACAGTTTGGTCTTTTTCATAACTGTAGGTTTGAAGCAGGATGGCTGCTGGGATGACTTCTATTCCTAATGATAAATTTCATGTGAATCTTCAAGCATTCAAGATTTGAGAAGTGGGTAACATTGTATGTTCTTGGTCCTCTCGGGCACTGAAAATCTGAGATGTATGGAAAGATATCCTGCTTGGCATAGATACTCCTCAAAAAGATGAGGCTTACTTGGAAGGAGGCTATTCTGTAGAAATTGAGCTTTCTTCCCTGTGCTGCCCCTTTGGATTCCACTTTCTTCCTTAGTAGAACTCCCTTTTTGAGTAGTTTTGCTCTTTGTATTTGTTTTCTTTTCCTGCCTTTATTCAGAGCCACAAATGAATCTGATATCTCTGCTCACTTCTGGCTTATCTGAGCTTCTTTGCCACCTTGTATGCTTTATCATGTGTGGCTAAGAAGCCTGTATCCCCAAAACAGAAGGCTAGACATTGGTATGCTGCAGCCAGCTGGCACTGGCTCGTGAGCACCAATCCTGTGTATCTCTCAACTAAGCATTTGGTGACATCACATCAGAGGTTTGAAATCTGCCATAGTGGGAGTATTTACAGCACGGAAATCAGCAAACTTGGCAAACACTACAAATCGAGGGGGGTGTGTGTATGCATGTGCCCATCTTGTTATTTAACATTTACCAGTATACCACTCACTGGCTAAAGCATCAAAATTCCAGCTCTGTGGTGTCCAATATGGTAGTCAGTAGCTATATGTGGATATTTATGTTTAAATTAATTAAAATGGAATAAAATTTAAAATTCAGTTCCTCAGTCTCCATAGCCACATTCAAAATGCTTAATATTATAATCACATGTGGCCAAGTGGCTACTGTATAGGTACAGATATGGAATGTTTCCATCATGACGAAGTATTGGACCCCCGAGACTAGCTGTTTTGTCTGTGTTGGATGTTTGGTATCGTGGTCCAGTCTGAGGTATTAGGATTAGAATTAGGTATGTGTTGTCTCCACAATTCACATATGCCAAAGGCAGTTTATACTACAATCTATAGATTAGGGGGTCAGCAATTTTTTTCTGTAAAGGCATACAAGTACATTTTTGGCTACATGGGCTATATGGTCTTTATTGAATGGTCTGTAACTATTCAACTTTGGTATCATGGTATAAAAGCACCTACAGATAATACAAAAAAAATAAGCCTATCTGTGTTTCAATAAAACTTAGTTTACAAAAACAGGTAGTAGACCAGATTTGGCCTATGGGCCATAATTTGCTAATCCCTGACCTATGCAGATATCTGGTTTTTCAATGGAACTTAGAAATATATTTGAAAAATCCAATTTGGGTACATTTTAAATTGACCAAATTTATTCTATTTTAGAAATTAAGTATGCAAAATTTCAAACAGATACAAAAGTAAAGACAATAGTATAGTGAATGCACATGTACCCAGTCACCTAGTTTTGACAATTATCAATACAAGGCAAATCTTATTTTGGCTACCCACCCTGTTATACTTTTTTATTATGAGAACATTTTATATTAAAATACAATAAAAAATTCGAAGATCATTTGATAAAGTAGGAGCCCTTTTAATCTACACAAATCAAACTTTGCATATTTTTAAAAGCAAGCTTATTTTATGCTATTTGATTATAATCAGTGACTCCTGGGAACCAGACATTCTGAACTCATGCTCTAAAAGCATCTCTGCCTCCCAAGACAGGAGGCTCTCTCCACCTTGGTAGTGTGAGGTAGAGTTGCACGTCATGGGTTTGCTTGCAGTATTAAAAATGAAATGGGCTGCGTGGAGCATGCAGCAAAATGCTTCCGCTTCTTTGTATTATGTCAGCCCCTGGGCTATTCTTTAAGCCCAGTCCTTGTCTCTAGGGAGCAACACAGGCATATTACAACACTGTTGTGAGCTTGGCAGCTGTTCAAATGCAGAACCCTCCTCCTCTCCTTTCCCTTGCACACCCTCCCCCTACTTTTGCTATGAAGAAGTCTCAAGGATGGGCTTTCTTTTAGTAGAGAGAATCATAGAATCACAGCAAGTGAGGATGGAAAAGCACGTTCATGAGCATATAGTTCAACTCTCACAATTTACATGTGCTTCAGAAGGGGCTCAGAGAAGTGAATGATTTCCCCAAGGCCACACAGCCAGGTTACAGCAGAGCAAGGTCTAGGATTGAGTCTCCTGATTCCTAGTTCAGCATTGGGAAGGAAAAGAATGTGGAAGAGGGAGTCTTGTACCACATCACCAGCTACTTCTTTACTCTGAGTTCCACTCACTTGGTCCCTGCTAACCTATCTTGTTTTCAGCTGACTATTAACTACCTAATCCCTGGCTAAAGCATGTCACCAACTCAAATAGCAGCTGACGATGTTACATCTCTCAAAGAAGATTTTTTTATAATAGCAGAGGCTTGGGCGTAAGATTGATGCACTGATGCTAAGGAACAAGTGAGGCCTTTTAGTTTGTCCTTCCTATTTGCAGTATCTTTCTCTCCTCCCGGCTCAAATCAAGATCTTTGAATGAGAAGACCTACCTCTTCTCCATCACATACACACACAGATATCACCCCCACTGATAGCTTAGGAAGCTTCTTGTAACTCTAGGATAGGCTCTGTTTCCCAGTGAATGATCCACCCCCTCCCTGAATAGCTAGAGTCAGTTTTAACTGACTCATGTCACGTTTAAACTTCAACCCAAGTGACTTTTTCCTTCTCTGGACTTCCATTTCATTAGAGAATGGATCAGTGACTGAATCAGCAAATTTGAGTGATTCCCAGTGTCCTATGCTGTTAAAACATTAAGCTGATGATGACACTCCTCTGCTTAAAATGCTCCAAAAGCTTTCCATTTTCACCAGAATAAAAGGCAAATTCCTTCCCTTGGCCTCAAGGCCCTGCATGCTGGGCCCTGCTCACCTCTCCATTTTCCCCTTATGCCCGCTCCCCTTTGCAATGCATCTTTTCAGGAACTGAAAGCAGTTTCTCATCTCAGACTTTGCACATGCTCTTCCTTTGCCTAGAACACCACTCTCTGGCTTTTCAATGGACTAATGTCACACCGTGAGAGAAGCCTACTCCAGATCCAAAATTAGCTTCATTAGGCTACATGACACATGCTCTTTTTGTGCCACTTATCACATATACTTGTTTGTGTTTTTGCTGATTTAACATTTTTCTCCCTACATAGACTTCTGCTCCATGAGGAGAAGGGCCACATCTTATTACTAAATACCTAGGCCTACTATTATGCCTGGCCAATCAATCTTAGATATATTTTTCTAATTGTCTCATCTCTGCCCCTTGCAATTTTTAATTTTCCCCAGTTTGCAAACTCTTTGTGTTTAAGGGACCAAGATTTCTACTTCTTGTCTTTTTACCATAGTACGTAGTACAGGGCTTATTCAATAATTGTGCCTACAGCTTGAGGAGAAATAGAGAAATACGCATCCCCCCAGCCCCCAACAAAAAAAGTAGACATTTCCTGACAATTAGGTACAGAGACATGTGGGGCAAGTAAATTCATTCTCAGTAGAAATGAGTTCATAAGACCTATATAATGTACTCCCAAAGCCAAGATTTTGGTAATAATGTAGTCCCCAAATACCTGAAAGTTGTGTTTAAAAATGCAGGTAAGGCTGTAACTGAAAAAACAAAACAAAATCCAGATACTGTTTTTACTATATAGAAAAGGGACCTTGAGGATCACAGCTCAGTGAGAAGATGTTCCTCTAATTTTGTAGTTATTCCATGTAGAATGTAATATAATTTTTTTTGAAAAACTTTAATTTTTAGAGCCCTTTTAGATTCACAGCAAAATTAAGCAGAAAACTTAGGGCAGTATCATATATCCTCTGCCCCACACACCCACAGCCTCCCCACTGCACCCACAGCTTCCCCCACCAGAGTGGCACATGTGTCACAATCAGTGGAGCTACATTGACACGTCATTATCACCCAAGCCCATAGTTTACATTAGGGTTCCCTCTTGACGTACATTCTATGGGTCTGGACAAATGGACGTGTCCACCATTATGGTATCATGTGGAGTAGTTTCGCCGTCCCTAGAATCCTCTGTGCTCTTCTCTCCATCTCTCCTTCATCCCTAACCCCTGGCAACTGTTGATCTTTTTACTGTCTCCATAGATTTGCCTTTTCCAGAATGTCATATAGTTAAAATCATGTGATATGTAGTCTTTTAAGATAAGCATCTTTTGCTTAGTAATATGCATTTAAGTATCTTCTGTTGATATAATTTTTTGAAGCTATAAGATTATCTAACCCAGCATTTCTTAAATGTGTGTTTCATTGGAAGGTCACTGAGCCTCTAGGTGAAAAAGTGATTCACGGCCAATTAGGTTGGAAAACCTGACTACCCTTTCCTCCTTTGGGAGGGCCAAGTTCACGTTGGCATTATTAGCATCATTTAACCCACGGTTTGCCTCAGAGACTGTTCCAGAAAGAACTATTGATCACTTGCTACAGGACATGGTCCACGAAGCCCTTATCTAACCCAGTGCCTTATTTTTCATCCCCTTTTCTGTTTTGATTCCTGCCCAGACAGTGGCTCCCTGACATTATCTTTGACTATCCTGGTGGAAATAGTACCAGAAAGTACTTCATAAAGCGGTATTTTAGCAGTACCACATGTTCTGTGCCAAATTTATCTGTCCAAATGTTGCTGTGGTAACAACACAAACAGCCAAATACTAGATAACATAAACTGGCAGGGAGAACAAAAATTCCTTTTAATAAATTCATGGTTGCCTTAGACAAACCAAGCACATTCACGGTATGTTAATTTAAGGTTGTGTAGGAATTGTGAAGTGGTTAAAGACAGACTCACAAGTCTGAAAGTTTACCACTGACTGATGCTACTGGAATAGATTCATGCATATGTCTATTCATATTGCATGGTTGTTGGTCATTTGAGTACGTGTCAAACAAGCTAACACCGGAAACTGGCCAGTATCTGCTAATTTTGTGCAAGTCTGATACCATATTGATATTTCTGCTCAAGTTTGGTAGCTGGTCTATTCCTCCTCTGTCGTCTGAAGTAGGAGCTCTTATCATGTCATCTATTAGCAGTTGCCCCAGTGGAAAATGTTCTGCTGTTCCATGCTCTGAGTACATCCTCTTCCTTCTGTCTGTGACATTCTTCTTCCTCTTGACTGAAAAACATTCATCCTTCAAGGCCCAACCTAGGTGTCTCTTTTTGGTGAACATTTGTGGGACTCCACCCTACCGTCTTCCACAGAACCTTCTGTGTAGAACCTTGTCTGATTTGTAATTACAGCTTTCATCTTTTTCATTGTTTCACAATTTCTTGTCATGCTAGAATGCAAATTTCTTAAGGATAATTACAACATCATATTTCTCTACCCCAGAAATCAGCCCCATCCCTGGCGCATAGTAGACATTTTATAAACATTTGTTCAGTGAATGAATGAAAGAATGGATAAATCAATCACTCAAGTATATAAGTCCTTAAAATCAGCAATTAATGTTGGGACTATGAAAAAACACAAGTCTTGTTGATTGCTTTTTAGGCTCAATAATCATCAATTTGATGAGCTAATTCTTTCAAGTATAATACGCATAATTTAGATTTTTAGGTTTCCAATGAAATGATCAAAACAGGCACACACAACTAATTCTCCTCCTAGTAACAAAAGCTTGTTGTTTCACAGTCTTAGCTACAGCAAGGCATAAGTACACTTTTTTTTTTTTTTTTTGGCTAATTAACTCCATCTTCCCTCAAATGTTTAGGAGTTGTTTCTTAACATATAAAAATGACTTTATAAAGTTAAGCAAGAGTTGAGGTTTAGGGAAACAATATAGGCATTTGCTTTTCCTCTTTTTTACCATTAGCTATGTAAAATGTCTCTCAAATTTTCTGGGTTTCATTACAGTTCACTTTAGTGCAGAATACGGCATGAGATGGTAATAGAGCATCTTGTTCTGTTGAATAAAAGAGTTGAGGGTGAGAATGTTGAAGTTTTTCTGTATGCCTTTCTTTGCTCCTCCTCTGTTTTTTCTTTCCCTACAATAACACATAAGGCCCATCAGAGGAATGCTGTTGTCTTGTTTGGTTCCTGCTATATTCCCAATACCGAGTCAGTGTCTGGTATATGGTCATTTCTTCAAAAATATGCTTAGAACAAATATGTGCTGACAGATGTGGTCAGAGTAGGAGAGAATAAGAACATGAATCACAGTAGTGACCCTGGAGAGAGATGGAAAACTGGGATGATGAGCAATCAGTGCAGATGTAGTGCTGACTGCCCTGGGAACTGATTAGATAGAGGGCACTGGGAAAGGAAGGAGTTAAAGTAACAGCGAAGTGTGGAGCCTGATGGATTGAAATGATGAGCAAAGAGAAATGAAGTTGGGAGCAAAGCTGTGATCTCTGATTTGGGTACGTTGAGTTTGAAGTTCCGGTGGGAGATAGCCACAAGACAATTGAAAAAGTGAAACTAGGTCCGGCGCGGTGGCTCACGCCTGTAATCCCAGCATTTTGGGAGGCCGAGGCGGGCAGATCATGAGTTCAAGAGATAGAGACCATCCTGGCCAACATGGTGAAACCTTGTCTCTACTAAAAATACAAAAATTAGCTGGGCGTAGTGGTGCACCTGTAGTCTCAGCTACTTGGGAGACTGAGGCAGGAGAATCGCTTGAACCCGAGAGGTGGAGGTTGCAGTGAGCCTAGATCCCGCCATTGTACTCCAGCCTGGTGACAGAGCGAGATTCCGTCTCAAAAAAAAAAAAGTTAAACTAGAGCTTAGAGTAGACGTCAGGAATGGATATACGGATATTATAGTCAAAATCATAAATGTGATAGATTGTGAAAATAAAGACAAAAAAAGAGAGGGAGCCCCAGGTTATATCCTTGGAGGATACATACATTGTTGGGAGGCATGGGGAGACTAAAAACTAGAAGCATTATCAGAGGTGTGCAGGTCTAAGAATTAAAAATGGGAGAGGCTTTTAGGATGAGTACTTTGTCAACGGTGTTAAGGGCGGCAGAGAAGCTCATGGTGATTGTGTTAAAAAATGATTATAGAGTTTTGTGTTTAAAATATGTATATTTGTTTACTATGATGGTAGCAGGTTCCATAAAATAATGAGTAGTGGGCAGAATCTAGATTGCTAAAGGACCGTTCAATGCTTATCTAAGATACTTCATATTATTTTTTGTAGCTTATAATAGATGTTCAAGAAATACTTGTTTGAGAGTGAAATCAACATTCACATTCTTTTTAGAAGCAGCTATTTTTGTTTGGGGAGTACTTTCTGATACTGCCTCTGGAACAACTTTAATGAAAGTAGAGTCCAGCACTTACCTGAAGTTGTGATTATCTACAACCATCTGCAATGTGGTTCATCTCTAGTTTTCACTTGGAGCCTTACTGGATGTCAAGCTGCAGGCTACTAAGAGCAATCAGCTGGGCAGGTAGAAAATTATGTGTATGTGAGTCTAAGTATATTTATATTGACCTGGTAGATGCCTAAATCTCAAAAGAATTTTAAAATTATGTCATGTTTTATGTAATGGAAAATTAACAATTTTATTTGTAAATTATTTCTGGAAGTTTGCTGAAAATAACATAAGCAGTGGCTTAGCCCATAGGCTTGGGGTTAGATGTGGGGAGTGCAGAGAAGAATCTGATTTACTGTGTAGCCTGTAGTTACTTGATTTCACCACTAGATGGTGATCTTGTATTAGCCTGGCAAGCTGCCCACTAACAAAGGGTGGCATACAGTCGACTACAGGTGGTTGAAACCTATTACATTGACATAGAGAAGCTTTTTTGGTGTTGTGAAATGGTTGATACTTGAAGTAATAAAAATTAGGGAATGTTAGTGTCCTTCTGACTATACAGACTGTGATGAACTGAGAACACTTGAGTATCTGGTTAGAAACCTACAATGGGGGAAATGGGGAGAATACTGTTTTAGGAAGCACAAAATCTGCGTTCTAGTTCACCTGTTGCTGCTTGTAGCATATTTGGGAAGTCATTTTCCTTCCAAGGGCTTCAGCTACTTCACCTGTAAAATGGGAGATGATGATATCTACCTTGTCAGCGGCTGTGCCAGTTTTCCCCAAGACCTTTTCCTGTTCTTTTAGTGGTGGGGAAAAAGAGGTGGAGGTGTAGTGTGTCTACAGTAGGAGAAGAAAGAAGGCACTGAGGAATCTTGGTTGGTCTTGGTCTACTTTTTTTCTAATTTTAACTTTCTTCCTTGGTCAGGTGGATGGAGTCTTAGTAAAAGATCTTTCTCTCACTGGGAGAACCGGGAGTGAGAGTCTTTGCTACAGACTGAGAGTAGAGAAAGGAATAGAGGAAAAAACTGAAAGGGAAAATGTTCTATAAAGGCATTGTGGGGTGTGTGTGTGTCTGCATGTGTGTCTAGAGCCACAGAAAGGTGAAGTAGAAGATGTTCATTGTTGGGAATTCCATTATTATTATTGATTAGTTGAGCCCCCTTAGTTGTCACTGAAGCCTCATAAAAAGCCATGATGATGGTCTTGTGTCCCAATTTTACAGTTGAGGGACATAAGGAGGGCTTATGATACATCTTTAGTCAATGTTAAGGCCTTATTTTCAATCTGAGAGTCAATATAATAAATAATGGCAGTGGGTTTTATTTCATGCTTAATCAAAGGGCCTTGTATGAGGGACATCTTAGCCAGTTATGCAAAAATAAATTATTTGGCTTATAAATTGATACTATTTTACTAGGAGAAAATAATGTCTTTAGTGGGGTAAATTTCTTGGAGGCTCAAGTTACAACTGTTTTTCTCAGTTTTTCACAGGATGCTATTCAAATGATAAATTGCCTTTGGCAGAGAAAAGGAATTTGATTCTGTCCTCTCTAATCCAGAAATTCCATAATGGAGCCACAGAAAGTGTCTTGCTCAGTTTCAGAGTAATTAGTGATTACCCAGAATTACTTGAAGGAACTGGATTGTATCCTTTCTGATAGGAGAACCCATGAAAGACTTTATCCTAACCATTCTATATCTTCTTATTAGAATAGAATAGAATCAAAATAGATGAAGATTTGATCTTTCCTGGAAGGAAAGGAACAGATAAAGAGAGATGGGAGTTTGAAAGCATATGCTGAGAGAAAAAAAGGAATTAAATTAGGGCAGGAACTGTACCCTATAGAGGATATGGTTTTGTGACTGTCTATTCACTCCTCTCATGAGTTTCTGCCTTTGAGAAATTTTTGTTGTTTTGTTTTGAGATAGGGTCTCACTTTGTTACTCGGGCTAGAAATAGACTACAGTGGCATGATCATAGCCCACTGTAACCTTGAACTCCTGAGCTCAGGTGATACTCCTCCTGCCTCAGTCTCCCAAGTAGCTGGGAATACAGACATGTACCACAACAACCAGCTAATTAAACATTTTTTAAAAAAAGACAGGGTCTTCCTATGTTGCCCAGGCTGGTCTTGAATTCCTGGCCTCAAGCAATCCTCTCTCCTCGGCCTCCCAAAGTGCTGGGATTATAGGCATGAACCACTGTGCCTGCCCTGAGAAATGGCTAAAAGTAGTCAAATATTCTCTCTAAACTACTCCTGGTGAACTTTGATCAAACTCAATTGATTCTGAAACTCTCTCTTTGGTTTGACGATGGTCAGGAAAGCTGTGTAGGCTGAGTTCAGCTAGAACATACTTAGCTCTGTACTTAGCCAAGATAAACTTTTTAAAATAAATTGTAAGAGAGAGGGTATTAATGACAAAGTTTTTGTTATGTAGCCTTAATATTTTTGGAGTCCCACATGGCTCAAGTCTTTGCAAATTGTTGGTTTTCTTTTCTGAACCCAACAATGGAGAACAGCAGCAGGGAAAACACTGGCAGATCTCAACCATTTTCATTAGCTAACATGAAAATGTGAGAACTCTTAGGAAGATGAATGTGTTTGGCTGCCAGGCTGGGAGAAACGACAGCCTGGAGAGGAGGAAAGCCAGTGACATCCGGGTGGCAGAAAGCTTTCTAGTGTTTCCTTTCTTTTCCCCACAGTACTCTGGGTGACCGGTTGCCTAGATCTATGGGCAGGAAAGCAACAGAATCAGGCAGAAGTGGCAGGGTAACATCAGGGCAGCTCCGGAGTCAAAATGTGAAGCTAGTAGTGATAACACCTGGATGTCCCCTGAGCATTCTTGCCTTCTCCTTCCACCCAGTGGAGTAGGAAATTACACAGGCTTTTTGTTCTTAAGAACACGCCTGGTGATGAGAGGCCAGAGAGTGTTTGGTGGAGTGGTGGTGGGGTTTGGAGGATGGCTGAATTCATGTTGCAACCTTTGAGACTTTCTGCCTTGAAGACCATCCTCCTCCAACTCACATAGAGAAAAGGGCAAGGCCTAAGTGTTTACCCCTCTCCCACATAGACATCATTTGCAAAAGCAGTCAATAGTCTAAAGAAATAAAAGATGAGCTTACGAGAAAAAATGGTAAGATGTGAGTAGTAAGAGTTCCGTGAAAGTAATTTAACAAAATAAATAAGCTAAACCAGAGGAAACAGAATGGACAATAATTTTTTAAAAAAGGTGTAGTAATTATCCTTAGAAACATAAAGGAGACTCTTGAAACAAACAGGGAGAAGAAAATATGAAGAACAAATTGGAGATATTGAGGGTCTAAACATAATTGCTGAAATTGCTCAAGAGATGGGCCACATATCAGAATGCATACAGCAAAATAATATATCAGTAGACCGAAATATTGAGGCCGGGAACTTCCTCAGAAGACATTGGAAAAGGATAAAGAGATAGAAAGAATGCAAGTCAACAAATATGGAGGACTGAAGTTGAAGTGTAAGTATCCTTCCAAGAGCATCGTGTAGGAAGAAAAATAGACCTCAAATGGAAAGGACACAGAGTGCTGAACAGGAGAGGTGACCTCCTCACATAGAAATGTTCTACAGTAACATTAAAGAATATTAAAAATAGAACCTTCTAAAAGGCTTCAAGATAAAAAGCATATTCCCCAAAAGGAACATGAAAATTAGATTGCAATCATAGTTTTCAACAGCTACGTTAGATGTGGTAAAGCAATGAGTTAATATCTTCAAAGTGTTGAAGAAGAAAAGAAGACAGTAAAACTAAAATTTCATGATGGGCAAAATTATTACTATAATGTGAAATTGAAATACACATAATTGCTATCATTTTGAAAGAACTCCTGGAGTTAAGTGAATTAAGTGAATTTTGGATGAAGCAATTAAATCCAATTAAATCCAAAAGGATGCAATGACTCCAGGAGGAAAGGTGAATAAATAATGAGCAAACACAGAATGCACATTATTTTGAGTACACAAAGATTTATTTTTAAAAATTAACCATGAAATTATCCCACAAAAGATTTATCATTGAATCCAAAAAGTCAGCCTCAGACCAGTTTTTCAACTATAAGGAAACAGTTCAACAATCAGAAATAATTAAAAGCAACTTATATATTTATTGGCATTTCTTAAAGAATGGTGCAATGGTCATTCTTAAATGTGTCTTCTTGTGCATAAGACTAAGTCTTCCTTGGGGCATATTCCCAGAAGTGAATATTCTAAGTCTTCCTTGGGGCATATTTGGCCAGAGTGCAGTGGTGCGATCTCCGATCTCGGCTCACTGCAACCTTGCAACCTCCACCTCTTGGGTTCAAGCAATTCTTCTGCCTCAGCCTCCCGAGTAGCTGGGATTACAGGCACACACCACCATACCCAGGTAATTTTTGTATTTTTAGTAGAGATGGGGTTTCACCATGTTGGCCAGGATGGTCTTGACCTCTTGACCTTGTGATCTGCCTACCTTGGCCTCCCAAAGTGCTGGGATTACAGGCATGAGCCGCCACCGTGCCCAGCCGATAAGTGCATTTTTACTATAGCCAAATTGATCTCTAAAGTTCTATAAATCCCTACCCATGAACTAAAGTTTGGAATTTCATTGAATTGTATTGAATTTATACATTCATTTGGGAATGAATTGATACATTTGTAATATTGAAAATTCACATTGATGAACGTAATTTATCTCCTCGTTTACTTAGGCCTTCTCTCAATAAGTTTTACATTTTCTTGTGAAAGTCTTGTCATTATTGTATGTACTCTTGTGTACCTTACAGTTATTGCTATTGTGAGGATTTTTTTCCCTTTTTCTACTATATTTTCTAATTGTTACTAAAGGAACACAGTTAGATTTCTTTTGTGGACTTAAAATAAGTTGAGGTATAATTTACATACAACAAAATGCATAGATATTAAGTGTTCATTTGATCGGTTTGATAATTGTTTACATCTGTGTAACTGCCACACAAAACATAGACTATTTCCGTTATTATAGACAGTTCTCCTTTTCAGTCAACCCTCTATCCCTGAGATGACTGCTTTTGGACTTATATCATTGTGCATCAGTTTTTCCTGTTCTTGAACTTTATATATATGGAAAAATACAGTATTTACTCTTTGGCTCTGCCTTCATTCACTTAATATAGTGTTTTTGAGATTGAGTCATCATTATGTACTGTATATCAGTAATTTATTCATTTTTTATGGCCGAGCAGTATTCCATGGTACAAATATACCACAATTTATTTATCTATTCACCTTTTGATGGACATTTGGGTGCTTTTCCAGTTTTTGGTTTTTATGAATAAGGCTGCTGTATACCTTCTTGTTATGTATATTCAAAATTTCTCTTGTGTAAGTAACTAGAAGAGGAGCTGCTGGGTCCTAAAGTAGATGTGTTTGCCCTCCCTTATTGGTTGGGTTATCTTTCTATTGTTTATTTGCAGGAGTTCTTTATGTATTCTGGATATGAGTCCTGGGCTAGAGGTGTCTTAAGTGTTTTTTCACAGGTTTGCCCTGCCTTTTCATTTTCTTAATGTGTCTTTTGATGAACAGAAATGTTTAAACTTGATCAAGCCCAATTTATCAATTTTTTATATATTAATGCTTTTTGAGTTCTGACTAGGAAATCTTGGCTTGCTATAAACTTGTAAAGACAGTTTTACGAAAAGTTTTATAGTTTTAGCTTTCAGAAGCTAAAAGATCTATTTCTATCTTTATTGTGTTTTCATTCAGTCATTGCCATTTCATTTTTAGCATATATTCCTAACTAAAATATTTTGTCTACATCTAAAGTTATTATATCTCTTTCCTTATCCAAAGCATCACAAGGCCTTATATCCTTATCTCTTATAGTCCCTATTTCCCTATGGCTTTACTTCTCTTCGCAGGTCTGGGGTGGACAGCTCTTGCAGTCATTGCCTTCTGGAAAACCATCTCTGTCCTTGCATTTGAACAATGTTGGCAGAAAGGGTCACAGTTGTGCCCTCTGGGGTTACAGCTGCATTTTGCTAAGCTGATTTCTGTTGATAATCATGCCTTGCTCCTGGGTCCTCTGTGACTGACTGTCAGACAGGGGCTCACACTGGGCTCTGGTGCAGGAGGAGTGTGAGTCATGTGACGTGGCTGGGTTGCTGTTTAATGCTCCTTCATTTCCTTTTGGCTGTTTCTTCTCCTTAAGCACCCACGTCCCCAAAGCTTTAATGCTGCCCATCTGGCTGCCTAGTAAGCACTGATTCCACATGGATTCACTCTGGCTCCCCAGTGCCCTGACTCTTCCACCTGCATCACACAAGCCCTGTGTGCACCCATTCCCTAAGGGTAAAGTGATGTGGTGGAAGGAGCTCAGCTAATTAAATCCCATTAGTTAGAGACTGTTGCCAACAACATTTGTATTCCAGCTGGACCCATATTCATGATGTTTGGGCAGTTTCTGACATTCTGTCACATACTCCAACTCACACATTATTTCCAAAACAGGGTGAAGGGTAGAGTTCAAACTTCAAGCTAGTTCAAACTAGGTCTTTGGACATGTTTCACGCTCTTTCCACCATAATGCGTCTGATTGATAGGATGGGGATTTCAGGTGTTGTGAGGTACTGATATGAAGGTGATATGAAGGAGATTGTTTTTTGTTCTTTTTTTTTTTTTTTTCATTTTATGGAGTCTTGCTGTTGTTGCCCAGGCTGGAGTGCAATGGTATGATCTCAACTCACTACAACCTCTGCCTCCTGGGTTCCAGCAATTCCCCTGCCTCAGCCTCCTGAGCAGCTGAGATTATAGGCACCCACCACCACACCTGGCTAATTTTTGTATTTTTAGTAGAGATAGGGTTTCACCATGTTGGCCAGGCTGGTCTCGAACTCCTGACCTTAGGTGACACACCTGGCTCGGCCTCCCAAAGTGCTGGGATTACAGGTGTGAGCCACCGTGCCCGGGCCATGGGGGAGATTTTGAATCAGTGTGAGGAAGCAGGTAAGGGAAAGAAGAGAACGGAGGGGGGTGCGAGGGGTGGTGAGTAGGAGCTTCAACCTCCTTGGAATCTCAAGTAGAGGACACTGCTGAACAGACATCTAACCTGTAGATCACAGTGACCTAACTAATTCATCCACAGTTGGCAAAGTACACTTTAATTGTAAATTTCCTTCCTCTTTGGTCATTAAGTGATATAAGCACAGACCTGCTTTTCATTCTGTTGAGGCTGAGAAACATTAATAGGATTCTGCAGCATCTTGGGGAAATAATCTGAGAGTCGTAGGCAATGGTAAGCTTTGCAGATATTTACTAGAGTTGGAGTAAGTGGTAGAATACATGAAACCAGAATTGGTTGCCATATATACTGCAGAGGCCCACTGGAGGGTAGAAGGGGTTGTGGAAAGTCTAGTGCTTTGCAACTAGGCAGATCCTTGACCATCCTGTCTCAGGTAGCGTCCACTCCTTCCCAGATTCTCCTTATGATATCCCTCCTTCATTTACTTATACTAATAGCACTGTCCCAATCTGTTATATTGCTTCTTTCTTGTTGTTTATTATCTGTCTTCCCCACCAGAATGCAAGCTCCATTTGGGCAGTGGCCACCTTGTTTACTGTGTACCTGTCTGTATCCATGAAGTCTGACATAATGCCTGGCATATATTATGAGCTCAATAACTATTGAGTGAATGAAATAATGAGAAAATCCTGTTTGATCACTTGCCAGCCATATAATGCTAGTCAATTTTTTCCACTTCAGTTTCTGCATCTGTGAAACTGGATAACACAAATGCTCACCTTGTGGCATTGTTGGAATAATTACCAGAAATCATGATGTAAATTCATAGCATAATATTGGAAGTGTTAGGGCTCAGAACGTGATACCCCACAGTATGGTGTCTTGGTGTGATGTGTGCTTTGAACTGAAGGAAATTGAAAGAGCTTCAGAAACAAAGTCTTTCTGGCCTTCTCCCACCTTTCTTTCTCCTGCTCTCCTTTCTTCCCCAAGGCAGACCAGAGAAACTAGAATTCCTCTTCCGCAAGGTGGGTCATAGAAACCAGAACTCTTCCCTAAAGACAGCCATAAAACCTAGACATATTACTCTAACTTTCCCCTGCCTTTCTGTGTAGGGGCTGGCCATAAAGAAATTCTCTGACCTAACTTGTCTGATACATGATCATGAGACCCTCATTCCAGAATGAGTCCTGCCCTAAACCCAGGAGAAAGAGCTGCCACACAGAGAGGCAAAGAAGAATGTGAACAGACAGATCTTGCGGGGTTTCCTCCCTCTGCCTGCTACCATTAGACCATACCCTTTTTGTCCAATCAAATTTGACACAGCTGTCCGTTCTTCACTGAATCTGAGCATACAAATGGACAATTTTCCTTGTTTTTTGGGTCTTCATTTCTGAAAGCTCCTGTGACGTGTACAACTTTGATCAAATAAATTCATACGTTTTCTCCTATTAATCTTTCTCTGCCAACCCTAGGCAGGTTGAGGAAACTTTCTCTTTGACAGGCACATCATAAGAGCTGAACTAATATTAGCTCCTTTATTTCCCAAGATGAACCTCTGTCTGAGTGCATGCCAGTCAGTAGAAGAAATCAGATGGGCTATTCCCATTTTGCCTCCAATGAATATATTGTTTTGAAGAAGGTAAATGAATGTGTAAAACTCCAGGCAGGGCATCCTTCTCTCTCATCGGGCACAGTGCCCTGCCTGGTAAAACTGAATTTGGTAAAGCCTTCTGTGCTCTCATAGTAACTTGTTCAAATGACCACACAGATGGAATTATGTTTACTTGTCTATTTCCTGAGTTGGTCTGTGTGGGGGAAGGAAGATATTCTACTAATTTTGTAATCCTGCTGCCTAGCATGGTGCCTGCTTCCTAGTGCTTAGTCATGGACATTCAGTGAAAAGTGATATTTGAGCTGAGTTTTATAGATAAAGAAGGCATATCCAGCAGACAAATGCAGGGAGGGCCTAGGCAGGGCACATGGCATAAGCAAAGGCATGGCAGCCTAAAAGGCAAGGCATGCTCCAGGAGGAAAGTTGAGGAGGTTGGTAGAATAGCAAGGGAGGAGGGAGTCGGCTTCTGAAGGTGAAGACTTCCGAGGTGAGGGGGCGATTTCTGGATATTTCAGGATTAGGATTGTCGCTACAAGTTACCCAGGTCTATTAAAGTGTAAAGCACTGGGAACGGGTAAGTCAAAGCATCGTGAGGCTGAGGTCCAGACTGGGTGATCCATGAGGATGCTGAAGTCATCAGGAAGGTGCAGAAGTGGGGAAGGAGATGGCAACTGAGTTAAGTGCCAAGGGTTCTAATAAATATGGAATGATCTGAATGGCAGAGCCATAGCCAAAGTGCATGTGTCGCAAGTGAAGGTGACAACACTGGCCTGCAAGCTGTGCTTTGAATGGTTTTCTCAGCAGTCGGCGAGGGAGAACACTGACTCCCCTCTACTTCTTCATGAAGACCACCACTCACATCTGCAGGACTCAAGCAAGGGTGCAAGTGGAAGCCCTGCCCTGCAGAGCTCCTTTTCTCTGTGTGCCCTGGTTGCACTGAGCATGCATTATGCCACTCAGCCTGCACCTCTGAGTTCCATTTACACACTGCAAACAGCCATCCTTAGGCCTGTAGTGTGCACACTGTGGGCGTAATGCACCCTCGGGTGGAGAGGGTCAAGGCAGACCTTGAGTACTCAGGTAGGAGATTTTGGGGCCTCAAGTATCAGAGCATGTTCAGTGCAAATTTGGGTGCTCATGTCCCGTTGGCCTCATGGGCTCCCAGATTCCTTGCCTATGGGTAAGGCATGGCCAGAGGAGGGCAAGAGAGAGCAGGGTCCTCTAAAGCATGGTGTCCAGGAAGGGGACCACATATCTGCCCTTAACTTGCTTCATTACAAACCAGCACCTAAATGTGAAATGCCTGATTGCAGCAGAGAAAATAGCCACGGCCAGGCAATGGTCTTATTCTCTTCCAGCAAATGGTCTCTTTTAGGGATGAACAAAGACATGCTTAAATTAAAGGTTATTTTCCTCTGGAGGAAACACCTTAGAGCTGTCAAATTCTTTCTTAACTACACTGGCTCACATTCAAGTTTGGCCCATGAATTAGGGCTCTCCTGAGCCACAGTACATTTCATTGACTTTTATTTTTCTATCTTCCTGGCTTCTGCTGAGCTCAACTGCATGCCAGTCAGGGGGTGCCCTGTGCTTGGGATCAGGAGGAGAAAAGGTATTACAGGGAATTAGAAAAAGCTCTGCTCACTGGATCACTGGGCTTTGCTTTGTGACTCTATTTTCCTTGTTCATCTGATTAAATTCACATCATCAAGGCTTCAGCATGGACAGTGAGCATCAGCTGTGTGAGAATACAGTCCCTGGTCAGCTGCTGGCCTAGTCTTGCTGCCGAAGTGTCTGAACTAGGTTGCTGTCCTTATTCATGTTAAGGCTGGTGTTTCCAATACCTCTACTTTTATGTGACCCTGGGAAGTGGACACATTCAGTTGTGACAGTCATTAAAGAGACAGTCCAGACTGGAACCAAGGGATTTGAATTCTGCGCTTATTCTGCCATTGTTTAGGTGCACAACCTAGATAGGTCTCTTAACCTTTGAATGCTAATTTCTTCTTTTATAACAAGGAAACCCTATCCTCCTTTCTACCTCACAGGAATGTTTTGAGGATCTAATGAGCCAATGCAAGCCAAAGTCTTCTGGAATTTGTAAAAAAACCCATTGAAATATAGGAGATTATTATCACCGTGGTGTGAACCATTTATCATATTCTTTAGAAAGTGACAGCCCCACAGGAGAGCAGCTTTGCTGTGGGGTGGGTGGAGAGATGATGGCAGGAGAGAATTAGAGTGAGGGCTGGGAAAACAGGAGAGAGTGGAAAAGGGGAGGATTAGGTGCAGCAAGCTGCTAAAAGAAATGAAAAGTGACTGAAATTCAAAATTTCCTAGTGTTAAATACTAGGCTAGGCAATCTACACACACAAGCTCAATTAATACTTATTACAACCTTTCAGGTGTCTTTTTTTTTAATTCTTAATCACCCTGCTTCCACCCTTTTAGAAATAGAGAAATTGAAATGATCTAGCTTCCTGTACTTTCTTGTCTTCATTTCTTGCTACTCTCCCTCACCCCTTTTTCTCTGCTCCAGCTACACTGATCTTGTTTTTATGGAGCAAACCAGGTTTACTCTCCCTGGGCTTTTGCACTTGCTGTTCACTTTGCCTGGAGCACTCTTCCCTCAGTATCCACACGTCTCACTTTCCATTCCCTCCAGGTCTACTCAAGTCACGTTCTCAGGGAGGCCCCCAATGTCGCACATCATATCCCTCTTCCCTGATTTATTTTTTGTCACCAGCACTTGTCACTGCCTAGCATCAATGCATTTTACTGAGTTTGTATGTCATTGGTCACCTCTACTAGAATATAGAGTCTCCAAGGACAGAAATTTTTTATTTACTACTTTATATCCAGTGACTGGAATAGTGCTTGGTTTAAAGTAGGCACTCAATAAATATTTGTTGAATGAGGGAATGCATAAGTGGAAAATAAAATTGTGTGGGCTTGTTCAGAGTTAGTTTTTGATTTCTCTAGGTGGCTCCCAGTGATATAATTTACCCCAACACCAAATATTTTTATAGTTCCAAATACTGACCCTTATGTCTTTGGTTAGACTCCATCTCACAAATTCAAGGGGGCTGGCTCTATTTAAGTTTCTTGAATGTTGATCTAAAGCTATTCTCTGAAATACACAGAAAACTGCCTTACCCATTGCAGACTTCCTAGGAAGGAGGGCTTGGCACAAACAGCCTGATTGATCCGTAGTCAATGCTCCAACAGTGCAAGGTGGATGGAGGGCTTCCTGGGTCATTTCCTAAAGAAGCCTTGGCTTGTGGCACTGGGAAGCCTAGGCTGGCTGCAGCACACGCTGCACAGGGAATAGATGGAGATGAGAATTTTTCAGGGGTCTCTGTAGGGATGTGGTATATGAAGGTTTCCCATTACTTCATAGACAGAGACAGTCTATTCTTCATATTTTCCACATTTTCTTTCTTTTTTCCCCTCCCTCACTTCCTTTATTCATTCCCTGTCTTCTTCCCTTACCCGCTCCTCTTATTCTTTCCTTTTTACTTCCCTTCCCTGTGCTTTCTGTGAAGAGGAAATTACCTAAATCTCTTTTGAATAGAGACCATTTGCAATTACCTCACGGATATTAGAGGAGCATGCAAGAGTGGAGTTAAAGGCCAGGAGTTCTATACTTCCTATGGTGTTAACTAGGAGTTAGTGCACCCAATTTTTTTCCTCCCAGTGGCACATTCAGAGATTAGAAACCAATACAAACAGATGCGGAAGAACATGAATTCCCATAGCTCTTTCAAAGTCTTAGAAAACCACCCCTGGTATTAATTACTTAGAATGGGAAGATTTTTAGACTGACTCCTCAATTCAAGGGGGCTGGCTCTATTTAAGTGTGGACTGTGTGTGTGTGTCTGTGTGTGTGTGTGTGCGCGCACGCACAAGCATGCGCATGACTGATGTATGTGCTGCCAAGTCCCAAGATTTAAGGGGGGAATTATAAGGAAGAACTCTGGGTTGAAGTCACAGCTGAGTTCCAATCCTTACTTGATTACTATTAAATATATTACCCTGGACAAGTCATTTCTCCTCTTTATTCCCCTGATTTCTCATCTTTGAACGAGGGCCTTGGAGAAATAAGTCACTGGTTTTCTTCAGTCCTGAAATTCCATGACTGTGCATTAGAGAGTTAAGCCAGACTGTCCTAGGTAGTGGATGGTGCTGCGCACAGTTTTCACACTTGGTAGGCTCATCCTCCAACCCAACTTGCAAGGACAGATAAGAATAATTCTTTCAACTCCTGAGCCACCATGCCTTCTAACTTGTTCAGGTGCAGGAGGCAGGTAGTTATTTGGGTGGCCAACTCTCACTAGGTGCCCTGGATGTCCTTCACCTTCACACTCTGCAGGCTGCCTGATTTCCAGAATAGGAACACAAAGCTGTTTGGTAGCTCCATTCTTTGGAGATGGGAATCTTGCGGTACAGGTTTTGCTGCCTGTGAAACAGCAACTTTTAAATATTCACTGGCCAAACTACATCTTTGAGCAACTCATTAATACCTGGCAGTTTAAATGACCCTTGCTAATGATAAATGGAGGGGGTGGGGGGCGGGAAATTGCCTGAAAGTTCTCTACGTGCAGAACTGAAAATGTCCTTTGCATCTTATCATGTGGAGAACATAACTACACATAAGATAATTGTTTATATTCTTCTTTTGTGTGTGTTTAAGGAATGTCGCAGGATTCAAGGAATCCTGTGATATAAAATAATAATAAAAAGGAAAAAAATAAAGAAAAGGAAGCAAGAGCACAACAAATCGATTGCTCTTACAAACTTTGGGGTTTAGTATATTTTTGAAGCTTATCTATTCCAGAACAAAATGATCAGGGGCTGTGACTAATGCTATTGGGAAGAATAGAATATGATGAAGACCTTGTGTCATGAAAAGGATCAAGCTGTCTCTACATTTTTCTGATGTCTGACATGGGGGAGGCTTTAAATATCTTCAGAAATATTTTTCCATTACTCACTTTTTGAACTAGATCTGGGGGCCCCACACCATGGTATGTAGAGCCCTGGGAAACCTAGACCATCATGATATGTCCATTGGGCTTTTCTACTGGGATCTAAAACTGAGCTCATTCAGTGTTTTGAATTGAACTCTTTGCAACAAGTTGGAAAGGTTTTCTTAAGACAAAGATAAACAAGTACCTGCACAAAGGGACATGTTCAGGGCCTGCCTTTCTTTCACATTGCCCCTTTCCTTGATATTTGTCTTGCCATTCTCTCTTTTCCTCATGTCTCCTCCTTCCTATCCTAGTGCATTTCTTTTGTTACTTCTTTTTCCTCTTGTCTCTTTTCTTTCTTTTTTTCCCTTTTCCATTCCTATTCCCAAACAGGATTTCATGGACAATGTGTGACTCTAATGGTTGCCTTTAGATCTGAGTAGTCTCTAGGGTTTGTTTCAGGGAGGGATGGAACAGACTACATGGAAAGGAGGAGCTGCACTGCAGGTTATAATGGAGGGAGGGTGACAGAGGAATGAAGACAGGAGATGTGAGGTGTAAAGGTGCTATATGTATTCTGACCTTGAATCCCACTGGCTTCATCCCATGAGAGAGGATTTGGGTTGACTCATGTTGGAGGATGAGGTTGCCTACCCATTCATTCCTCCTCTTCTAGTACCTGCTTCCACATTCCTGACTGACAGAACTTGCCTTTCACTATAGAGGCTGAATGTGGCAGAGGCTCATTTTGTGACCTCTCTTGCAACCAGGGCAGCAGTCTTGGATAGTGAATAGAAAGGAAGGCTTTCTCATGGCCTTTAATGAGACATTTTATTCCCTTTGAAAAGAGAGATGCACAGAAGAAAAGACATCTCTTCTTTGTTTCTGGATTTGGTCATGTCTGCTTGGGGCATCTGGAACTGCTATAGCAACCTACTATCATGAGGGAAGACATGGCTGAAGACTCCAAAGATGACAGAGCAAAAAGATGGAAAGGTCCTGGGTCTTTGAGATCATTGAGCTGCCAATCCAAGCCTGGAACATTTTATATAACTGGCCTTACTGTTTAAGGCTTTTTAAAAATAAGAGTTCTGCTTCTTGCCACTGAAAGCACTTTGATGAGGGTCAGCAAATACCACCTTATAGTTGAGCTTTATTTCGTGTGGACGTTTATTTAGTCTCTTTAATGGGTTCAGTTATATTTTAAACAAACAACACATCCTATATATTTGTCTTCTTTCTTCAATGTCCCTTAGTATGCAGTAGCTGAAAGTTTATTCCCTGCTTGTGCCTTTACAAACTTTCCTAATAAAATACTTTATGAACCTGAAGGTTGTGGCCATCAGTTTCAATGATCTTTTTCTGATTTTTCTAATGCCATGTGATACTGACCTAAATAAGGTGTAGTGCTGCCTGTGGTAAGAGTTGCAGCATCTTGGTGATGCAAGTGCAGAGGGCTTTTTCTCTTATTCTCTTCCTCCCTCCATTTGCTCTTGCAGAAACAAGGTATGAAGGGTTCCCCATGATCAGCACATGGAGCCTTTTAGTGAAATAGTACTCTCCAGTGCCCCCCATTCCATCCCCTTCACCAAAACTAATGCATCTGTATGTGACAAGATAAAAATTTTTGATCAACTTGTGTACCTAGTTCATCTCTTCACTCTGACCCATTCACTCTGGATTTATCCATTCAGTCGCCTTGCTCCAACCCCACCAAGGAGGATCCTACCTTGTCAGATTTTCTTGGGATTTAGTCAAAGGAGTATATGGAGGAAAGTTGGTGGAGAAGGGAAGACAAAATGAGAGGCTTTCCAGGATGGGGCTGAATAAATTTATGATGAGTGAAAATCTGAGGAAATAGACATGGGAGCAGGTCCAGTGTGTGGTCAGGGATAGGAGGCAAAGATTTCATTTTGCACCAGGATGGCCAAAGCCAATATCCATCATGAGAGATCAGTATTTGTATTGATAGTTTCAGTATTACCCATGGAGATATGGGTACTTTAAGAGATCTCTGGGAGCTATTGTCCTCTTCATGGTTTTTGAGATTTGCAATACAAACTTAAAAAATAGAAAAAACAAACTTGTATTAATCTGAAACTTCGTGCACGCGCGTGCGCGTGTGTGTGTGTGTGTTCCCTCTGGGTCACCACTATGGGACTGAACTGCCACTCCAGGAGGTACAACTTTAGGGGTGTTACCTGTATAATCACCTTTAGGGGGAAGAGTGATTTCAATGGTTTTTATTATAATACAGGAAGTGTAGGATGTTTTTCTTTCCCTTTAGATTTGTCTAAAGGGTTTAGAAGCACTGAGTTTAGCTACCCATAAATATGTTTGCTTATTTGAGAAAAGTCTTATCTCTTACCAGGAAGTATTATAGTGATGGAAAAAATGTCTTCTGAGTGTCTCTTGCTGTATATTTGTCTCTGAGCACATTCTTGCCTCTCAGAGCCATGATTTCTTAAACCGATGTGTCATCAGCAGCTATGTTGTGGAATAATTAATACTCTATCGTATTTTTAATTTAGCTGCAACTTGCTTTTGAGTCCAAATTCAGAAATACATTGCCTCTGGTCAAAAATAAGGAAGATGAATGACTGCAGATGGAGCTGGGACAGCCCAGCAGTGCAGCAAATGAGTGTGTGGGGGCTGGGGAGAAAATGCTAGCTGAAAGCCCTGTATTTTTGTATAGTTCTAGATCAGTGCCCTCCAATTGAAATAAACTGCAAGCCATAAATGCAAGCCACATAAATAATTTAAAATTTTCTTGTAGCTACATTAAAAAATGTAAAAATAAATAAGTGAAACTAATTTTTAAATGTATTTGTCCTGATACCTCCAAAACAATATTGTCCTAGTATGTAATCAATAAAATCATTATTGAGCTATTTTACAATTTTTTATATGAAGTATTTGGAATCCCATGTGTATTTTACACTTACAGCACATCTAAATTCAGGCTAGCCACGGTTCAAGTGCCCAATAGCCACATGTGGCTAGCAGCCACTGTGCTAGACAGTAAAGCTCTAGACTATTTACAAGGACAATTATTTTATTTTGCACTTGATGCTCACAGTATATCAAAATGGTGCCAGGTCAGATGGGAAGAGACGATTGCTTTTTCTTCTGGCTCTCTAAGGACTTCCTCCAGAATGCTTTTGGGATCAACTTTTTAAATGTTTGCCAAAGGGTAAGAGGAGGAAGGGCTGGCTTCTGACATTGAAAGAGAAGACGCAGAGCTTTGTGTGCTAGCCAAGGCACAGAGCTTGGTGGAATTTATAGTTGATATTTATGACCGAAATTATCCAGATGGGGTCATTTATAAAATAGATGTGGGTAGTATGGTTATTTATTGAGAGCAATATGCTATAATGGAATGAGTTCTAGACTGAGGGTCTGGAGAGGACACTAGACCAGGCACAGGTCTGGGAGGAGAGAAGTGAACTAACGTTTACCATGCCAGTTACAGCACTAGGCTCTTCACAACCATTTTCTTATCTACTTCTTACAATAAGCTCAAAAGTTAGCTATATAACCATCTCTAGTTTACAGAAATGGCAACTGAGCCTAGTGAGGTCAGGTCCTGGCTTATTATGGAGTCCTAATAAAATCTCAGTGCTGTCTGATTCCAAACTGCTGTGTTCTTAACATTACAATCCATATGCATGTCATATAATAGGTGTTAGGGTTCAAGTAGAGAAGCAGAACCGGTGATATATTTGCATGCATGTAAATATATATAGGTGGTAAATATTTGTTACAGGCTCACACAGTTGTGGGGAGCTGGTTAACCTGTCTTTGTAAGGATGTCTCCACAGCTGATGCCAGAACTAGAAGTCCTCAGGGTGGGCGACCATAAAGGGAAGATCACAGCATGCTGGAAGCAGCAGCACAGGTAGAACTCCACAAGCACACCCTGAGCCCTGCTTACATTCTTGTTGCCTCTGACCTTGGTGATGAAAGTGCCCTGCAGAAGTTGGACCCTTTATCATGGAGCTTAACAAATATACCTGGCCCAGGACGAGTCTGAGAACCTGAAGGAGGATCCAGGGAAAGGTGGAGCAATTGGAGACCCAGCCGTTGCTTCACAGCAGTGAGCTGAGTCAGCATCAGCAACAGAGTGTGCTGAGCTACAAAATGACTGCCATTTTCCTCTGCCCTCCTGTTTTCCTAGAGTCCTCACTATGGCCCACACTAACTGGAAACACATGAGGAAGGGAATTCTGGGAAATGTATTTCAGCCTATCCACACTGACGCATTACAAAGGCTTCAGATGGGTGTTCAATTAATATTTGTTGAATGAATGAATGAACGAATACCATGGTGCTTCTCTGGGAAATTCTCTGGGAGTCGGAATACCTAATCCTGGCTCTGCCTCTTACAAACCAAACAATTTTGAACAAGTCACTTAACTCTTTGAGTCTTGGTTTCCTCATTTGTAAAACTCCAAGAATAATCCCTGTCCTGCTTATTTAACAGGGATCACTTGAGATATCTGAACAAAAGCACTTTGTACATAACGTGCAAAAATAACATATATAAGGATAAAATATGTAATACAGTATTGCATTCTTTAATTATTATTGTTGTTACTAATAATTCAGCTTCCTAATGTATCACATGGAATTAATAGTTCCTGACCAATTTACCTTAAAGGTATGCCAGGAATATTAAATTAGATGAAATATGTGGAAGCACTGTCAGCTATTTGTGACATACCCTTCAAAGGCAAGATTGAATTATCATTCAACACTCAGATACATTTTCACATTGTGTTTTACTTTTGGGCTAAATGACTTAGAGGGACAAGTATGTAAGTGGAACCATTGGTGACTCTGGGAGCTGAAGAGCAGTGGCCATTCCTTGGATGGGTGTTGTGGGCAGTGGATGAAGTTTCTGTCCTATAAATTTGGGCTTGCATTTCATAGCAGCCACACTTGCTCAGCAGAATGAAGAAATCTCTGCGAAAGTTTTTGGTAAAGATGGCATAGAGGAAGGGGTTGGCACAGGAGTTGATGGGGTAAAACAGAACCAGCAGAATCTTTGCTTTGGACACAGTGATGAGGGGCACCTTGAGGGAGGCAGAAATGGCAAAGAAAGAAATGGGTGCCATGCAGAGGAAGTCAGTGAAGATGAGCATGGCCATGCGCTTGGCGATCCTGGTGTCACTAGAGGAGGACACAATGTTGGGGTTCCGCACTGTGAGGTACATGTGGATATAGCAGCCACAGATGACCACAAAGGCCAGGACATTGAGCACAAGGAGGGACATGACATACAGCTGTGACAAAGGGCTGTCAATATCCATGGGCAGGCAGATGCTCACCTTCATGTAGCTGCTGATGCCAAAGATGGGAAAGAGGGCAGCTGCAAAAGCAAAAACCCAGCCCATCACCATGACACTGGCAGCATGGCGGAGCTGCACCTTGCAGTCCAGCTGCATGGCATGGGTGATGGTATGCCATCTTTCCAAGGTGATAGCTGTCAGAGTGTAGACTGACAGCTCACTGGCAAAGACAGTGAAAAAGCCAGCAGCATTACAGCCTGCCCCAGTTTGCCAGTCAATGGCATAGTTGTGATATTGGCTCTTGGTGTGGATATCAACTGATGCAATGAGCAGCAGGTAGATTCCAATGCAGAGATCAGCAAAGGCCAGGTTGCACATAAGGAACCTGGGGACTGTGAGTTTATATTGGCTGGTAGTTAGGATCACTAGCACTATGATGTTCCCAGTGATGGCCAGGATGCTGATAAACCATATCAGGACTCTGAGGATGTTGTACCCCATGATATCTTCACATGGGTTGAATGCATCTGGCTTAGGGGAGCAGGTCACGTCAACCACTTCATTGCATAAGTCATAGTCAAACTCAATGTACGTCATGTCAAATCCTCTGCTGTAGCTGGACTCATTGTCTTCTGCCAGAGAGGCTCTCTGACCCCTAGCCTGAGTCATATAATCAACTTCTTGCCTTAAAATAGATTTGTTGCAAATTGGATGAAGCTCAGAGCTAGAAAAATACAAAAAGAAATAGAATCAACATCTCAGATCCAGTATAGCAAATACATCACTGTCTTTGTGCAGGGTAGAAATGATGAGTTTCTTCCTGAGATTTTTTTTTTTCTTCTCACATCATACCTGCCCTTGAGGCTAACCTCAAGGGTTAATGCTGCTTACTGTAAATGAATATAACAACTTGTATATATATTACTAGAGTTGGATGGCTCACTGGGGAAACCATCTTGCCACAACCTGCATGTGGGGAGGAAGGCACCTGAGACTAAGCCTTGCTGTTAAGTGAAAATAATTTACAGACCTGGTATCAACTCTACCCTTTTCCTTCTCCCATCTTGATCCAGCTATCTCTTAATACACCTGAGTAGGACATATTCCTATTCGTCTACACTCAAATCACTGGAAGATCCAGATTGTTCTCTGACTCAAATGAGAACTTATTTGCTTCTCTTATCTACATAAATTAGGGGATCAAAATCTGTAGTTAGTTCCCAGCCAGCCCCTATTCCCTGGCTCTTTGGTACTCAGGCTATTAGGAGGCCAGCTAATTTGCTGGAAATGTTACCAGGGTCTTTCCTGTTCTTTATTATCTCACTTTCTGGGGGCCACAATAGGCCTCAGGCATGTGTTTGTCTGCAAGGTAAGCCTGGCTCTCTCATATTGAACAGTTTCCTAGTGAGTGCCCCAAAGAACAATGCAAGCTGCAAAAGGACCTAATTTATTCTAAGAATGGAACTCATCCTCTGGGCAGCCTAGCTCTCCTTGGGCTCACTTTACTGTCTTGGTTTTGCCTTTAAACCCAAATGTACAAGGGGCCTTGTCAACAGGATAGAGGTACTTACAGAGGGATTTGAATGAAATCCAGGTGATAAATATTCAATCCACGAGTATACCCATGAATATTCTACCCCAGAGTAGTCTATCAATACTCTGGATGTAGAGACAAGGAAGGTAATACTTCTGTTTGGAAGCAAAGGCTTGTGGAATGGGAATAAGCCTTATGTTAGGACCTTTCTGGATGCAAAAAAAAAAAAAATTATACATACACATGCATACCTTTCCCTCCTTCCCCAAGGGGCAAGTTCACAGCAATATTAAGTTGACTGTATTTTTTTTAAACCTTGACATAACCTCAGATATAAGTGGCGAAGTAAGTATCAAAACCTTCTTAAGAAGGAAAAAGGTGGCTAGGGGAGTGGAGGAGGTAAAGACTCCATTTGATGCTAAAGGATGAGTCTTGCCAGGTGTTCCAACCTATTATACAGGGACTGAACTTTGCCCCATCAACCTGGATGAGAAGGGTCTGTTAGGAAGAGTGCTCTCCTCTCTTCTCTCACCCCTGGGAAGTGAATTGAATTGCCAGGAAGTCATTTTCCCTTGGCCTAAGGGATTCTTTTTGTTTGTTTGTTTTTTTAAGGCTAAATGATTAACATACACAGAATTGAAAGTCAATGGAAACGGAGCCCAGAAAATGTTTTGGTTTAGTCAGTGGTCTTCCAAGAAAGGTGAGGCAAGCTCCATAATGGGCATAGAGGGGAGAAGAGGGGTATCCTGTGGTCCTTAGTCTAACTCTAGACTCTTAAACCCTGTTATTGAATTAGTTGCAGCCTAATTCCAGGAAGAGAAAGTAAGTAACCTGGTACTTGCTGACTGCAGTTTGGTTCATTGGACTGAGCTCTGACTTAACTCTCTAGAAACAGCCTTCACTTCCTATGGCTTATGGTCGCTGTCTGTGAAGGTTCTTATTGTTGATACTGCTGTCCATATATTTTAAATATTGTGCTTCTCTTTTTCTGAAACAGAAGTGACCCACTGACATGAAGTAAGGAGAAAAGTAAATAACTTATGTCTCTGAGATAAGAACAGAAACAAAAGTGGAAACCAAAGGACATCAAGTCTTGCCTCTGCAGTACTTTGGAAAATCCTAATTATCATAAGGAGTTGGGAATTCAGTTTAGGGTCAGTTTAAAAAGTGGCACTCTTGGACTCTGATCAGTCAGTGAACAGATGCTTGGGGGTGGCATAGCAGTGTCGCAGAGCCTAAGCTTTGGAGGCAGGCAGACCAGATTTGGATCTGTTTGGTCAGTGTAGGTCAGGTTATTTAGTATCTCTGAGCCTTAGTTTCTGTCTCTGTGAGAAAGGAATAATAATGATATTACCATTGTGGGAATTAAATGAAATAAAGATACAGAGTATTACAGTGATTGGTAGTGAATACTTGGCAAATGTCAGCAGTATGAAGACAAATGATGGTGGTTACTTATGGAATTTTTGAGGTCTAGGCCCTGTGTGGGTACTTAGAAGCATATGCCACAGCATGTCAATTTAATATTGAATTGTGAAGAAATGGCCTTCACAACATTGAGTTGTGAAGAAACACAATTTTTATTGTATTTAACATTAAAAATTGAAGAATAAAATGAGAGCAAAGTAATGCAAAATGAATACAGAATTATGACAAGGAAATATCAGGTTCAATGACAAATGAAGACTGTAGTTGATACGAACTTTTGGGAAGAGCCCAGGAAAAGTACAGGAAGAGTCCAGGAGGACCACTGGCCAAAGTTTTAGTCACAGGGGCCTCATGTTTACACTCTGGGCATTATTTCCAAATGAGGATCAAAAGAAGAATTTCATCATACAAGTTAAAACTTGAATCCCGCTACCAAACCACATCTACTATTATATACAATGAAATGTCACTATTGAAGGAATAAATCTGAAATTATCTGCTGAATAACAATTATTTTGTGTTGTTTGTGTGTGAATTTGATAAATATGAAAATCAAATACCCATTGCTAAAAATAAAAAATGAAAACCACCTATCACAATTTTTGTTACTACATTTTGGCACGTTGTGGAAGAACCATGTTCCTCTCCCTTGCTATACCCCAACAGGCCTGGATGGTAAGTTAGAGCAGCAACCTAGAGGGATGAGAGCCGAGTGGTCTGGAGGGATCAGAGAAGACCTCATGTCCTGTGACAATATAAGGTAGATGTGGAGATTCTGGTTGGGAGAGCCTTGAGGCTATGTCTAGAGGAGTCTGAGTAACACGATGAGACAACAAATTCTTGGGGTGTGTTGGAACTGGGCCAAATAGCACACTGCAAGCTGCTCTCACAGTGATCTTAATATTTTCTTCTTTTTTTAAAGACAGGGTCTCACTCTGCTGCCCAGGCTGAAGTACAGTGGCACAATTATGGCTCACTGCAGCCTCGACCTCCTGGGCTCAAGTAATCCTCCCACTTTAGCCTCCCGAGTAGCTGGGACTACAGGCATGCACCACCACACATGGCTAATTTTGTTCATTTTTTTTGTAGAGACGAGGTCCCACCATGTTACCCAGGCTGGTCTCAAACTCCTGGGCTCAAGGAGTTATTCCGCCTTGGCCTCCTAAAGTGCTGGGATTTTGGGTGTCAGCCACCTCGCCTGGCCAATCTTAATGTTCTTTATTTCTCCTTTGGGGTATTCAGTCCCATGGACTTGGTGCAAAATTGGTATCTTTCTCACTCTGGATAGAATAATTCTTATCTGGAATATAAAAGAGGCAAGCCACTGCTTCAGCCCAGGACTTTAAGAATTCTGATTGTCAGGAGGAAATTTCCTGGCTCTTGAGCTAATCTATGAAGAGTGCCCATTCTGGATAATATCCCAATGATGCATGCAGATTCTGAAAAACAGCTATTTTTCTACAAATCCTCCAAAAGGGTCTGAGTAGGGACTTCCAGTTACTCTGAAAAACATTTTAGGGTGTGTACTGTTTTGTTGCTCTTTTTGTTTTGCTTTGGAGCAAGGAATATGTCCACATGGACTGGTCAATGTATGTTAAAGGTTGAATAATGGAGGAGACTGTGTTAAACAGAGAAATAATATCATAGGAAAGCTGTATTAGTTCTAGGCTAGTATATAAGAGTAATGAAAAGACATCATTTGATGAGTGCAACTACATGGTGTGGCTTATGTAGGTGAGCTCAGAGGAGCGTGAGAGCTTTGAGAACTCTGATACTCAGTAAGTTCTTACCTCCAATGGATCGTTTAAATGTCTGGAACATGTGTACAATCTCCAAGGCGACTTTCTCTTTACTCTTTCCAGATCCTGTCTATGATTACCTCACTTTTTTAAGCAGTTAGCTACCAAGATTTGTCTCTGTTTAGATGGCCCTCTTTAAGTCTGGGTTTCCTTGAACCCGGCTTTCTTTGACAGCCAAAGTAATGAGATGTCTTAATCTTTATCCTCCCTGTGAGGTAGGAAGATCCCAAGGTGGATTAGAGAGGCTTAGAGTGATTGGGATGTGCTGCAGATATGTACATCAGTCTCTGGCATGGCATTTATGCATCTCCCCACCAAAGATGACATGGATGGGGCATTTATCAGGTGCACAGTTTGGGACTTGAAGGATTAAATCTATAATGGTACAAAGGAAAGAGGGAACAGATATTATGCACCAACTTTGAAGCACTATGCTTAGTATTTTTCATGTTTTCTCATTTAATACTTGGTATATGTTCTGCCCCATGGGTAACCCTCTCCTGTGAGCCCACTTTCAAAGAAATGAAAGAGTTCAACTATTTCTCACTCTCCACGAACTGAATTTTTGACCCAGAATGTGCCAAAGGGCTTGAGACAGGGAACTCTCTGCAAGTAGATTCTCTTCATGTCACAGATAGGTAGAAATTGTGGACTAAGTTCTACATTGGGGAAATGCCTGAGCAGGGCTTAAAGGATGGACTCACATTTGCCGTCTCCAGTTTGCAAAGGCACAGCAATGGCTGGGATAGGTGAGGCTGGCTTCCATGAGGGCGACAAGCTTTTCCAGAGTAGGCAGCTTTTTTAAGTTGTAAGTCGACCTGGCCCTCAGCTTCTTAAGATTTTCTAAGCCATAGCTAGGCAGGGAATGGATCCTTGTTCTTGAAATATCTCTATAAAGAGAAAAGGTAAATATAACAGGATTACTATGGACCTAAAACTTTTTGCTCTTGGTTAGCAGGCAAAACAGCAGACACACTAGTGATATTCTTACACAGATGAGGAGAGAGACTCCGGTTCCTCCAACACACCTTGGCCAGATCAATATTTGGCTAATAGGACATTTGGTTCTGTAGGAGTCCTGGTCCTTCTGTTCCTGGTAGGAGGAGTTAGATAACAGGCCACTCTGATTCCTGGATATACTTACATCCTGGCTAATTTGGGGCATAAGTGTTGCTGGTGAGTAGAATTAGCCACCTTCCCTTCTACAGTCTATTTGTACCTGCTAATTTGCATGGGACTAAGGGATTGAGACCATTTGTCTATACCATAAAACTAGCTATAAAAATATTTCTGATGAGCTGGAGTAGAATCTGTGGCCAAATTCAGAAAAAGGGACAAGAAAGAAATATACTACAAGAGGAAGAAGAGTCTGGCAGGTGGTAGGGGCAGTGTTAGCACAAAGTCCAAGTGGCAGTACAGAGTGGTGGTTACAAACTTGGCATCTACAGCAGACCTGCCTGCATATGTACCTTGCCCCTCTCCCTATTAGATTTATGACCTTGGTCAAGTATGTCACTTCTCCATGTTTCAGTTTCCTCAGCTGTAAAATGTGAAGACAAAAATCCTATCTACCTCAGAGGGTTGTTGTTAAAATTAGATGAGTTAAAGTGCATAAAGAACTTCCTGACAAACAGACAACACTTAGTGTCTGGCAACTATTCTTAGTAAACATAACACAGAGTGTGAGAGAGAGACAGTTGTTCTTGTTTGGTAGGAAAGTCTCTGCCTGTCCATTAGACCTCAGCACAAATGACCAGTTTAACCAGGTCCCTGCCCCTGATGGGCTGCAAGTTCCATCCTTTCTGGCAGCAGCACCGGTGATGTGGGCGCTTTTCTGGCAGCACCACTGGTAGTTGCAACCTTCAAAACCAAGACCGGATGGTGAGAACAAGGAGATTTAAATGGCACCAGCTTGGACCTGGTGGGGCCAACAGCTTGGCCATGAGTGGGTACTTCTCATGGGGGTGGTAGCAAGTGATGACCAGGATGAGTTCGTTTTAGCATCCTTGGGGACCCTTGGATATACTTGAGGAAGAAGAGTCTTTTAATGTTGGCATTCCCTGTAAATCAAAGCAGTAGGCACTCAGAGTAATGAAACTTGGGGGTGTGAATATATATTTGCTACCCCATATGTTCTCACAATCTGGTGAAAATTACATTTTCAAAGTCTTGCTTTCATTGTATAATTATCTTGCTCAAAAATTTATAATGGCTTCCTATTGTCCAGTGAAACCCATCCCTAACTACTGCCTTATTTGTCACTTCCATTTCCCAAGCAAATTTATACTAGTTGTTCATGCTTTTATTTCCTCATCTCACAATTCAATTGAGTTTCTCTTCAGCCTCTGGGGAAATAATACTCACTAAGGCCATGTCTTAGTTCTGATCTCCTTGATTTTGTAATTACATTTCACAGGTAGAATGCTCCTTCTTTTTAAGATACTCTCTTTCTTGGCGCCATATTCTCCTTGACATATTTTCCTCTGACATCTCCGTTGACTTCTTTCTGATGCTTTTGTTTTAATTCTCTTTTATCTGTTCTTTAAATATTGGCATTTCTTTATACCTAGACCCCTTCTGACTATACCCAATCTTTTCAGGTGATCTCATTCATTCCCTTAGTTTCAGATACCAGGCATGTGCTGATGGCTTCCAAAATGTGTGTCCCCATTTAGATCCTACTCCTGAACTCCAGGTCAAGATAATCAGTTGTTCTTTGAACTCCACCATTTTGATGACTTGCATCAAAACTGAAGTTACCATCTTTCTTGTAAATATGTTCCTCCTTGTTTTTTCCATCTCAGCAAATGACTCTTCCAATTTCCCCTGTTTTTCATAATGGAAACCTGGGTGCCATCCTTGACTTCCTCATGGGACATCAGTGTCTTGTTCTCTCAAGCCTAACTTTTAAATGTGTTTCAAATCAGCCTACTTCCCTCCTCTCCTGTGACTTTGGTCTAAGTCACCACAATCTCTGCCTAGACAAATGCAAAGGTCTTATAACTGTCCTCATGACCATCTATTGCAATCTTAGTACTGCAGATGTAAAAAATGCCTATTAGATTGTGACTTCCTGCTTAAGACCCTTTAATGACTCCCCATTGCTCTTAGGATGAAGGACAAGTCACTGTATACAGTGTGTTGATCATTTGCCTGTTTTCTCCCACATCCATATTATGCCCTTCTCTACGCTCTTCTCTGTGTTGCAGGAAGGATGATCCCTGCAGTTCCATTTCCCAGGTACCACCTTATCAATCAGCTTTCAATTGGGTTTAGCAAATGGCACTAGTGGGATACTGGAGAATAGGTAAAAGTGCATATCTCATCCCTTCTCTGTCTCAGGCAGCAACTGAGTCTTCTCTGTGACTCCAGCTCTCGTTGAACAGATGCTTGGAGGATCCAGCTTCTACCAGTTGCCCCAGTTCCTGGACATCAGTAAGATGACTTCCTCATTTGTTCATCAACTCCTAGGGTTAGTAGTGGTTACTATTGCCAATCTCTGGACTACTGATCCCCTGTTTGATGTTCAGGAAGATTTACATTTTCAGAACAATTACCTTTGTTAGGTGTGTGTGCATTTGTATGTGTGTGTATTTTATACATAGTCCCCTCTTTGTTAGCTGTCAATTAGATCAAATCTCCTATATACTTACTGAATTTTTTGCTTCTTTGTTCTATCACTACTGAGAAAATTATATTGAAATCTCCAACTATGATTTTGGATTTGTATAGTTCTAGTTTTGTCAATTTTTGCCTTATATATGTTTGATGACTTCTTAAGGCTCATACAAATTTATAAATTTTATGCCTTCCTGGTAACTTTCTGTATCTCTAGTAATAATTGTCTCCTAGCTCGCTGAAAGTTTCTTCTTATTTGCTGGTTCCTCCATGACCTCCAACTTTAGGAGTGCCAATGAACTCAGTGCCTAGACTTCTTTTCTCAATCTTCACTTACTCTGCAGGTAAGCTTATCCAGTCTTATGACATAAACACAATTTATATGCTGATGGTGCTAAAATTTGTATTTCTAGGTTGCTTCTTTTACTTGAAACCCAGAGTCATATTCAATTGCCTCCTTATAATCTCCACTTAGTTGTCTAATATGCAGGTCAGACTTTGGATAATAAAAATGGCCTTCCTGATATTTTCTGAAAATCTGTTCCACCTTTCCAGTTGTTCATGCAAAAACTTTGATGCCTACCTGGACTCCTCTCTTTCTCTCCTACCCTATATCAAAACTCTCCGAAAAACTTACTGACTCTTTATACCACATACATCTGGAATCTAATTACTTCTCACGACACTCATTGCTATCACCACAAGGTAAACGTTCTGGTGGTCCAGGGCATCTTGTCTAGCTCCCTGCCTATTATGATTCTTCAGATTTGGGGTCCCTGGAGATCAGAGTCTGGTCCATGAACCCTTGTCTCTTTGATGAATCTTTGATCTCTGCTGCTGTCTCTGCCTTCTCTCCATTTATACTTCCCATTGTTTTAGAGATTTCCAACTTTTTTCTTTGCTACAGGAGATCTTTCTGGTTTCTCTCTTTTGGCAACGCCTCTTCTAGCCAGTTCTGTTAGTGACACTTGCCCTGTTTTCTGTGACTGAGTTCTTATCTGTCATTTGGGTTCCTCTTTTTTTCTCAAATGTGGAAAGAACAGAGTTTGAGACCCAACTCCCTGTTTTGTCTACAACAATTCAGGACTCCCTCCAAGAAATGAGATAAAAAAAACATTTTAGAAGTCCTTTACGAACAATTTAGACCAAGACCATCATTTCCTCTCATGAACATTTTTCACATTTTTCAAAACGAGCAATACAAAGCAGGTTATTTTTCTTAATTATGTCTTCCCCTTGAGTTTACAGTATAAAAATTGGATTAATTGAAGATTCTAAAGAGAAACAAATTTTTATACTCCATGGAATATCATCCCATTATCTCATATACTCTGTGGTAGATTAAAGATGACTGCAAATTCTTTTACACTTTTTCCCATCGAGGGTCTATTTGTTCTCCCCTTGAATCTGGGCAGAACTGTGATGTCTTTGGATAAAAGAATATGATAGAAATGTTGCTATTCATTATAGATCTAGCCTTTAAGAGCACTGACATCTTCTACATTGGTCTTAACAGAGTCTTCAGCTGCCATGAAAGATCTCTGAATACCTTAAGGCTGCCATATTGGTAAAAGCCTAAACCATGCAGAGAGGTCCTGGAGAATGAGAAGCCGTATGGACAGAGTTAGAGAAGACACCACACACACACACACACACACACACACATATGCACGCACGCACATGCACATGCATATGCACACACACACCCAATAAACACAGATGTGTGAGGCACATAAGTGATGGGGACAACTTGGAAGTGGACCCCCCTGCCCTGCAGTCAGCCGCCTGAGCTGACATTGCATGGATCAGGGCCAGCCATCCAAATGTCTGACACAAAATTGTGAGCAAAATGGAATGGTTGTTTTAAGCCATTAAATTTTAATGAGGCAATAGAGAACCAAAACAAACTCCACTGAGGACTCCATAATGTTTAACAGTTGAAGAAGTATTTTTTCCTTGAAAACCAGTAAGAGTGCGATAGCATTATAGTCTGTATACTTTCTGCCTCCTTTACCACTGACTAGCTTTTGCTTTATGTACTAGCTATTTGTATTTTATCTCTCCTTGAAGGTAGAAGGCTCTAGCATTCTCAGCGCTGCCTTTCATGTAGTGAGTACTCAGAAACTTATCGCTTTGTTAGAAGATATACTGGGGAGTGACATTGGAGAAGGATTAGGAAAGGAAATAGAGAGATCACCCCAGCCAACTGTGATGTTTTCCGACTTCCAGAAATTGCAGAATGTTGCACCTTGTGTTATGTCTTCTATTGTTTCCTATGGTTGTCTTTTCATGTATGTTTGTTTGTCTCCTCAGCCAGATTTCAAGTGCCCTGAGAGCAGACATTATTAAGAGGCTTTTGTGTTCTGTATCATTTCTGGCATAGATTTGGGCTCATGAAATCTATTCAGTAAGTAGTTGTCTGATAAGCAGACATGACTCAGCATTGTAATAAAAATGAGAGGCTGGAGAAAATTTAACAAAAGAGCTAATTCTAAGGGGAGATGAATGAAAGGCAGACCGAGAAATCCAGAAATCTAGACTTAAAGTGAGCTCAGGAAAATGGTGCTTCTGCAGCAGGTAAGTATATGTGGCTGAGAATATCAAAGTTACCAAGAAAGGGAGCAACCTTGTGCAATGCCAACAAGAAGACAGACATGCCTTGGGGAGTAAGCAGAATGCTACACTGGGTAGATTGACTTGAATGCAATCCAGTGTTTAGGTGTTAGATTGGGAAGCCTCCTTGGTAAACTTCATTGCCTTTCCGTTGCTCAGTGTTCTGGAGCTAGCTTGTTATTTTGGATTCCTTCTTATCACGGCTACAAGACATATGTGCTGCTGCCATTTGCACATGGTGGCTTTGATGCTGTGAGACGAAGACATCTTGTCAATGTCCTGGGATTGAGATCTTTCATTGGTGGATGTTGAAGGAGGGAGCTCTTGGTAGGAAAAAGGCAAAGTCACTTAAAGTTCAGTAAAGCAAATTTTTAAGCAAAAGTGGTTCCTGGATGACAGGGAAATAAAAGTCTTTGTGGAGGTGTTTACTTAAAGCTTACTGTCTGAAGTGATCAAACATGGAACCTGTCAAGACTTCCAAATTTTGAACTGACAGAAAATACAACATATCTCTATTATCTCCATGGGTGAAGAAAATTCCATAGAAATTTATATTAGCAGGGATAAAGAGGAGATAAGTAGATCTTGTTCAGATCTTGGCTAGAGACTTAACTATAGTATATTCCCTCTTTTGTTCTGTTCTCCCAAAACATACACACACACTCATACACACACAGGTCTATTTGTTGGCTACAGTTCTTCTGCATGGCCTAAAAATCAGATGTTTGATTTTAATTCCTTTATGAAAACACTCTCCATTTTTATGATGCAAATATACATGGGCGTGGGTGGGGGGTAGTAACAAAAAAAGATATCAGTTACTCACATCTTCATGGGAGTACACTATTGTGACCACGATAGTTAATTTTAGGTGTCAACTTGAGGGGATTAAAGAATATTCAGATAGTTGGTAAAGCACTATTTCTGGGTGTCTGAGGGTATTTCCAGAAGAGATTGGCATGTGAATCCATGGATTGAGTAAGGAAGATATGCCCTCACCCAGAAGCTGGGTACCCCTTCTTCTCCTACTTTTAGACATCAGAACTCCAGGTTCTCAGGCTTTTGGACTCAGGGGTTTGTACCAGTTTCCCTCCCCCACCCCCTTGGATTCTCAGGACTTTGACTTCAGACTCAGAGTTATACCGTCAATTTCCCTGGTTCTCAGGCCTCTTCCCAATCTAACACCTAAACACTGGATGGCGTTCAAGTCAATCCACCCAATGTATCATTCTGCTTACTCCCCAGTGCATGTCTGTCTCCTTGTTGACACAGGCACGTCAGGCCTCTTGCTTGGACTGAGAATTAGATGGCCTCCCCGGTTCTGAAGCTTTCAAGTTTGGACCAAGCCATGCTATAGCTTCCCTGGTTCTCCAGCTTGCAGATAGCCTATCATGGACTCCTCAGCCTCCATAGCCATGTAAGCCAATGTCCCTAAGAAATCCCCTCTTCTCTTATTTCCTTGAGCAGTGGTTCATAGTTCTTCTTGAAGAGGTCCTTCACATCCCTTGTAAGTTGTATTCCTAGGTATTTTTATTCTCTCTGTAGCAATTGTGAATGGGAGTTTGCTAATGATTTGGCCCTCTGTTTGTCTATTATTGGTGTATAGGAATGCTTGTGATTTTTGCACATTGATTTTGTATCCTGAGACTTTGCTGAAGTTGCTTATCAGCTTAAGGAGATTTTGGGCAGAGATGATGGGGTTTTCTAAATATACAATCATGTCATCCACAAACAGACAATCTGACTTCCTCTCTTCCTATTTGAATACCTTTTATTTCTTTCTCTTGCCTGATTGTCCTGGGCAGAACTTCCAACACTGTGTTGAATAGGAGTGGTGAGAGAGGGCATCTTTGTCTTGTGCCAGTTTTCAAAGGAAATGCTTCCAGTTTTTGCCCATTCAGTATGATATTGGCTGCGAGTTTGTCATAAATAGCTCTTATTATTTTGAGATACGGTCCATCAATACCTAGATTATTGAGACTTTTTAGCATGAAGTGGTGTTGAATTTTGTCGAAGGCCTTTTCTGCATCTATTGAGATAATCATATGGTTTTTGTCATTGGTTCTGTTTATGTGATGGATTATGTTTATTGATTTGTGTATTTTGAACCAGCCTTGCATCCCAGGGATGAAGCCGACTTGATCGTGGTGGATAAGCTTTTTGATGTGCTGCTGGATTCAGTTTGTCAGTATTTCATTGAGGATTTTCGCATCGATGTTCATCAGGGATATTGGCCTGAAATTTTTTTTTTCTTGTCTCTGCCAGGTTTTGGTATCAGGATGATGCTGCCTCAAAAAATGAGTTAGAGAGGAGTCCCTCTTTTTCTATTGTTTGGAATACTTTCAGAAGGAATGGTACCAGCTCCTTTTTGTACCTCTGGTAGAATTTGGCTGTGAATCTGTCTGGTCCTGGGCTTTTTTTGGTTGGTAGGCTATTAGTTACTGCCTCAATTTCTGAACTTGTTATTGGTCTATTCAAGGATTCAACTTCTTCCTGGATTAGTCTTGGAATGGTGTATGTGTCCAGGAATTTATCCATTTCTTTTATATTTTTTAGTTTATTTGCATAGAGGTGTTTATAGTATTCTCTGATGGTAGTTTGTATTTCTGTGGGATCAGTGGTGATATCTCCTTTATCATTTTTTATTGTGTTTATTTGATTCTTCTCTCTTTTATTCTTCATTAGTCTGGCTAGCAGTCTGTTTATTTTGTTATTCTCTTCCAAAAGCCAGCTCCTGGATTTACTGACGTTTTTGAGGGGTTTTTCGTGTCTCTATCTCCTTCAGTTATACCTAATGTAGATGATGGATTGATGGGTGCAGCAAACCACCATGGCACATGTACACCTATGTAACAAACCTGCATGTTCTGCACATGTATCCCAGAACTTAAAATATAATAATAATAATAAAATCCCCTCTCCTCTCTCTCTCTCTCTCTCTCTCTCGTTTCTGTCTTTGAAGAACCTTGACTAATACAATGACTATTTGCTAAAGATAGGCTTAGAGAGAGGCCCAGAACATAAATCATGGCACAGTGAGGGAGGGGTATTTAGAATAGTTATTCTGGGCAATCATACTTGGAGGAGTAAAGGGAACCATGGGATGGGATTAGATCTCTGAGCCTTGATAGTCATGCAGAAGAGTTTAGGATTTATATGAGCAGAAGAATGGTTTATTCAAAGCTGGATTTTTGTAAGATTAGTCTTGAGAACCTTGATACCAGCATATGGTGGGTGTTCAATAAATAGTTGGTAAACTAATGGAAGGGGAAAGGACTGAGGTTAGGAAGGGGACAAAGTGGCTTTTGCAGAAATTCAGGCCTAGGATGACAGAGGCCGTCTCCTCCCACACTATCACTTCACGTGTTAAAAGTCATTGTGTGACATGATGACAAGGGTTTATTAGGCATCTGCTGTATATTACTATAGCCATTTGTGAAAGTTTCGGCAGTTCTCATTGTACTGGGAAGTAACATTCATCCCTTGGCCAGATGCATTACAGTAGGTACTGTTTTTTGTTTTCACATTTATTTCTTACCCCTTGCCAGACACACAGTAGGTGTTTAATCAACATCCACTAAATGTATGTCATGTAAGACTTGATGCCCTCAATGAGTACTTGAGAATGTTTACTTTATTCCTGCCCTTGTGCCTGGAACTGGTGGGCTGGACAAGCGGGGAGGGGTAGTTGTGGACTGGTGTTTTTAAACTTTATCTTTCAGGCTGGTCTGTTCTAATGATTTTGGTCTTTCTTTTAAAAATATCACTTTTAACATCGCAACACATGCTATATTCAGATAGTGAGTAGTTTTGAGAATTTAAATCCTGAAAAGACCAGTGGAGACCCCATGGGATTATGACTTGCACAGAAGAGACTTAGTAATTTAAAATTGTTTCAACATTGTTAGGACTCTTCATTTTGAGATACAGAGTAGCAAGAGAGACTGCATGGGTAGGAAGGTAGTAAGAGGCTGAGGCAGGAGAGGCAGGAGTTAAAAAGCACTCTGTGCCCCATTTAATAAAGTGTGTTATAGCCAGTGCCACAAATTTGATTTGAACAATTTCTATTTTTCCCAGCAAAGATGTTATTACAGGTCAATCATTTCCATAAGTGAGAGCACATTTCTGGTGTATACCACACTGACAGATGGCTAGAAGACCTCTCTTTCATGATCCCAGGCTGGATAAAAAGGCAATTTACTATCTATAGGACTGTGGGTACACTGGTAATGGAAGAGAATCATTCTTATACAAATAACTCAGTGTTTGAATCTGAACTATCAAATGAATCTGAGCTATAGCCAAATCAATTTGATAAACCATCAGAATATGATTGTACTGGCTCCAGCCTGCAAAGGCAATGCATTAAATTTTCCCCACAGGAAACTGTTTCCCAAAGAAACAGCAATTGCTTGATTGCTTAAAAAAAAACAACCTTGAGTGAGTTAAGAATATCAGGTAAAAACTCAGATGGCTGCTGATGTTCAAGGTCAAGACTCACAAGGGGGAAATGAGGATGCTGAGCTGCTCCTCTGAAACTCGATGAAACTTGTTTGTATGCCCCTGGCTTTCTCTGCGTCTATCTTTCTTTGTGTGGAACAGTGCACCCTTGCACCCCCAGGTGTTCAGAGGCTCCCTATTCTTCCCTCAACTACAAATTTTGCCTTCAGGAAAGGAGCTATCATCAGTTTGAGTGTGTGCCCCTTAATTTTCTTAGAATTCCTTGCATATATCCACTGGAGAAAAAGGACTGAGCCAGTGAGGGAGGAGGATTCACCACATTTGGCTTGTGGAGGAGATATTTTGGAGACTGAGCAAGGCTTCCCAATTCCCAACATTGGTCCTAGGGCAGTAATTCTCAGAGAGCACTCTGGACAAGCAGCATCAGTTTCACTAGGAAGATGTTAGAGATACAAGTTATCAGGCCTCAACCCTGACCTACTGAATCAAAAATTCTAAAGGTGGGGGCTGGGTGTTATGACTTACGCCTGTAATTCCAGTGCTTTGGGAGTCCAAGGCAGGAGAATCACTTGAGGCCAGGAGTCTGAGATCAGCCTTGGCAACATAGTGAGACCCTGTCTCTGCAACAACAACAAAAATGGCCAGGTGTGGTGGTGCACGCTTGTAGTCCCAGATACTCAGAAGGCTGAGGCAGGAGGATCACTAGAGCTCGGGAGTTTAAGGCTGCTGTCAGCTATGATGGCACCACTGCACTCCAGCATGGGTGATTAAAAAAAACCACAAAAACACCCCCCCAAAACCTACTCAGTTCTGAACATGCTGCTCTAGGACAGCTGAGAACCACTCACAGCTGAGGTGGCTCATAGCCGAGTCTACTCTGGGAATTGCCCTCAGCTGACTTTCTCCTCCCCAGGAGTTTGGTTCCTACCCAGGGACAGCCTGCACCCAATAATTCTTGATATGGAGGACTTGCCCCTTAACCTTAATTCAGTACAACTTTGAAGGGCCATCTTAACTCCAGATCTCCCCATGGGATCAGCTGAGCCTTTTGTTGCAAATGCATTACCCTGATTCTGCTTCCATCAAGGGTTCCCTGTACATTCTGAGAGCACCCTCCGGTAAACCTCCCGCATGCAGATATATCACAGTCTTTGTGTGTGTGTGTGTGTGTGTGTGTGTGTGTGTGTGTGTGTGTGTGAGCGGGGACTGCAATCTGACCCAAGGCACAGTCAAGATCAGCATGATTTGCACTTACTGTGGTCTGAATAGCCTACGCATACTCCTGCTCTTACCTCTTAACTCATCACCTGAGGTGGGCTGGTCTACTGCACACCTACACAAGCACCTCTCAGGCCAGGGTTTAGATGGTTTAGTGTATCTGGTTGCAGAAGTGAGATGTGGAATAGTCTTCTTGCATCTCAGGTCAGCAGGGGGAGAGGCTTGAAGAACATCTATGGACTAATCTGAAAGCCCCAGAAAGGGGGGCTTGATGTTAAGGTGAACAATTCTTTTGGCCCCAGGGGAAAAGAGGAAATTAGCAATTATAGGCTGGGCTTCCAGCCAGGATCCTGCACTGAGATGAAAATATGTGGGAATGTATTATCACTCTCTACCTTTTTAAGTCATGGGGAGTGCTTCCTAATTCCATGGATTTTCTGTAAATTTTATTCCCTTAATTCTAGACAGATGTGTTCCTGTGGTAAGAAGGATAAAACAATGGGCCTATAACTTGAGGACCTTGTAGAATTGCTTCCGATGCTTTCACAGAGGCTCTCTTCCTGCCTGCATTCACAGTGGGGCTAGATGGGGGATTCAAGTTTTGTGTTCTCTGTTAAACATTCTTATGAGATACATTGTGCAGTATCTTCGCCTGGAATCTGCTTGTGCAACCTCAGGAGGTGTTCTTCTGTGCCACGTTTATCTAACATTGACTGGTGTTCTTAGGCTGGGAGGCTGGTGTTAATAGTTATTTTCCTCTCTATTTTAGCTCACAACCAGTTTCAGGGGGCCTCACCGAATAACTTTTAGATGTTCAATTAAACATATTTATGGCAACATAGTATGGTGGGAATACATGGAATGTGAGGCAGAAGACCTAGTTTCTGGTCCAGACTCTGCCCCTTCTAGTTGCAGTGTGATCTTTAACAGATCACTCTCCTCTGGGTTCTGATTTCTTCAGTTGGATAATGAAGGAGTTGGGGGATCTCATCCAACTTCATTATTCTCAGGAGCACATAGTAGGTTAAGATGCTATAGATTCAATATTGTACCTGGTACAGGTCACATATATAAACACATCCATCACTGACATATTCTGCCATGAACAGATAGAGATGCCTTCTTAGGAACATTCAAAACTTTCAGGGCTTTTTGCTAAGTGAAACTGACATGCTGCTATTGTGGGGATCAAAGACATCAAAAGTACTTGTCAAAATTCATTTGTCTCCCAAGTACTCTAAGAACAGGGAACATGAACTAAGCAGTACAAGTTTTGAGTACTTTGTATTCTTGAGTACATGGACTATATGCCCAACACTCTCCATTTGTTAGCCCTGGGTCCTTCCTTGTACTTCATAGATAGATCATGACTTGATATATTAAGTTGTATATTTAATGTATTGCCTGACTCCTCTCTATTCCCACCCCCAATGAGAATATAAGCTTTCTATGAGGAGGAAGTTTCCTTTGTTTCCTGCATGGCACAAGACTGATGCTTAAAAATTTATCTGATGAGTGAAAAAATATTTATGTATGTGTGTGTGTTTTATGCTTCAAATAATATTAGGAAATAGGTATTTTTTTGCCATTTTTTTAGGTGAGGAAACCAAGGCTTAGAGAGGTAAAAGAATTGGTCTAAACCAAGGCAGTCTGCTCTGTATCTCTGCTTTAATCACACGGATACTCCATTTGTATAGGTTGCCTATCTCAAGCCAGGCATTCTCGAATAATCTTTGAACATGGTCAGGATGATAAATCTACCTTGAAGTGTATATTTCTTCTTCAAAGCAGCAGAATCTCATATATAGATCACAACACACCCTTTATCATTAATAATAAATATTTAAAATTCTGACTCTCCATACCAGGTCTAATTCTAGAGGTACACAGGTTCCAGCCTGAAGGAGAATATTAGCTATTTGGTGTAGACAAAAGTGATGCAGATAGATGGTTGGTGGGTAGGTGGGTAGATAACCACACATGGTAGCCTATGCTAACTGCCAAATAAGAGGTTCAGGCAGGTGGCTTCTTTTTTTTTTTTTTTTTAATTATACTTTAAGTTTTAGGGTACATGTGCACATTGTGCAGGTTAGTTACATATGTATACATGTGCCATGCTGGTGCACTGCTAAATGCCTGACTTGACTTAAGGCAGGCTACATAAGGATCATTCAGTAAAACTGTAGATTTATTAACATGTTTATCTCTTGCTCTGCTCACCATTCCTTCTTGTACCTCATTCTCTCCTTTTGGGTTCCTTTCTTCATCTTGAAGTACTTTCTTCAGTCAGTAAGTGTAGTAGGTCTTGCTTAGAGCTCAGGAACACATTTTTAAAAAGCCTTTTTGTGATTGTGATGCAGATTTGCCCCCCACCAAAGAAGCCTTAAAGGCCATGAGAGCCACGGGAAGAAGTCACTGATGGCAAGGTTGACAGAGAGACTTGAGGAGGTAGAACTTTGGAATGATGCTTAATGGAAGGGGCAGTGTAGGTAAGAAGAGAAGATGGGAAAGTCACTTTTGGAGGAAAAGATGGAAGTAAGGAAATGACAAGAGGGAGGGGTGCTGATGCAGGGCTATGAGGCACGGAATGCATCTCAAGGGATTTGGAAAGAGGATGCAAAAATAATGTGTATATAGGTCTCATTGGGTTGAAGGAACCTCCTGAGTGTTGAGGATGATGGAGAATTGTGCTTTCCTTTCCAGGGAAGAGACACATGGTCGAGTGGTTGTGGGTCTGTACCATGAGTTAGATCAGTTTAAATCCCTGCTGTAACTCTTGTATAACCTTGAGTGAGTGAATTAACCTCTCCAGGGAAGCCAGTTTTTCCTTCTGTAAAATGGGAATAATAGCTCCTACCACAGGGGGTGATTATAAGGATTAAACGAGAAAATGCATCTTAACTTCTTAGAACACCATCTGACACTCTGTACATGCTCATTACATGTTATTATTAGTGTTGCTTTTTAATGGAGAGTTAGACCGTGGATAAGCCTTAAATTGTCTCTATAAATTTTTGCAGATGACACGAATAAAAATTGAACTTGATGGCCAGCCCTGTGTTGGAAGCTTCTCCCCTAGCTGCAGAGAGTTGACTTCTAACTTACACAAACTGAGCTCTTACACACAGAAATGGGGAAAGCTACTCACAGAATGACTGGTCCAGAGGCTCCGTGGAAAACATCATTAGGCAATTCTTCTAAATTATTATTATCGCTTAGATTCCTGGGGATGGGGTTGAGGAAAGAAGAAGGAAAACACAAAGCCACATAAATATTGCTGTTGTAAGAGCCATTTCCCTTTAAATGGCCTTGAAGAATAGTCAGGGCTACTTACAGCTCATCTAGTTGGGTTCCATTGAATGCACAGTTGTGTATTTCTTGAATCCCATTCTTATTCAGCCATCTGAAATAAAAGGCCTATTAAAAAACCAATAATGTCAGATGCAAACAATACACGGGTTTCATAACTGGAAGCACTGAGCAAGGGCAGACAGCACAGGTTAGTGGCATAAAGAAAATGCCACTTTTAAAGCATGGGGACACGGGTGGGAGGAAGACTGATTTATTGCTGTATAATCTTTTGTAACTTTTGAAGTTTGTATTACATGCATGTATTACCTATTCAAAGGAATAAATGAAATTTAAGTCTGAAAGGCACACTTAGGCAGAGCAGCCTGGATTCTATAACTGTAAGGTCTTTACACACATCATTTGTGTGTAGAGAAGCAGTGCGGGGAGTGACAGATCTTTCTCATCCTGAAGGACAGGAATCGTACAATTATTGAACAAGTGTTTATAAGACAGAGAAAGAACATTTTGTGTCACCTTTCTCTAAGGCCTTAAGCCTTTCACCCATGATCACCCAAAGCAGCAGGCCTGGCTGTCATCAAAAGTGATCTAATTAAGTTGTCAGACAACCTGAACATCTCCTGTGACCCATAGGGATCTGGTTATTGGAGGTTTGTGGAGGTGGCTCTGGGTTAAGCCAGAAAGGAAGAGAAATCAATTACAGAGAATGTGGGCTGTGGCAGGGTGAGGTGATCTGAATGAGCAGGGGAGGAGGTTCTGGGGGAGGTGGAGATGGGTGTAGAACAGCCATCCTGATTGCGCTAAGAAGGTCAGTGAGCAGGGTTCCCTGGACAGGGGAGCCCAAGGACACCTTGGGCTACAGCTCTGCCTTGCTCTGCTCCTGAGTGGATCTGAAAACAAAAACAGATACCAAGGTCAGGAGAGCTTAGCCCGAAGAACCTCTGACTACCTGCTCTTGTTTTGCTGTCAGGTTCTTTTCCCTGTCCAGCTTAGTGGGCTTGCAAATAACACTGTACATAAAGCTGACCCAGAGAAGCTCTTGTGCATCCAGGACTCTCTTTCCTGGGCTGCCATGGGTAGCCAGAAAACACTTAAAATCACAGGAGAACAACTGTATGTCTTTTTCCTCCTCTTGAAAACCAATTACCTAAAAAAAATCCAGAAAGGGGCAAGGTAAATCTTTTAAAACATTCACAACCAATTGGTGGGTTCTGATGGCAAAGAAGTGGCTATGCACCCCCATGCCATTTGAGAAAGCCTCTCCCAGGCACATCTGGACTCCTGACTGTTGCAGGATAGTGGGAGTTGCTGAGGTAGCTGTGGCATGTGGATCCCTGGGGATTTGAATCAAATACAGGATTCAGCAAACTTTTTCTGTAAAGGGCCTGATAGTAAAGTTTAGGTTTTATGGGCCAAAAGGCAAAAATAAAAAATATTATATAAGTACTTTATGTACTTATAAAACAATTACCACAATTTTTTATTGACCAAATTCAAAGTGTAATAATTATTTTTTTTTTTGTAATATAGGCCTAATATTGAGAAGAGAATTTTTAGTGGGGGATAACATTTTGCTTAACTTAGATCTAATGTTTGTGTTTCCTGTCTTAGCTCATGAGCTGGATTTGGCCTCTGGGTTATATGTAGTTGGCTGACCCTTAATCCATACAGGTTCCACCTATTTGCCTATTGACTAGATAATTAATATTTCTTGCATATTACCGTCCTGTAAATCGATGTTGCTATAATCAAATAAAACATAAACTAATTTTAAATAATTATTGTATTCAAATATCCCTTTGTCTTTATGGATTATCTCAATCAACAGATACCATCATATGGGGAGGAGGATGGTATTTCTTGATATCAGCAATGGATCATCATACAAAAAAAACAAATTATGTTCAGAACTGCTGCCCTTGGATTTACGTTATCTGTGGGAATCTCAAGCTAGTAACAAAGGGAAACCCACATTTATTACACGCACCCCTGGTCTCTTAAGAGAGGAAGTACCTATTTGAAAACCAGATGATGACGATGATGACGATGATGACGATGACTACAACAACCTGGGCAGAATATCAACTAAGAAGTTACTGCATCACAGGCTTACCTTAACCCTTTTGTGTCCTTGGGGATGAGGCCAGTGTGCTCACTCAGCAGAGGCTCAGGAAGCTACAGAAGTGAACTTTGCTCTCATCCTGAAGAGTGGAGGTGCTGGGGACTTGGCCCTTTAAAACTCATTGAGGGGCAGGCAAGGGAGACGGGCAGACTGAGGAACAGAGGAAACACGCACGAAGCAGGTCTCTTCTGAGGCCAGAGTGTGCTGGGCGCTGTCACGCATATCACCTCATTTTATTTCTTCTGAATTAGGACATTATTCTCCTGGCTGGCCATAGCTAGGTGCTTTCCCCATTCAGGCACTCTGCTTACCAGGGCACAGTGCGGGTGCAGAAGGGCTCAGAAGCCTCTACACAGTGGGTTTTTATTGCTCACTTCTCTGATTCACTAGGCTAGTGTCTGATAATCTTTCATTGCTGGTTGCTTTAAAAATACATTTACTTTTAGAACAGGGCCTCAGAATTTTTTTCAACTTTCAGTTTCAGGGGAGCATGTACAGGTTTTTTACATAGGTAGTCTGCATGTCATGGGGTTTGGTGGACAAATAATTCCATCACCTGGGTAATAACCATAGTACCCAATAGATATTTTTTTGTGATCCTCTCTCTCCTCCCTCAGGTAGGCCCCAGTGTCTGTTGTTCCCTTCCTAGAATCCATGTGTTCTCATTGTTTAGCTCTTATAAGAGTGAACATGTGGTATTTGGTTTTCTGTTCCTGTGTTAGTTTGCTTAGAATATTGGCCTCCAGCTCTATCCATGTTGCTGCAAAGGGCATGATCTTGTTCTTTTTTTATGGCTGTGTAGTATTCCCAGAATTTTGAAAATTGCTGTCCATAGAATACTTCGACAGTCATCAGCGCCATTTGCCATGCTTTTTTTTTTTTTTTTCTGAGTGTGCTCAAATGTCCCCATGGGAAGAAAGCACCCCTGCATCGAAGCTGCCAAACTAGAAACGACTGGAGACTTAAGTTGTGTTAAGTATGAATTACATGATTTTATTGTCTATGGATTAAGGGACAGCCAAAATAAGAACAATAGAAATTGTTTCCACAAAAGTGAGTTTATCCTTTAGAGACATGTCTGAGAAACATTCACTCTTAAAAGAAAACTCCTTTCCTGAAAAGTGTGTTCCTAAATTCTGAGAGATCAGTGTCCATGAACAGGAGTTAGGAAAGAGCAGACGGGATCTATATGTTTCCCTTGTAGCTTTGGGTTTGCAAAGCTATGTCAGAAGTTCTTATTTCCTCAGGTTCTTTGCCTCTAGTTGGGGAGAGTTGAGACCAGGTCACTTAAAGTGCTTTGCCTTCTGTCTTACGGTCTGGACAAAAAAGTCAGATCAATGATACTGTGAGAACAATATAAGCACACTATGCAAAACTACAAGAATGATATGAGCACACTCCCACTTAATTCTATATTTTCTATAAAAAATTGAATAAGTTTGCCACATTATAACATTCATTTAAGTCTATTTAAAATGAACATATATTTCAAGAAAGATCCAAATAAACATAAACATCTAGGTATTTATCACCAATATCCCTCTGTGAAGTAACCCAGGAATCCTTTTACTGTTGTGTTTGTTTCACAATCCAGCAGGCCAATATGACTCATGTATTCACTATTTTCCACAAGCTCTTTGTATTATTATTTTTATTTATTTTATTTTATTATTATTATTTTTTGAGATGGAGTCTCACTCTGTTGCCCAGGCTGGAGTGCAGTGGTGCAATCTTGGCTCACTGCAAACTCTGCCTCCCGGGTTCAAGCGATTCCCCTGCCTCAGCCTCCTGAGTAGAGGGGATTACAGGTGCCTGCCACCATGCCCAGCTAATTTTTTTTTTTTTTTTTTTTTTTGTATTTTTAGTAGAGACGGATTTCACTGTATTAGACAGGATGGCCTCAATCTCCTGACCTCGTGATCTGCCTGCCTCGGCCTCCCAAAGTGCTTGGATTACAGGCATGAGCCACCACGCCCACCCGATTATTTTTATTTTTATAAAAGGCAGGTGCTCTTCCTGGTCTTGATTATTCTGTTCCCTCTGCACGCCCTTTGCCAATTCCCTAGCTAACTACTGCTCATCTTTAAAAGCCCATTTTAAAAACAACCTCTTTTTCTTAGCTTCCTTTCCCTTGTTTAACTCTTCCTTTAACCCTCGCATCACAGACTAGTCAGATTAAATCATTCCTTCTTTCCTCTTAGAATAATTGCTCTTTTTTTCTTTGTATATCATTCATTCTGCTCGCATTTTAGTTTATTCCTTTTGCTTTCTCTTTCTTACCCTTTCTGCACCCCATCACCTCATCTCAACACACACACACACACACACACACACACACACACACCCCTTCACTTCAAATATCATGAGCTTATGTGAAATGATTCAGTTTCACTCACCTATAGCTTTTGTCCTAATATCTATGTATTTTGAATACATTCCTTTGATTTAATTTTATTGTTCCCTCCATACATTCAATTTCTATGCTAATCTGTTTTCAAACTTTTTCCATTGTTATCTGTGATTAATTTACATCAAATACAGTGCTTAGCTTTACTCATCAAAGTGTTATAATCTGTCTACTATTTCTTTTTTCTTTTAACAGCCGGGTCTCTGAATCATATAACTGAAGGGGGCTAAAATTCTTTATGGACTGGAACTTATGTTTTGTACATATAGGCATATTTTAAAAACTCATACTGGTATATTTTTTAAAAAACACAACAGTTTGTAAAATAGATAAAATGCTTTTCATATCTTACAGATGTAAGTGCAATTGCTGGGTCCCCAAATGTCATTCAGTGCATCTAACTTTCATGGATCCCAGGCATACTTAGATAGCCCATAGTGTCCTATTTCTTGGCCATACTTGTGAGTGCATAAACTGCTACAGGGGCTACTGGCATAAAAGAGTAGAAGGTCTTTCACTAACAACACAGAATGCTTTTAAGAGATTTCCCAAAAGTCAGAGAGAGTAACTCAAGCTCATTAAAAAATGTGATTGTTTCAAGAAAATGAGAAGTCATCCTATGCTCAGCATGGGCCTGAACAGGAACTGCTTGGCATGGTTATGAGGGAATCGCCGTATCTTCCTGATTGGGCCTCCTTCCTGATCTTTTTCTTTGGGCAACAAAAGCCTTGCCAGGCAATAACTAGCTTTATTGATGCATGAGTTATTCTTTCCTTTGTAACAGATGTTGTATCACAGGAGATCATCATTCAAACAGCAATTTTAAATACTTGAATCACACCCCAGAATCATAAATTATTAACATGACTCCACATTGTGATTCTGAAATGTAAAGATGAGAGAACGCAGAACCGGAGAGTGATTTAAGTGGAGAAATGCCAAAGTTACCCAAACAAAAAAGGAGCATCCAATTATGAGAAAGAGATCACTAAATGAAAAATCAAATGTTACTCTGTTGGATTTTTTCCCCCTTACTTACAGAATCACACTTTCAAAGCTCAGCCCCACGAAAGAATTTCTTTCAATTGTGTGGATGTTTATGTTATCTTGAATGTCACTAGAAGAAAGTACAGACAAATAAGATACTTACATCAGCTCTACTCATGTAACCTTCCAAAATTTAGTTTAACTGGCATGATGAGGTCTTTAGCTGAGGTAATGTATTAATATAACTAGTTGTTGTTTAGAAGATGATCAGCTCAAAGTTTGGAGAAAAAATTGTCTCTAATTTATCTTTAGTATGTTTTTACAAATGGAATTGCAGACATTCAGTGTCTTTTTTTTTTTTTTTTTTTTTTTTTTTTTTTTTAAGACAGGTTCTCTTGCTCTGTCACCCAGGCTGGAGTGCAGTGGTGCCATCACAACTCACTGTAGCCTCAACCTCCCAGGCTCCAGTGATCCTGCCACCTCAGCCTCCAGAATAGCTGGGACTGCAGGTGTGCACCACCATACCCAGCTAATTTTTGTATTTTTTGTAAAGTCAGGGTTTCACCATGTTGCCCAGGCTGGTGTCAAACCCTGTGCTTAAGTGATCTGCCTGCCTTGGCTTCCCAAAGTGCTGGATTAGAGCCATTGGCCACTGTGCATGGCTTACTTTTTTCTTCTGAAGGTTTTCTTAAATAATTTCACCCTAATGTAACAAACACTTAAGCTGACCTTTCACCTCTTGTCTAACTTCTCTGTTCATCTTAGTTGGGCCTTCTCCTCATGTCAATCCCCTTCTTACAGCTAGTTTCCTTCTGCTTGTTCTCCTTGGGTCTCAGAATGGCTTTATCATTGATTTTTCTTTTCCTGAATGAAAGGATGAGGAAACTCTCATTTTCTGTTTGTATTCCTCATTTCCCCCGTCAACCTTCCCTGTTAGGTCTGATCTAATATGGAGAAGTAAATGTGGAAGTAACAGCTGTACAAGTAGTGTAATAAACAGCTTGGAACAATTTGAGAAATTCTGAAAGATTTTCATATTTTTCTCTTTCTCTCCTCCCTCCCTGCTTACCTCCTTCCTCTCTGCTTAGCTCCTTACACCCCTTCCCCATCTCCTCCTTTTGGATCTGTCCATATTCTTACAATTTCACTATTGGAAATAGTTGCCATTATATGCTACCTTTTCTCTTCTTTTTTCAAAATACAAATACCTTGGGAAAAGGCAAACACAGCCTGTCATTAACTCTTTAATATGAATGTGTTTGTTAGATAGTTTCTTTGTGCCCAGGGCAGCATAGCAATTCTAGAAAGAAGAGGAGAGGATGCTGGAATACAGGGGGTGTTGTTTATGTGTGTGGGGGGCAGTAATTAAAGCGCTAAATAGTGAAAAAATGAGCCACTTTTTGATTTTGCTACATGCTTGTTTTGTGAACAATACTCTTATTGAGGGGTCTTTCAGTTTCCTCCAAACTAATATTGACTGGCCTGCAGGTAAAATCAAGGACCTCACTTCTAGCCTCCCTATCTTTGCTAACCCAGAGCAATACATTTGGAGGATGTAGACTACACAATGCACATTAAAGGCCCAGATGGCCGTTGGGCAAGACAGATACTGAGTAAAGAGTTGGTAGTCGCTCAAGGAAAAAACTTACAGTAAAACTTTTTGGAGAGAATGAATCTTGTGAACATCTGGAAGGTGCTTAATACCTGTGTTGGATATTAACCTAGAGAGAAACAAAATGAGAGTGAGTGAAAATGAAACTGGCTGTTTAAACAGTTGTTAAAGCATGAACTTTCCAGAATAAAAATATCAATTTTGAACCATCAGAAAAATCTACGAGAAAAGCCCGTATATACCTGAATTAGGCTCATGTTTTCTATTTTAAGGTTCATTCCACGGTCTTAAAAGCTGTTGATTCCTCAGAGAAAAGAAACTTACACTTCAGTCACAAGGGGATTAGGATGCCACAGTATACATTTAAAAAAAAAAAACGATTGATAAGTTAATGTGACCCTAAAGCAACTTCCAACTAGTAACAAAAGTTTCTTAAAATTTCCCCTATTTCCAACCTCATCATACTTGTTGGAAAACTCCTTTCTCCACTCCAAGCGATTCTCTTGGGATTAGAGCATGAGATTCCATGCCCTAAGACCCTAGGTTATGTATGTGACCTAAGCTGGGCCAATCAGACTCTCTCCTGGGAACTGGTTAGAGGTTGGTTAGAGCTTCTGCTGTCATTACCCTTACGAGATGGTTATAAATTTCTATAGCTGAAAATTTCAGACCTACCCTGGATCCTTCCCAAGGTCTGGTTGTATTGGCCTGGCTTTCCCGGGAAGCAGAGCCTGAGAAGAAGCCTAGCTGTGGGTAATATAGCTGATAGCATGATTTCAGAGCATTCAGGACAGGGAGTGAAACTGGGAAGGAGGTGAAGCTAAGCAATACTACCACTACTGGTGATTAGTTCCTAATCCCAAGGACTTGAGTTAGGATATTTAAAAAATTGGTCCTCAGAACTGTTGATCTGAGTGAGGGAGAGTAGTGGGGGAAGGATGTGTCCGTAGACTCCCCTTTCCTATTGGTAAAAGGTGACCCTATGGTGTTAATTCCCCACTTATGGCTTGCACATTTGTGAGCACCCAGTGAGTTCCTGATGGGCATCTCTCACAGTGGTGCCCAAGAAGCCCCAGAGTAGGAAGTGAGAGGTGTACAAGGCTAGGCCAGGTGTTGTCCAGTTGCACTTGAGTGAAGCTGGATGAAATGTGGGTGGAACTGGCTGCCAGAACAATGGTGAGGGTTTTTAGAGGCACATACGAATTATTGGACACATTGTTCTTTGTCATTTCTCTAACACCTGTGAGTTATTTGAAATCCTTCTACTACCTCTCTACTCCCATTCCCTTTTCTGTATGTGACTTACTCAAGATGGAGGTAGTGATAGTTGCATGCAACCTAAAGAACACTCATTGATATATATTAATCATTGTGAAGGACGATATGTCCTTTTGAGGTTATGACTCAAGAAGATTTGGTGCCTTGTTCTCTGCTTCTGTATTTAGAGAGGAAGTGAATGCAGTCTATGGGTTCTCGGTGATGGTTCTCAAATTTTTTTTTCTTTTTTTCCTCTCTTGATTCCCTAATGTCCACATAGAAGCTGTCTTGGGCAATTCTCTTTTAATTACTTCAACAGCCCTTGAGTTAGTCTCCCTTTGCTTTTTATCCAGGAAAAGAGGTTCTTTTTTGAAGGATTTGTTGTGTTGTTAATGCGCTAAAAAATTATATACAGAAAAATAAACTCTTTTCAGCATAGAGGTCTATGAGGTAAGACAAATACATATAGCTACGTAACCACGAGCACAATACAGACATAGAACAGTGCCATCACTTTCTAAATTCCCTTGTGTTTTCCCTTTGTAGTTCATCTCTTCACCTACTTCATATCCCTAGCAACCACTGATCAGTTTTCTGTTTCTGTAATTTTGCCTTTTCCAAAATGTTATGTCAATGGAATCATCCATGATGTCCCCCACTAGAGCCCAAAGATGCTCTCCACACAGCCACTGCCAGGGAAGTGGGGAGGAGTGGTGTCAGTGATCAGGACTGTCTTTTCTATCTCTTCAGTGCCTCTTTCAGCGATACGAAGTTAAAACCAGGTACTGTGAGTGCTCACCTGATTTTTGGTTCTCATGAAGGTGTTTTTTAATGTGTAGAGAGCTGTTAATTTGGTGTCTTTGCCCAGGGGACAATTGGTGGAGCTTTCTATTCCACCCTCTTGCTCTGTCTCTATCAGTGGAATAATCTAGAATGCAACTTTTGGGTCTGGCTTCTTTCACTTAGCCTAACTCTCTATTTCTCTTTCTTCTTTCACAGCAAAGCTTCTATAAAGAGTTGTCTGCACATGCTGTCTTCATTTTCTCATATCCCGTCGATCTTCAACCTGCTCCAATCTATTTTCATCCCATAACTCATAACTGAAACTGTGACTGTCATGCCAAAGTCTACAAACTCACCAACTACCAAATGTAAGAAACACTTTAAACAGTCACTTTATTAGGCCTCTCTGGATCATTTAGCATTTTTTCTCTGGACTCTCTTTTCTATTGGTTTCTGTCATTTTGCATTCTTTTGTTTCTGCTCCTTCTCCTGTTACTCCTTTTTAGCATTCTTTGTTGATTCCTTTTTCTCTATTTGTGCTCTGGGCCTTTTGCTTCTCTTTTCTATAGTCTCACTACATAGATCTTGCTTCCTGTGATTTTAAGTAGCATCAATATTGTGTGACTCCTAGATTCATACTTGCTGTCTGACTTCACTAGTGTATTGCTAATTAAAGCTTACTTTGCATATCCTCCTGAATGTCTTATTGACATAGCCAACTAAACTTGTTCCCCCCATTATCACCTCCACCAAACGGCTTCTTCTCAATTATTCTCCATAGATAGAATTGCTATCCATCAATTTTAATTTGACAGTTAAAGTTGGCTTGGCTTCTTCTTTCTCACGTTCCGATATCCAGCCCATCTCAAAGTCCTCTTAGATTCCATTTCCAAAATATGTCTTGACTTTATGCAATTTTGCCTATCTCCACTGACACCATTCCCAAAAGACCCTCTGAATGTCTGCAATATTATCCTCCTCTTCTTTTCCAATCCATTCTCCATACAGCACTCTGGGCCTTCTTTTCAAAAATGTAAATCAGATTGTTTTACTCCTTTGCTGCTAAGGCTTTAGTTCTTTCCCATAAAACTTAGAGTAAAATTTATACTTCTTACTGCCTAATTTTTCACCTTTATCTTATGCTATTTCCCCAGTGCGTTTTAGCCCCTGTGGCTTTCTCTCAGTTCCTCAGCTGTATTAAGTTCTTTCCTTTCTCCCGATATTTGCATGTACTTTCTCTAGAAGGCTAACCATCCATTCTTCACCTGGCGAACTTCAACTCACCCTTCAGAGTTTAGTTACACATGTCATTTCTTCAAAAAGGAGCTCCATATATGCTAATCTAAATTCTGGCCCCTGATTTATTCTCAATATAACTGCATCTGTTTTAGCACTCCTCAAAACTCTGAGCCATGCATTATTTTGTGTTATTTATCCAATGTCTGCCTCTTCAACCAGATTGTGAATCATATGAGGGCAAGATTCATGTTTTTCCTGAAAACCCAATGTTGGCACAGTAGTTGACGCATATAATGTGCTCAATGTTTGCCAAGCTCTTTATGCCAGGTAATATGCTATGTTTTGTCAAGAGATGAACTCACAAGGAATTATTCACTGCCTATGTTTATTACAGCTTACTCATTCAACGTTATTTGGGTAGCAACTTCCCCATCTCTCTTAGTGAATGAATAGGTTTTATATAATTGAAAGAATGAAGAATTCATGATTGCTCAATAATAAAGTTATGAGTGCATCATTTAACATCAATTGCATGAGCTTCCATAGCCACCGTATTTATGAAATATCTATAGATATCTGCAGATGCACATTGAGATCTTTGATCTTTATAGGAAAGAAATCACACTGCAAAAAATGGCTAAAATTATTCCAGTAGTGCTGAGTTTAAGGCACTTAAAAAGATCTAGTGACCATCTAGTGAGATGGATTATTGGTGATAATTCTGTAGCTGAGACTCTCTGTAACCCCAAGATAATACAGGAAATGGAGTTCAGACGAACACTTAGTTTTCAATTCATTTTTCCCCTCTGATCAATAAATTCATGTCTGATGGAGGCTGGAAGTGGGTAATCAGCTAGGAACTGTATGTCTCAATGGGTTTGCTTTTGTCAAATGACTGTTTGCTGCAAAATTATTTTGATTCACTCAACCATGGTTTATCTTCAAAAAACAGTTAAAGGCCTGAGGGTAAAATGTCAGTGAATTTAAGTTCTGCAAATGAGTCTTTTAAAGAAAGGTAACTGACTCAGAGTTTTCCCTCTCTACAGCCAGTTTTACATTCTAAGTTGGTGTTAGCATCTTTCATGCCTGATTGTCCTTAATCTTTAGGTTGTAAAGTGAAAGTGAGCTTCTCTCCCATCAGGATAAACTTAGCGGGGTCCTGTAATTGCTGGGAACCATTCTTACCTATTCTGCCATAGGATAATATGCTTGCCTTTCATAAACAGGTGACCCTGAGGCTCTGAGGCTCATTGTCCTAAACATCATTAATGCTTTTATTAAGCTTCAGTAGTGTTGATGGGCTCTTATTTTTTCTTGAGTTAACAGCGTCTGTGTTTGCTTGTGTTGCACTGGTCTATGTGCCATCCTTCCAATAAAATCTCTATTTTATCCAAGGAGGAAGGCAGACACAGTGTGCCGGTTTCAGGGAGTTTGGGAGTGAGTTAAGACTAGCACAGGTGAAACACTCAGAATGGTCTAGTGGAAAACTGTATGCTACTGATTGTGAATGCTTTATGAGTTCAGGGAAGGGGCTGGAGGAACAATATGGGCTGGAGTAGCCAAGAAGAAGTGCTTATAGGAAGAGGAAAAAAGTCAAGTATCTTAGAAACTACAGAGCCTTCTGGCCTAAACTAAGAGTAGCAAGTGTGTATATCCGGACCACACGAGGTGGATGAAAGGATGGGAAGCAGAGAAAAATGAAATTAAAAGGCAGGGAGGAGGCAGGATTCCAGAAACTTTAAAGCTAGTTAAAGAAACATGGTAAAGAAGAAGCATGGTTTTAATTCCGCACTTATGGGCAAGCATTAGAAGCCACTTTATGGGGCTGCAAGGGGAAGCAAGAAGACTTGAGGGTTCCCTGAGCAGAGCTGGCCCATGTTTTCACCAGTCCATCATCTCAGGAATTCACAGAAGTAATCAGACCAAACTGATGGTGGTTGAGAACCAACTGTGGAGGTGAATACTTAACCTACTGGAGTGAGAAAATTAAGCCAGGAAGGACAAGACATCCCGTTTTATTACATATGTCAACAAGGAAAACTTTTTTTTTTTTTTTTACCTCTGTTCCACACCAAATCTACCATGGCATGGAATGATCGATTCTGAGACTGTGTGAAACAGCTCTCTCTTAGTCTAGGACTTAAGGCAGCCACAGAGTTCATGCTATGGCTTGAGTAGATCATTGAGATGCTTTAGGCAAATTTGATTAAGAGAGAGGATGCTGCCAGTTGTGTGTCCAGTTTATCCTTTTAGCCAAAGCGCATTTCCTAGTAACCAAGGATGAGGGTTTGAAGTTGAACTCTTTTCTCTACCTACTAATTGGTTTCCTGTGATATAGGATTTGTTTCCTTTTAAGCCATTTGATTCTTTTATTATTTTACATTTTTAATTACATTTTTAAAGTCTCTTGCATAAAGTTGAAGTTGACTCCTTCCTCCTGACCATTCTGAGAGAAGTTAGGGCAATGATGGATAAGACTAGGAAGAGTGGTCTGAGCTTAACTATATACAGTTGATTCTCATTATCCACAGCAGTATGTTCTAAAAGTCACCTCAAACATGGAATTAGTAAATCACTGGCCCCATGGGAAATTCAGGGTTAGATTCCTATAAGCCTTTGGTGGCAACATTTTTGTCATGGCTTGATCAATATACAACCGTGTTTTATATATGTTTCTATTTAAAGACACCTTATTTAATATTTCTTGTTGATTCATTAACACAACTCATGTTCTGGAGTATATAACTCATGTCTGAAGGAAGGTTATCTTACACACATATATTTTTGGCCATTTTAAAACATGACATCACCAAGAAAAAGCACAAATATGGGGATAAAAGGCCCTAGATAGACCATGCAAAGGACACTTGCTTTTCAGCATGACAGCTGAAACGAGGTGGCAGAATGCAGAGTCATTCAACCTCAGTTGGGAACCCATGTCAAGACACTCAAATTTTTGTCTTTCTGCACAAGCACATGTCCAGGAATAATGCAAAAGTGTTTCACGTACTGATTTTGGATTGCAAATACATTTTAGCAAGTAGATTAATTAGCACATACAGAATCTGCAAATAATGAGGATCAACTGTATATGAAAAGACTCGCTACTTTATGAGGCTTGCTAATATTGATATTTCTATTAATTACAGATCCTTCTTAACTGGGAGTTTGTATATCTATATACAACATGATAAAAGATGCTAACATATGCTTTCTGAATCATTAAATAAACATTGCGCTAGGTATAGTATCACAGAATCGTGGAGTTAGATGGCAGAGCATGTAAGAAGGCGTATGAAAAAGGTCTTCAACTTAAGGTTTAGAGACCCTGGGTTCCAGTGGTCTCTCTAGCTACTGGATAACACCAAACACTTCACTTACCTTTTCAGAGTCTCAGTTTCTCTCTGTAAAATGATTTTGTGTAAGAAATTATGTGAGACAGTAGGAAAGCCTGGTTTCTTGCCTTTTCGATCTCACATTTTCAAAACTAGAACTATTTAACTCTCATATTTAACTGGAACTCTTTGTCTCAGTCTCCATGGAAACCAAACTCCTTAGTAATCAGGGGAAATTTAAGGGGCTCAAGGGTAACATTTCCTAGAGGAGAGGTCAGTCCTATCGGCTTGGCTGCAGATTCTGTTCGGACCTAGCATCCTCGATTTGCAATCAGCCTCTGTTTTTGAGCAGGGCATGTAGCATAGCTTCAAAGGTAAGAGCTCTGGTGCCAGATGGTCTGGTTTCAAGTCCTCCTGGCCTTATCATTTTTTAAGATGTGTAGCCTTAGGGGTTAGTTGGAGTCTCCAGGGCTCAGATCTCTTATATTTTACACAGGGAAATAAGATTTACCTTTTAGGAAAACAGCCCCATGACCAGGAATTGTTACTGCTGTTGTCATGCTCCAGCCTTGTATTCCAGTTGCCATATCTGAGATTCTGATTTCCTTGATCCACTAGGACCTGGGTCATGTCTTACATCTCCCTAGTTCTCTTGGGTGCCGAAATGCTGTTTCCTTGCCTGAGTCCCTGTGGGACTTATATGACACTTCAGTAGGCTGGTCTGTTACCTTCTACCTGAGGCTCCTTGAGCTCTGCTGAGAACATTGGAAGTCACAGTGGACTTTCCCAGATTCCTCCTGCCCTCGTTCTCTAATTGCCTTCTGCTTCCTTCTGATAAACCTGCCTGGATCCACCTTTTTACCTTTTTACCTGTCTGACTCTGTTTAGCCTCTGGCTCCTGGGTTTTCTGATCAGGATCATACTATCACTTAGAGGTTTGTTGAAGTCAAGGAAAACTACTACCTAGAGTTGATAAATTAAACATGACTTTTACATTTTTTTTTCAAAAAGACAGGTGATCCAAATTTGTTGAGTTCTTCTATGACAAATGGCTGTCAGAAATAATGGTACAAAGCAGATATTTTCTAATTAGACACACTTGATTTGTCTTTTTAAGTGAAAGGTGATATATTAATGAGGAGGAAGGCAACAGGATTTGAAAAAAAAATCTGTGCTATGGATAAAGCATTGGGAAAAATGTATGGAAATTGTTAATTTATTGCTGAAAGTGATGTATGTCATTATGTATGAAAACTCTCATAGTATATGTTTTAAACATAAGGAAATGCAATTTTCTAACCAGTTTGTTTCTCGTGGAGTTTTGAATGCTTTCATTAAAAGTATAAAAAATTCAACATATTCCAGGTAGTTTCCAGGTACTAGTAAAATTCAGCTGGTGTATTTTTTTTCCCTGATGTCAGCCAGAACATCTGACTGACGTTAGGGAAAAAAATATACTAGCTGAATTTTACAACAGTGTTTGCATAAAAGGGGTATAAACACTAAGTATGATGACTCAGCGACTATAGGTATGGAGCTGTTCTTCCATTGGATCTACCTATTTTAGTGAAGTTTTGTTCTCAACTTTGACAGCCATTAAAATCTAATATTACAATGACCTCTTAAACTAAGGATTAAAAAAAAAGCATATTCCATGAAAATGCTTTCTCAAAATATTGTTATTATATTTAGTGAGAGCAAAACAGGATTTTGTGCTATGTGAAATGGTATATAATAAGAGAAGATGCAAATATCGAAGCATATTATTCATCTTGATTTCATTCTTTAAAATATTATTTTTGTGTATGTGTGGTAATGCACACAAGACTGCAGTCATATGTGTATCTACTTTATCAATAAACTTATTCGGAAACATATGCTTTGTTTGTTTGTGTGTTTGTTCGCTGATGGGGTGAGGAATCAAGATCATACCATCCAGTGCATAGGATACTTTGCTTGGGAAAAGAAGCCTGTGTGATTCTGAAGAGCTGCAAGGTGGAAATGGTAATAGATATGTGCTATTCTTTTCTGGAAAGTAGATACAGGATTCATAATAATAATTGTCAACATTTATTGAACACTTCCTATGTACCAGGTACCGCACCAAGCACTTACTATCGATTATTTAATGTATTCCTCTCCACTACCTTAGGAGACAGGTACCCTTACCATCCTCATATTAGAGTTGAGGATGCTCAGCTGAGAGAAGTCCAGTAGCTTTCTCAAAGCCACATAAGGAGAAGCACAGCTAGAGGTTGAATTTAGATCTTTCTTAATGTAAAATTTGGGTGCTTATTGTTGTCTTACCTTAAAGACAGATTCTAATTCATTATGAGAGTTGCCCAAGAAGAAATGGATTGTGCTGCTAAGCATGTGGTTCCTTATCTCTGCAACCATAGAATTACTATGTCCAAGTAACTGTATGGAGGGGTTTATTCCTGAAGAGGGCCTTAGACTCCGTAACCTCTAAGATGCCTTCCAACTTAGAAACTGAGCATTTCTTTAGAAACGGTATTTCCAGAAATACAAATACTTTGTTTGTGAATGAAATGCTACAATGGTCAAATACGTTTAGGGAATGCTGGGTCAATAAGGTTAATTAAGCAGCTTGTTTCCTGCAGGATTCTCAGAGCCTTTACCATGATATTATTCATTATAAGTTTCCAAGAGAAGGAAATAGTCTGCTGGCTTTCCCAAACATACTGACTTTGGACTCCCACATCATTGTATAGTATATCCTGAGTTTGGTGTTTCCTAGTTCAACCTTGGAAGCTCTGCTAAAAGCTAAAGCATTTATGTCACCTTCTTTTACTGTAGACTAATTCTTCAAAAAGACTATTACTATTAGGACATGGTTGGTAAACTCTCTCTTAGGAGGAGTATTCCATCAGTCAGCAAACTCCATTCTTCTACCGTGATGTACATCAGAAAGTTCACAATACACAAAATCAGAACTGTATTGGTGAAAGGGCAGGCTATGTCCAGTGAACTTTGGTTTACTCTCCACCACCAAGTTTGCACATTTTAGGATGGACCTCTTAGATTATAACTAGGGGAGGTAAAGCAAGAGACTCTGTGTAACTACGCTAGGGTTGTAAATGATATCAGTCTCAAGGTCAGTTTCCTACCCCTCGTCCAACAATTAACTTCTACATATAACCAGATTAGGGTAAAAAGAATCATGGCAAACTAAGTCAAAAGGGAAGTAAACTTAGGAGAAATCTTTGAGAAAATAGGCCTGACTTGAATGTAAAAAAATAAATAAGTTTGTGATGGGCTACTGTGTAGCTGTCACTATTGATGTTGTTTGTGCTTTTAACTTGGAGCAAGGTATAGGATACCTCCGTGGCTAAGGCAGAGCTCAGTGTAGCCAATGTCATAGTTGGAGTTTTCCCTGAGACACAGTGGTAGAAGAAATGTCACATTCCAGGTTTCTGGAAACCAGTTACACAATTCTTAACCTCTCATGCACATTGGGCATGAAAGTAGTGTGGAGAGTTAAATTCGGGGAAAGACTTTGTGAGAAGGGTTTCTGGAGAAAGCTGTAGATTTTTCCCTTCCTATTCCTGTACCGTGGAAAGGGTGGGGGCTGCTTGCTGCTTCACTTAGGTTGAAAGAGGGACTTTAAAAAGACCATTTGGAAAGTTTCATAGCTGCTCCCTCTAGCTTGGGGAACACAGTGACCAGTGTCTGAATTTGGGCTGAGTGAGAGGCTGGCTAAAGTGGCAGTAGACCAGAACACTGCTAACTGAAAAGGAACTGCACTCCTAGGAACTGGTTATGGAGGTCACAAGTCTGACCCAGATTTTTCTTCTAAGAAAAAAAGACTTGAAAATAAACTAGCCTTATTATTTGTGTAGCACATACCTGACAAAGGTATTTCATATGATCTCATTTGACTTTACAATAGCCTTCTAAGGTAAACGTAATTATGATTACCATTTTACTGATAAGAGATGCAAGGCTTACAGAGAGTAACTGACCTGCTCAAAATTTCTAGATCTGAGCCAGAAATAATAATGGTTAATACTCATCTATTTCATTGCCATAAGCTAGACACCAGTGTAAATGCCTTACCTGTATTAAAGTCATTTAACCCTGCCCATAACCCTATGAAGAAGGTACTATTATAAACTCTATTTTATAGATAAGAAAACTGAGGCTTAGAGAGTTCAAATTATTATAGCTTGTCTGATAGAAAGTAGAACAGATGGAACCTGAACCCAGGCACTCTGGCTCCCTGCCTCTTGGTGATGTTGCTTCCATCATACTGCATTGGCTGTATAAGAACTTTTAAAACCTAAAGATATCTCTAGGTGAGAGTCGCAGCTAACAGAGTTGCCAAGCAGCAAACTTTTGAGACCTTCTTGGATGCTGATGTTAGAATAACTTGAATTAAACTACCAATTTGTGGCAAGCAATTACTTTTAAATTACATAAGGGAGTTGCAAAAGAGTTAATATTTTAAACAGTTTGCACACCCTTCCCACAACTCATTTCTAATATTAATTATTTAGAAAGCTATTTCTTAGGTACACTTCAACTTAGCCCAAGAAGATGATCACAAATTCCAAGTGGCAAACGTATTAATAAGGTGTCAATATTGTGTTCTGAGCACTGGGCACATTGATGTTGGCTTCATCCACATTCTACATCTCTCTAGCTGTGCTGTGTTGGAATGCAGGATGAACTGGGTTGGAGTCTGACATTCCTGGCTTCAGTTCTTAATTATATCAACTATGTAATCTCTGAGTTTCAAAGACCTCATCTGTAGATTGGGAAAAATGCATACCTCACTGTTTTAGAAGATTGGAAGGTAACTTGTGTGAACGGAATGCTTAGTTCAGAATCTGCCATCTAGTAGATGCTGAGTAAGCTCAGTGTCCCTGGGCCTTCTTCCCCAGTATAATTTCATAATCCCATTTTGTAAGTTTTGGGAATTCAGTTAGCATTTCTGAATCTCAAGCTTCTGGTCTGTAAAATGGATCCACCAGTAAATATTTTACAGGTCTTTTGTAAGACTAGTTAATTAATACAAAGTAAAAGAGCTTTCTGCATTATGATTTCTGTTACTCATGCCCGTATCACCCAGCAATACCTTAATACAACTACCAGTGCTTGCATTTCTTCATTGCTTTTAACTTTCAAAATGTTCCCACACCCAGTTTCATCTTGCCCCTTCCTTCCTCTTCTCTCTTTACAATAACCTTTTGTTAAGAAATGAGGCAGCTATTTTTTTCTCCATTTTCCTTGAGGCCCAGTGTATTAGTCCCTTCTCATGCTGCTATGAAGAAATGCCTGAGATTGGGTAACTTATAAAAGAGAGAGGTTTAATTGACACGCAGTTCCTCAGGGCTAGGGAGGCCTCAGGAAATTTATAGTCATGGAGAAAGGGGGAGCAAACATGCCTTCTTCACATGGTGGCAGCAAGAGGAAATGCCGAGCACAGGGGAAAAGCCCGTTATAATACCATCAGATATTGTGAGAACTCACTGATTGTCACAAGAACAGCATGGGGGTAGCAGCCCCCATGATTCAACTACCTCCCATGAAATCCCTCCCCAACATGTGGGGATTACAATTTGGATTACAAATCAAGATGATATTTGGGTGGGGACACAGAGCCAGACCATATCACCCCAGGAGGCCCTGTTACTTGCTTACAAGTTCTCACAGGCAGGGCCAGGGCTGGAACCTGGGTCTTTGGATCTCCTGTAAAGAAAAGAGCTTATCCCTGATGTCTTGCTAAATGAATCTGTGTCTATGTGGCTCCTGTGGTTTGGTCATTGTCCAGAGAGACCATGATGGATGATCATTGTGAGGGAGGTTGCCTAGCTGCTTCCCTTGCAAGTCCTTCAAGCATGCCAGGCTTTCTCTTCTTAGCACTGCTATCTTTGAATTCCAAATGGGTGAGGGAAAAGCTCACTGCCTCTTGAACTAGATGTTATTTGTGGATTGTTTGCTGTGGGTGAGCTCGTGATTAAACCACAGCAGAACATTTTTGTGATGTCTGTTGAAGATGAAAATATTCTTTTGTGGAGCATTTTTCACTTCAGTGTTCACACTCTGTGACGCCCCAAGATATTTCTCTAAAAACAGCAGCTGCTCCCCTCTCTACCCAAACAAAAAGGTTCCAACCACTCCAGCCCACATTCTCATGAAGGGCCACTGTGTGCAGACCCTGCATTCTGTGGGGACCTAGAGATAAACTGGACACAGCCCTTGCTCTGGATTGGATGTCAGTGGAATCTAGTGGGGAAATCTCCAGCTACTTCGTGGTTTCCCTGTCCTGATCTGGCTGACTTGTGAGTCCCTGGATGCATTCCTCCTGCAGACTTGCCCTTGGGGAAGACAATGTCCTTCCCAGAAGGATAAATCAAGAGTTTGGGGGCAGCTGGGACAATTCAGCTAGAATATTCCTGTACCAGGATCTTATCGCCTAAGAATACACGTTATGAAAGATAAAGTAGAAGAGATGAACAAATAGATGGAAGCAAGGAAAAACTGGGTCTCTCTCAGCAAGTATTTCAGAGTGGGGCGAGGACCAGGTGCAAGCATCTGGATCACAGCCAGGTTTCTATAAAAGAAAAAATGAATAATCCTCCCTCCCTGCACTGGGGATATAGTGATGGAGAAAACCTGGTCCCCCACCCCCACCCCCTGGAGTAGTGCAGAATCTGTCACTTGAGTGACACTCTCCCTTCTCTCCATGTCCTGACTACCCTTGCTGCCCACTGCCCTGCCCTGCCTCCTCTGGCCCATCCCCATGGAGATGGGTAGCTCTCAATGTGTGGCCTGTCCCAGGGATAAATGCAAATCTAAAAGGGTCTCTAAGGACAAAGATACCTTTTAAACCTCCCAGTATGAGGCTTTAGTAGTGGAATAAGAGGCAACAGTTTATTTTCCATGGAGGTGGGGTATTTGCCTAATGTCTCTTCAGTTTCCACTGTCCACACTCTCATTCTGTCTGTGCCCCAGGCAGGCCCTGCCAAGGATTTCTCCTTCCCAGGCCAGCTCTAATGGCTGCTGGGTGCTTTCTGCCTCTTAAATATCATTTCCACATCCAGTGCCTCTCAGGCTCTGCTGAGTTGGTTGTTCTCATTTGTCAGGGACTGGGGTGGCAGGAATACATCTATGACTGTCCTTTAGCTCTAGGAGCTGCACTTTAGCTGTGCTTAATTTATGAGTAATTTACAGCTGATTTAAGCTTCTCACTGCTTCTGCAAGATCTCAGCATGTGAATCCTGGGGAAGAGGAGCTGGGAAGTGAAGTGGTCTGCAAGATGCCAAATGTTCTTATCTTGCAGAATCACTTCCTCTTTCCATACAGGGCCCCTCGTGTGGGGCCTGAATATGATGAACTCAGGACAGGCAGTGACACTGGGAGCCCCAGATTCATGAAGATCACAGTTCAGAAACCAAGCACTTCAGGGCTAGAGTAGATCTTAGAGGATTTTCTATTTTCCTCATTTGACTAGCCTCTTGAAGCATATTTTGTTATTTTCAGTTTGCAGATGAAGAAACTGAGACCTGAAGAGATTAGTACATCACTGGCTGATGGGGGTGTCTGATGAGGATGATATAGCAATAAGAAAAAAATCAGAGCTAAGCTTTACTAGGCTAATCTGAGACTTGCTTTTCACGCAGTCCTCTCTAGACTTGTCCTTATATCTGATTTCTGGTGATGAAAGACAGGTCTTATTTCAAAATTAATGAGGTAAGGATACAACTACCTTGTAAGAAGGCATATCCTATGAAAATAAAATTGCGCCGAATCTGCAAATGGGTAGAGTAGATGGTCACCTATGTGCTATTTGAGTGGGTCCTGTAGAAATTTTCTCTCCCTCTTGGAAATCCCCCGTCATGGAGTCCATCACTACCAACTCTTGAGTTTAGCATTACCTTTTTCAGGTTCCTCTTTCAAAAATGCAAATTCTCCTTGAAAGGAGAATATCAGAGTCTGAATATGTTGATATAAATTGATGGATCAAGTGATCTCTTTGCTGATGGAAAGGACTTGGGCTTCTTTCAGGAGAACGCATACTGAACAGGTTAGGGGAGAACAGGGAGGAAAGGTAAGCAGCATGAAGATGTCACCACCTTTATAATCAAGAGGTGGTCCTTGCCTCCCTGGAGATGACCGGCTTGGGCTGAAATCTCACCTTCAACATCAGTGTTCTGGAAGGAAAAGCTGGCCACATTTCCCTAGATTTGAAGATGGTAGGCACAGTTGGCTCTGCCAGACAGATTACTGATAAAAAAAGCAATTGTAAATCTCGATTGTGCCCAAACATCCTTGTAGTCATGGCAACATCCTTAGATCCTTGCAACACTGACAGCCAGGAGATGGCTAATAATTTCTTCACTATAATGACAGTCCTGCATAAGATGTCTGGATTCTCGATGAGTGATATCTGCAAGATGACTCTGTGTGGGAAGTGCTTAGGAGGAGGTACTGGGGGAAGAGAGGGTTTTAGGGGTTACTGAAAGTGAGTGTGCAAAAAAACAAATCACTGCAACCACTTAGATGGATGTCTGACCCAGAGATAAAACATATTCCAGTGATTCTGTTTTAGAAATGTGTCCCTATTGAACCATGCCTTTCTATCCCTCTAAGCACCACCATTACTGTATCCCTGGATTATGGCAACTGCCCTGTGATGGTTAATATTGAGTGCCAACTTGAACGGATTGAAGGATGCAAAGTACTGATCTTGGGTGTGTTTGTAAGGGTGTTACCAAAGGAGATGAACATTTGAGTCAGTGGGCTGGGAAAGGCAGAGCCACCCTTAATCTGAGTGGGTACCATCTAATCAGCTGCCAGCATGGCCAGACTATAAAGCAGGCAGAAAAAACGTGAAAAGATTAGACTGGCTTAGCCTCTCAGCCTACATCTTTCTCCCAGGCTGGATACTTCCTGCCCTTGAACATTAGACTCCAAGTTCTTCAGCTTTGGGACTCAGACTGGCTTCCTTGCTCCTCAGCTTGCAGATGGCCTGTTGTGGGACCTTGTGATTGTGTGAGTTAATACTACTAAATAAACTCCCCTTTATGTATACATCTAACCTATTAGTTCTGTCCCTCTAAAAAACCCTGACTAATACATGACCCTTAACAGGTCTCCCTATTGTATAGTCTGTACCCTGCTACTGGTCAACTTACAGTCCAAGTCATTCTCATTATGTCACTCTGCTGCTCAAGAATATGTTATAACTTATTTTTTCCTACTGCGTTAGGCCTAAACTTCTCTGCCTTAATCTTTCTCCCAATCTTACCCAACCCTATCCATCCAAATCTAGTCATACTCCTTCTCAGTACACACCTTCTTTTTAGTTGGGACTCAGTTTCTTTACATCCTTTATCATTTCCGTGGTTATTTCATTCTATTCATTTACAGTACTCACTTCTTCTTTTCCCAGGAAATTTATTCTTCTTTTATGTCTCTCCAAATCATATTTATCACTCAAGTTCCAGCTATGTTACCTCCAAGAAGCCCACAACAAGCTTTCCCTGACTAGTCTGGCCTAAGGCACAGGGTCAGTCTTCTCACTCAGGATCAGTGCCACACAGCTCTACAGAGGTATTGCTATTTCCAGGGGTTAACATTTGATAGACTTTTCTCCCCAAAGGACTGAGCTCCTTGAAGTGAGAGCTGTCCATCGATATCTCCTATGTCTCACACAAGCCATCCCTTCCATCCTTTCTCAACCACGCTTTCTAAAGCATGACTCTCTACTTTTACTACTTTATTTTTCTTCATAGCACCATCACCGCCTGACATTATCCAACATTGTTTGACAGGACAAATGAAGCCTCTGCCCTTATAGAGCTTACATTTTAGTTGGAGAGACTAATAGCTACAACAAAGCCTGGAGTGTACTATGACCTCAGTAATTGATTGTTGAATGATTGGCTGAGTGAATGAGTTCTTACTGATTGGCCAATTCACTTCAAAAAGGATGGAGGAGAAATGGGGAGCCACCAGGCCTTTCCACCATGCACATGGCTACCATAACTTCTAAAAATGAGCCCAAGTATGGCTCTTTTTCCACCATCATAGAGAAGTAAACATAGCTAAGCACGAAAAGTATAAGAATGATTCATTGTGTAGGGACATTGCATCCTCCTGTCAGAAGAGCCCTATAACCAAGTACTATAGACAAGTCAGCTTACATCTCCTGTAAAATGGCTGTGTGTCCCGCCTACCGTGTGGATTGTTGAGGTTCAAATGCAACAAAGGATGATAAGTGTTAAATTATAAATAAACATAAAAATGGGAAGCATTATTCAACCAGCTGTTTGTGTAAAAAACTGGAATTATTTTGAATAGGGATGGCAAGGGAGCTTGTGGACCACTAGTGTTGAAAATAAACATAAAAGGCAGGGTTGAGAACTTTTAGAATTGTGCAGGATAATGTAGTTTTGCTTGTTGGAAGGACTTTTTTGGATATGTCAGGGGTTCTGTAAGAAGGCTCCTTTTGTCTTTTGAGAAACATGAATGATGTATTTCCATGATAGAATGCTGAGTAGTAGATGTCCTAAAGAAGCAGTTAAAGAGGTCTTCAAAACCTTAGGAATAACGGAAAGGAAAAGAGACCCCATCACTACTGTCACCACCATCATCATGATCATCATCAAATCAGAAACATTTATTGTGAATGGATAATATACCAGAAGCTTTACAATCAGTATCTCATTTAATCCTACACTGGTCTTAAAATGTAGGAATTATTATAATTTTATCTTTTCCTTTTTTTTAAGCAGAGGAGAGAGCTGAGGTACAAAGAGATGAAGTCTCTTGCATGGGCACCCTTAACTAGTAAATGGCAGGGTCAGGAATTTAATGAGAATGGATAACATTTGTTTTGAATTTTCTTTTTTTTTAAATTTTTTTTATTTTTTATTTTTATTATACTTTAAGTTTTAGGGTACATGTGCACATTGTGCAGGTTAGTTACATATGTATACATGTGCCATGCTGGTGCACTGCACCCACTAACTCGTCATCTAGCATTAGGTATATCTCCCAATGCTATCCCTCCCCCCTCCCCCCACCCCACAACAGTCCCCAGAGTGTGATATTCCCCTTCCTGTGTCCATGTGATCTCATTGTTCAATTCCCACCTATGAGTGAGAATATGCGGTGTTTGGTTTTTTGTTCTTGCGATAGTTTACTGAGAATGATGTTTTCCAATTTCATCCATGTCCCTACAAAGGAAATGAACTCATCATTTTTTATGGCTGCATAGTATTCCATGGAGTATATGTGCCACATTTTCTTAATCCAGTCTATCATTGTTGGACATTTGGGTTTGTCCCAAGTCTTTGCTATTGTGAATAATGCCGCAATAAACATACGTGTGCATGTGTCTTAATAGCAGCATGATTTATAGTCCCTTGGGTATATACCCAGTAATGAGATGGCTGGGTCAAATGGTATTTCCAGTTCTAGATCCCTGAGGAATCGCCACACTGACTTCCACAAGGGTTGAACTAGTTTACAGTCCCACCAACAGTGTAAAAGTGTTCCTATTTCTCCACATCCTCTCCAGCACCTGTTGTTTCCTGACTTTTTAATGATTGCCATTCTAACTGGTGTGAAATGATATCTCATAGTGGTTTTGATTTGCATTTCTCTGATGGCCAGTGATGATGAGCATTTTTTCATGTGTTTTTTGGCTGCATAAATGTCTTCTTTTGAGACGTGTCTGTTCATGTCCTTTGCCCACTTTTTGATGGGGTTGTTTGTTTTTTTCTTGTAAATTTGTTTGAGTTCATTGTAGATTCTGGATACTAGCCCTTTGTCAGATGAGTAGGTTGCAAAAATTTTCTCCCATTTTGTAGGTTGCCTGTTCACTCTGATGGTAGTTTCTTTTGCTGTGCAGAAGCTCTTTAGTTTAATTAGATCCCACTTGTCAATTTTGGCTTTTGTTGCCATTGCTTTTGGTGTTTTAGACATGAAGTCCTTGCCCATGCCTATGTCCTGAATGGTAACGCCACGTTTTCTTCTAGGGTTTTTATGGTTTTAGGTCTAATGTTTAAGTCTTTAATCCATCTTGAATTGATTTTTGTATAAGGTGTAAGGAAGGGATCCAGTTTCAGCTTTCTACATATGGCTAGCCAGTTTTCCCAGCACCATTTATTAAATAGGGAATCCTTTCCCCATTGCTTGTTTTTCTCAGGTTTGTCAAAGATCAGATAGTTGTAGATATGCAGTGTTGTTTCTGAGGGCTCTGTTCTGTTCCATTGATCTATATCTCTGTTTTGGTACAAGTACCATGCTGTTTTGGTTACTGTAGCCTTGTAGTATAGTTTGAAGTCAGGTAGCGTGATGCCTCCAGCTTTGTTCTTTTGGCTTAGGATTGACTTGGCGATGCGGGCTCTTTTTTGGTTCCATATGAACTTTAAAGTAGTTTTTTCCAATTCTGTGAAGAAAGTCATTGGTAGCTTGATGGGGATGGCATTGAATCTGTAAATTACCTTGGGCAGTATGGCCATTTTCACAATATTGATTCTTCCTGCCCATGAGCATGGAATGTTCTTCCATTTGTTTGTATCCTCTTTTATTTCCTTGAGCAGTGGTTTGTAGTTCTCCTTGAAGAGGTCCTTCACATCCCTTGTAAGTTGGATTCCTAGGTATTTTATTCTCTTTGAAGCAATTGTGAATGGGAGTTCACTCATGATTTGGCTCTCTGTTTGTCTGTTGCTGGTGTATAAGAATGCTTGTGATTTTTGTACATTGATTTTGTATCCTGAGACTTTGCTGAAGTTGCTTATCAGCTTAAGGAGATTTTGGGCTGAGACAATGGGGTTTTCTAGATATACAATCATGTCGTCTGCAAACAGGGACAATTTGACTTCCTCTTTTCCTAATTGAATACCCTTTATTTCCTTCTCCTGCCTGATTGCCCTGGCCAGAACTTCCAACACTATGTTGAATAGGAGTGGTGAGAGAGGTCATCCCTGTCTTGTGCCAGTTTTCCAAGGGAACGCTTCCAGTTTTTGCCCATTCAGTATGATATTGGCTGTGGGTTTGTCATAGATAGCTCTTATTATTTTGAAATACGTCCCATCAATACCTAATTTATTGAGAGTTTTTAGCATGAAGGGTTGTTGAATTTTGTCAAAGGCTTTTTCTGCATCTATTGAGATAATCATGTGGTTTTTGTCTTTGGCTCTGTTTATATGCTGGATTACATTTATTGGTTTGTGTATATTGAACCAGCCTTGCATCCCAGGGATGAAGCCCACTTGATCATGGTGGATAAGCTTTTTGATGTGTTGCTGGATTCGGTTTGCCAGTATTTTATTGAGGATTTTTGCATCAATGTTCATCAAGGATATTGGTCTAAAATTCTCTTTTTTTGTTGTGTCTCTGCCTGGCTTTGGTATCAGAATGATGCTGGCATCATAAAATGAGTTAGGGAGGATTCTGTCTTTTTCTATTGACTGGAATAGTTTCAGAAGGAATGGTGCCAGTTCCTCCTTGTACCTCTGGTAGAATTCGGCTGTGAATCCATCTGGTCCTGGACTCTTTTTGGTTGGTAAGCTATTGATTATTGCCGCAATTTCAGATCCTGTTATTGGTCTATTCAGAGATTCAACTTCTTCCTGGTTTAGTCTTCGAAGAGTGTATGTGTCAAGGAATTTATCCATTTCTTCTAGATTTTCTAGTTTATTTGCGTAGAGGTGTTTGTAGTATTCTCTGATGGTAGTTTGTATTTCTGTGGGATCGGTGGTGATATCCCCTTTATCATTTTTTATTGTGTCTATTGGATTCTTCTCTCTTTTCTTCTTTATTAGTCTTGCTAGTGGTCTATCAATTTTGTTGATCCTTTCAAAAAACCAGCTCCTGGATTCATTAATTTTTTGAAGGGTTTTTTGTGTCTCTATTTCCTTCAGTTCTGCTCTGATTTTAGTTATTTCTTGCCTTCTGCTAGCTTTTGAATGTGTTTGCTCTTGCTTTTCTAGTTCTTTTAATTGTGATGTTAGAGTGTCAATTTTGGATCTTTCCTGCTTTCTCTTGTGGGCATTTAGTGCTATAAATTTCCCTCTACACACTGCTTTGAATGCATCCCAGAGATTCTGGTATGTTGTGTCTTTGTTCTCGTTGTTTTCAAAGAACATCTTTATTTCTGCCTTCATTTCATTATGTACCCAGTAGTCATTCAGGAGCAGGTTGTTCAGTTTCCATGTAGTTCAGCGGTTTTGAGTGAGATTCTTAATCCTGAGTTCTAGTTTGATTGCACTGTGGTCTGAGAGATAGTTTGTTATAATTTCTGTTCTTTTACATTTGCTGAGGAGAGCTTTACTTCCAAGTATGTGGTCAATTTTGGAATAGGTGTGGTGTGGTGCTGAAAAAAATACATATTCTGTTGATTTGGGGTGGAGAGTTCTGTAGATGTCTATTAGGTCTGCTTGGTGCAGAGCTGAGTTCAATTCCTGGGCATCCTTGAATTTTCTAAATGTCGATCATTTGTCTAAACATTTGTTTTAACTCGATGAACACAACTCGGTGATGCAGGCAATGTTGCGATTCCTACTTTTCAGAAAGCAAAGTTAAGCCAATTATACAAGCTTATGCAGCTAATAAGGGAAGCAGCTGAGACCTGTTCCCAGACAGGTGCCACTGGATTCTTTGTGCTTCCTTGCCACTCTGAGCTGCCTCTTGACTCCCTGCCCTCTGTCCCTTTGCCGTGCTACCTCCAAAAGCAGTTCAGCTTTTATAACCAGAAAAGCTACTTTTAATACTCCTACCAAATTAAATTTAAGGGACAAACACAGAAAAGAGAGAGAGGGACTTAGCTGAGGGTTGGGAAAGAAACAGCCTGGATTGCTGAGGGGAGTCCCAGTGAAGAATCTCCTGGAATTGTTCCCACCTGAAGAAAGCAGATGTCATGGCAGCCATTAACAGGCATCATAAGGAGGTCTAACAGGCCCACATCTGAGTGGAAGATGGTTGTCAGTGGGGCATGGGGGTGGGGCTTACAGCACTGTGTGAAAGGTTTGCTAAAATGGAATTATGGTTTATTGAGCAGCAAACAGAAACATCCAGCTGCCTGAGAATTACTTTAACAGGATGCAAAGGCAAGAAAATATTGTGTAAACCTTATTTACAGATCAATAGACAATCTTTCATACACAAAAGGTCAGCTCCAGGAAGGCAGAGCAGTAAAGAAAGAAATATTGCCTGTAAATACAATATTGACTTAAAAAAATCCACCCAGATGAATCCTTTGATGCGTATTCTTCAAGTTAAGAACATTTCTTTATTCATGAGTTTTTTTTTTCCTAACCACTTAAGGTTCCTCAGTGAAGCATGAAGGCATTGATGAAGAGCACTGATTTCTAGTTGTCTTGAATTCTGTGCCATCAAATGAGCAGCATGAGATGGCATCAACAGGGAGAACTTCAGAACAACATTTTTAAGTACGCGTATGCAGAAATTAGGACATTCAAGTCAAATAGCAACTCACCCCTACCCCTTGTAATCTCCTGCTTCAGTGGCTGTGATGATTAACATTTATCCTGGCTTAAGAAAAAAACAAAAGGAAACAAAACCAACAACTCAATCCTACTGGTCCCCACTGAATTCCTTCATCCATTTTGCGTTTTTTGTCTTGAAGCAAGTAGTTCATCATCCCAAAGAATATCTGAAATCGTTGCCATCTACCTCTACCTGGCTGCTGGATCATGAAGCTGTTAGGACTCCTGCTCAGATGAAAATAAGCATGGAAGATATGCTATGGACTGAACTGTGTCCTCTCAAAACTCAATTGTTAAAACTCTAATCCCTACTGTAACTGTATTTGGAAATAGAACTTCTGGTAGGTAATTAAGGTTAAATGAGGTCATAAGTGTAGGGCCCTAAACCTGTTAGGATTATTGTCATTATATAAGATAAGACACCAGAAACTCACTCTTGCTCACTCAAGTCTCTCTTTCTCCTTTCTCTCCACCTCTCTCTCCCTCTCTCTCTCTTTCTCTATCTTCCCCCCCCCCACCCCCACTTTCTCACTCTCACTCTTGGTACTATTTGAGGACACAGGGAGAAGGCAGCTGTCTGCAAGCGAGGAACCAAATTGGCCAGTACCTCTTGGACTTCCCAGCCTCTAGAACTGTCAGAAATAAATTTCTGTTGTTTAATTTACTTAGCGTATGGTATTTTGTTATGGTAGCCCAAGCTAACTAGTGTGAGGAGGAAGCTTAATTAGGTTTTGTTTCCCTGACAAAATCTTTCAGATTTAGAGGGCCACCTATGAGTTTAGGTGATCCCTCTTAGCAGTTTGGAAAATATTTCAAAGAGCTAGAGTCTTAGCCCTGAATATATATATAAATACATACATACATATATATATATATATATATATATGGTTTATTTATTTATTGCAGGTAGAAGTGCCTTTGGAGGGCAGAGTTGCCATACACTGAGGAGGAGTACATAGCTGGGAAAGGTCCACCCTGGGCAATAAGTCAAAGCCTTAAGATAGACAACTCTTGGTCTCAACTCCCTAATGGGAAATCTACATAGCAGTGGATGTGCAAACATTTTGTATAGTGTAGAATTATATAACTGCAATGAATTGAACGTTTGTGTCCTCCCCAAATTTATATGTTGGAACCTAACCCTCAATGTGATGATATTTAAGGGTGGAGCCTCTGGAAGGTAATTAGAGTTAGATAAGATCATCAGGGCAAGACCCTCACAATAGGATGAATGCCCCTACAAAAAGGGGAAGAGACATGGGATCTCTCTTTCTCTCTGTGTATATGCACCAAGGTAAGGCCATGTGCATATACATTGTAAGGATGCAATGGGAAGATGGCTATCTGTAAACCAGGAAGAGGGCCCTTACCAAGAACTGGCCAGCTGGCATCCTGATCTTGGGCTTCTAGCCTCCAGGACCATGAGAAACAAATGTTTATTGTTTAAGCTACACAAGCTACAGTAGTCTGTTAGAGCAGCCCAAACTGGCTAAGAAAATGATATGTTATTTTTCAGAGCAATCAAGGAGAATCCCTCAACAGTGACATAATCCCTTCTAAATCCTTTCTTGTGCTTTTCTTTCCTTAGAAAGCAGGTTTAAAATGCCCTGAGAACAATAATCTTCTCTCAGAAAAAGATGTGGCTGGAATTGGTCACCTCCAGCTTTTTGTGAACTTGATACAGGACTGAGGACTACTCAACACCCCAAAGTGAGACAGAAAGACACAAAGAGGAGGATGGACTTAGTGGCAGGTGGCACAGATTTCAGCCTTTTTCAGAGGCAAAGGCATAGCTCTGTTTCCTCTGTTCTCCCTCTCTCCCTTCCTCTGTCTGGAGCTGTGCTTTCCATGCCCACATCCTTACAAGTCCAAGTATCTCCCCTGCCCTCATCTCCTAAGGGAAGGGCCAAGAGGGTCCTCATTAATAAGAACAAATGGTGCTGGCTGCAAGATGTGGGCCAATCATGAGGTCAAATTCTGAATCATTTGGTTTCAAATTTTGCAATGATTCCTCATTTCTCCTTTACCTGTTTCCAATCCACCATTCTCAGATATGCTATTATTATCATGGGCTAGGGATATCTGTGTGAAGAGCTGGTTTTCTTCTTGGGTTTGTCGTTGGCAGGAGTGCTTTGCATTAGCCATATGTGATAGTTTATGAATGAAAGTGTCTCTGGGGATGCCTCTTCATGTCCTAGAGAGCATTTGTTCTGTCACTGAAGGCTCTATGATCCCCATATTCCACTTTGGCATTTTCCAAAACAAAAGAAGAGAAGGATCTGGAAGGGAGAGATAGAGTTGGGAGAAAGGAAGAAAGAATGAAGGAAACTAACTGGGTAACAGGCACTAATAATTTTATATTTCTATAGTTCTTTATAGTTTTTATATAAAAACAATTTGCAAAGTGTTTTTTTTATTAAAGGCATAATGTTATTTGGTTTTTACAGCCACTCTATAGATAAGCAAACTGAGGTTTAGAGAAAGTAATTAACCAGCTAGCTAATAAATATCAATGTTCTATTTGGATTCCAGTCCTTCTGAATTCATAGTTTTTCATATATAGTTTCTTTTCCATTCTGTTCATTTAAATGCAAAGGCATGCTCCAACTTCCTCTTTTTGAACCCTTGCCAAGCATTTGTAGGTAAAAGCTGAAGGTCTTAATCGGCAGCATAATTATTTAACAACTTACTAGAATTTTCCTGAGGATGGGCTGGTAGATCTTGAGTATTTGACCAGAAATAATTATTCTACAAATACATTTATTAATGTTTTTGAGCACTTCGTGTTTGACAAAATATTTTCATATCTAAATCTTGTTTGAGGTTCATATAAGCCATGTGCATCTCTCAGAAGTCCAGTGATTGGCCCAAGATTTCTCAACTATTTTTTTTTTGAAGTTTTTTTTCTTTTATTATACTTTAAGTTTTAGGGTACATGGGCACATTGTGCAGGTTAGTTACATACGTATACATGTGCCATGCTGGTGTGCTGCACCCACTAACTCGTCATCTAGCATTAGGTATATCTCCCAATGCTATCCCTCCCCCCTCCCCCCTCCCCTCCAGAGTCCCCAGAGTGTGATATTCCCCTTCCTGTGTCCATGTGATCTCATTGTTCAATTCCCACCTATGAGTGAGAATATGCGGCGTTTGGTTTTTTGTTCTTGTGATAGTTTACTGAGAATGATGGTTTCCAGTTTCATCCATGTCCCTACAAAGGACATGAACTCATCCTTTTTTATGGCTGCATAGTATTCCATGGTGTATATGTGCCACATTTTCTTAATCCAGTCTATCATTGTTGGACATTTGGGTTGGTTCCAAGTCTTTGCTATTGTGAATAATGCCGCAATAAACATACGTGTGCATGTGTCTTTATAGCAGCATGATTTATAGTCATTTGGGTATATACCCAGTAATGGGATGGCTGGGTCAAGTGGTATTTCTAGCTCTAGATCCCTGAGGAATTGCCACACTGACTTCCACAATGGTTGAACTAGTTTACAGTCCCACCAACAGTGTAAAAATGTTCCTATTTCTCCACATCCTCTCCAGCACCTGTTGTTTCCTGACTTTTTAATGATTGCCATTCTAACTGGTGTGAGATGATATCTCATAGTGGTTTTGATTTGCATTTCTCTGATGGCCAGTGATGATGAGCATTTTTTCATGTGTTTTTTGGCTGCATAAATGTCTTCTTTTGAGAAGTGTCTGTTCATGTCCTTCGCCCACTTTTTGATGGGGTTGTTTGTTTTTTTCTTGTAAATTTGTTTGAGTTCATTGTAGATTCTGGATATTAGCCCTTTGTCAGATGAGTAGGTTGCGAAAATTTTCTCCCATTTTGTAGGTTGCCTGTTCACTCTGATGGTAGTTTCTTTTGCTGTGCAGAAGCTCTTTAGTTTAATTAGATCCCATTTGTCAATTTTGGCTTTTGTTGCCATTGCTTTTGGTGTTTTGGACATGAAGTCCTTGCCCACGCCTATGTCCTGAATGGTAATGCCTAGGTTTTCTTCTAGGGTTTTTATGGTTTTAGGTCTAATGTTTAAATCTTTAATCCATCTTGAATTGATTTTTGTATAAGGTGTAAGGAAGGGATCCAGTTTCAGCTTTCTACATATGGCTAGCCAGTTTTCCCAGCACCATTTATTAAATGGGGAACCCTTTCCCCATTTCTTGTTTTTCTCAGGTTTGTCAAAGATCAGATAGTTGTAGGTAAGTGGCGTTATTTCTGAGGGCTCTGTTCTGTTCCATTGATCTATATCTCTGTTTTGGTACCAGTACCATGCTGTTTTGGTTACTGTAGCCTTGTAGTATAGTTTGAAGTCAGGTAGCGTGATGCCTCCAGCTTTGTTCTTTTGGCTTAGGATTGACTTGGCGATGCGGGCTCTTTTTTGGTTCCATATGAACTTTAAAGTAGTTTTTTCCAATTCTGTGAAGAAAGTCATTGGTAGCTTGATGGGGATGGCATTGAATCTGCAAATTATCTTGGGCAGTATGGCCATTTTCACGATATTGATTCTTCCTACCCATGAGCATGGAATGTTCTTCCATTTGTTTGTATCCTCTTTTATTTCCTTGAGCAGTGGTTTGTAGTTCTCCTTGAAGAGGTCCTTCACATCCCTTGTAAGTTGGATTCCTAGGTATTTTATTCTCTTTGAAGCAATTGTGAATGGGAGTTCACTCATGATTTGGCTCTCTGTTTGTCTGTTGTTGGTGTATAGGAATGCTTGTGATTTTTGTACATTGATTTTGTATCCTGAGACTTTGCTGAAGTTGCTTATCAGCTTAAGGAGATTTTGGGCTGAGACGATGGGGTTTTCTAGATAAACAATCATGTCGTCTGCAAACAGGGACAATTTGACTTCCTCTTTTCCTAATTGAATACCCTTTATTTCCTTCTCCTGCCTGATTGCCCTGGCCAGAACTTCCAACACTATGTTGAATAGGAGTGGTGAGAGAGGGCATCCCTGTCTTGTGCCAGTTTTCAAAGGGAATGCTTCCAGTTTTTGCCCATTCAGTATGATATTGGCTGTGGGTTTGTCATAGATAGCTCTTATTATTTTGAAATACGTCCCATCAATACCTAATTTATTGAGAGTTTTTAGCATGAAGGGTTGTTGAATTTTGTCAAAGGCTTTTTCTGCATCTATTGAGATAATCATGTGGTTTTTGTCTTTGGCTCTGTTTATATGCTGGATTACGTTTATTGATTTGCATGTGTTGAACCGGCCTTGCATCCCAGGGATGAAGCCCACTTGATCATGGTGGATAAGCTTTTTGATGTGCTGCTGGATTCGGTTTGCCAGTATTTTATTGATGATTTTTGCATCAATGTTCATCAAGGATATTGGTCTAAAATTCTCTTTTTTGGTTGTGTCTCTGCCCGGCTTTGGTATCAGAATGATGCTGGCCTCATAAAATGAGTTAGGGAGGATTCCCTCTTTTTCTATTGATTGGAATAGTTTCAGAAGGAATGGTGCCAGTTCCTCCTTGTACCTCTGGTAGAATTCGGCTGTGAATCCATCTGGTCCTGGACTCTTTTTGGTTCGTAAACTATTGATTTTTGCCACAATTTCAGCTCCTGTTATTGGTCTATTCAGAGATTCAACTTCTTCCTGGTTTAGTCTTGGGAGAGTGTATGTGTCGAGGAATGTATCCATTTCTTCTAGATTTTCTAGTTTATTTGCATAGAGGTGTTTGTAGTATTCTCTGATGGTAGTTTGTATTTCTGTGGGATCGGTGGTGATATCCCCTTTATCATTTTTTATTGTGTCTATTTGATTCTTCTCTCTTTTTTTCTTTATTAGTCTTGCTAGCGGTCTATCAATTTTGTTGATCCTCTCAAAAAACCAGCTCCTGGATTCATTAATTTTTTGAAGGGTTTTTTGTGTCTCTATTTCCTTCAGTTCTGCTCTGATTTTAGTTATTTCTTGCCTTCTGCTAGCTTTTGAATGTGTTTGCTCTTGCTGTTCTAGTCCTTTTAATTGTGATGTTAGGGTGTCAATTTTGGATCTTTCCTGCTTTCTCTTGTGGGCATTTAGTGCTATAAATTTCCCTCTACACACTGCTTTGAATGCGTCCCAGAGATTCTGGTATGTTGTGTCTTTGTTCTCGTTGGTTTCAAAGAACATCTTTATTTCTGCCTTCATTTCGTTATGTACCCAGTAGTCATTCAGGAGCAGGTTGTTCAGTTTCCATGTAGTTGAGCGGCTTTGAGTGAGATTCTTAATCCTGAGTTCTAGTTTGATTGCACTGTGGTCTGAGAGATAGTTTGTTATAATTTCTGTTCTTTTACATTTGCTGAGGAGAGCTTTACTTCCAAGTTTGTGGTCAATTTTGGAATAGGTGTGGTGTGGTGCTGAAAAAAATACATATTCTGTTGATTTGGGGTGGAGAGTTCTGTAGATGTCTATCAGGTCCGCTTGGTGCAGAGCTGAGTTCAATTCCTGGGTATCCTTGTTGACTTTGTCTCGTTGATCTGTCTAATGTTGACAGTGGGGTGTTAAAGTCTCCCATTATTAATGTGTGGGAGTCTAAGTCTCTTTTTAGGTCACTCAGGACTTGCTTTATGAATCTGGGTGCTCCTGTATTGGGTGCATATACATTTAGGATAGTTAGCTCCTCTTGTTGAATTGATCCCTTTACCATTATGTAATGGCCTTCTTTGTCTCTTTTGATCTTTGTTGGTTTAAAGTCTGTTTTATCAGAGACTAGGATTGCAACCCCTGCCTTTTTTTGTTTTCCATTTGCTTGGTAGAGCTTCCTCCATCCTTTTATTTTGAGCCTATGTGTGTCTCTGCACGTGAGATGGGTTTCCTGAATACAGCACACTGATGGGTCTTGACTCTTTATCCAACTTGCCAGTCTGTGTCTTTTAATTGGAGCATTTAGTCCATTTACATTTAAAGTTAATATTGTTATGTGTGAATTTGATCCTGTCATTATGATGTTAGCTGGTGATTTTGCTCGTCAGTTGATGCAGTTTCTTCCTAGTCTCGATGGTCTTTACATTTTGGCATGATTTTGCAGCGGCTGGTACCGGTTGTTCCTTTCCATGTTTAGCGCTTCCTTCAGGAGCTCTTTTAGGGCAGGCCTGGTGGTGACAAAATCTCTCAGCATTTGCTTGTCTGTAAAGTATTTTATTTCTCCTTCACTTATGAAGCTTAGTTTGGCTGGATATGAAATTCTGGGTTGAAAATTCTTTTCTTTAAGAATGTTGAATATTGGCCCCCACTCTCTTCTGGCTTGTAGGGTTCCTGCCGAGAGATCCGCTGTTAGTCTGATGGGCTTCCCTTTGAGGGTAACCCGACCTTTCTCTCTGGCTGCCCTTAACATTTTTTCCTTCATTTCAACTTTGGTGAATCTGGCAATTATGTGTCTTGGAGTTGCTCTTCTCAAGGAGTATCTTTGTGGCATTCTCTGTATTTCCTGAATCTGAACGTTGGCCTGCCTTGCTAGATTGGGGAAGTTCTCCTGGATAATATCCTGCAGAGTGTTTTCCAACTTGGTTCCATTCTCCCTGTCACTTTCAGGTACACCAATCAGACGTAGATTTGGTGTTTTCACATAGTCCCATATTTCTTGGAGGCTTTGCTCATTTCTTTTTATTCTTTTTTCTCTAAACTTCCCTTCTCGCTTCATTTCATTCATTTCATCTTCCATTGCTGATACCCTTTCTTCCAGTTGATCGCATCAGCTCCTGAGGCTTCTGCATTCTTCACGTAGTTCTCGAGCCTTGGTTTTCAGCTCCATCAGCTCCTTTAAGCACTTCTCTGTATTGGTTATTCTAGTTATACATTCGTCTAAATTTTTTTCAAAGTTTTCAACTTCTTTGCCTTTGGTTTGAATATCCTCCTGTAGCTCAGAGTAATTTTATCGTCTGAAGCCTTCTTCTCTCAGCTCGTCAAAATCATTCTCCATCCAGCTTTGTTCCGTTGCTGGTGAGGAACTGCGTTCCTTTGGAGGAGGAGAGGTGCTCTGCGTTTTAGAGTTTCCAGTTTTTCTGTTCTGTTTTTTCCACATCTTTGTGGTTTTATCTACTTTTGGTCTTTGATGATGGTGATGTACAGATGGGTTTTCGGTGTGGATGTCCTTTCTGTTTGTTAGTTTTCCTTCTAACAGACAGGACCCTCAGCTGCAGGTCTGTTGGAATACCCTGCCGTGTGAGGTGTCAGTGTGCCCCTGCTGGGGGGTGCCTCCCAGTTAGGCTGCTCGGGGGTCAGGGGTCAGGGACCCACTTGAGGAGGCAGTCTGCCCGTTCTCAGATCTCCAGCTGCGTGCTGGAAGAACCACTGCTCTCTTCAAAGCTGTCAGACAGGGACATTTAAGTCTGCAGAGGTTACTGCTGTCTTTTTGTTTGTCTGTGCCCTGCCCCCAGAGGTGGAGCCTACAGAGGCAGGCAGGCCTCCTTGAGCTGTGGTGGGCTCCACCCAGTTCGAGCTTCCCGGCTGCTTTGTTTACCTGGGCAATGGCGGGCGCCCCTCCCCCAGCCTGGCTGCCGCCTTGCAGTTTGATCTCAGACTGCTGTGCTAGCAATCAGCGAGGTTCCGTGGGCGTAGGACCCTCCGAGCCAGGTGTGGGATATAGTCTCGTGGTGCGCCATTTTTTAAACTGGTCCGAAAAGCGCAATATTCGGGTGGGAGTGACCCGATTCTCCAGGTGCGTCCGTCACCCCTTTCTTCGACTCGGAAAGGGAACTCCCTGACCCCTTGCGCTTCCCAGGTGAGGCAATGCCTCGCCCTGCCTCGGCTCGCGCAGGGTGCGCGCACCCACTGGCCTGCGCCCACTGTCTGGCACTCCCTAGTGAGATGAACCCGGTACCTCAGATGGAAATGCAGAAATCACCCGTCTTCTGCGTCGCTCACGCGGGGAACTGTAGACCGGAGCTGTTCCTATTCGGCCATCTTGGCTCCTCCCGATTTCCCAACTATTGAATGATGGAGTCAGGATGAAGACCTAGACTTTCTGATTCTGAGGTTCATGCTTTTTCTGTTGTCACGTATTTCCTCTACTGTTATGTGCCTAGGCATGTTAGCCTCTGCAGAGAGCATAGCAAAGATTCCATCCCTAAGGAACATGATGAACTTAGAGATCAAGACTCCTAAGCCTGAAAGTAGAAGAGCTCATAACCCTAACCTCTAAGCAGGACTGGCTACGTAATTTGTGGGATGCTGTGTAAATGAAAATGCAGAGCCTCTTGTTTAAGCATTTCAAGAAGGTAGCAGCAGAGAATGAAACCCAGCAGTCCTCTGAGTGCGGGGGCCCTCCTGAGCACAAAGCCCTATACAACTGCACTTGTGTGCCCATGAAGCCAGCCTACCTCTGACAGTAACTTAGAAGCAGATGACTTTGTTTCTTTTTCAGACCCTTTCTGGGGTACCTGTCAGAGAGCAGAAGTTCCAGGTCATATGGATTGTCTTCTATTAAGTCTTTTATTACCTCAGTTCTCATTCAGAGAGCTAAGGCATATGATGGCCCAGTGTTTCTTATTATACCTGTTAAGTCCAGTTCTTATGAATGAAAATTTAGGCACAGAATCATAATATCATTAATAGCTAATATTTACTGAGCATCTACTATCAGAGGCGTAGTACAAAAATGTTTAAATACTTTAAACTGATTGCAAAAGTGGCTTCAAAAAGTGGCTTCAATTCTGTATCCTTCCCTATGCCTTGTGTTGTGACTTTGCAGCTTTTCCCATCAAGAAGTAGCATCTTCACCTTTTGAATCTGGATGATTCAGTGAATTGTTTTGGTTAATAGAATGCATCAGAAGAGATAGTGTGCTAGTTCAGGATCTTGGCCTTAAGATGCTTGCAGTCTTCAGCTGTCTCTCTTAGAACCCTGGGATTACCATGAAAACAAGCCTACTATGCTACCCTGCTAGAAATGAGTGCCTCTTAGAGGAGGGCTGAGTCATCCCAGTTGAGGCCATCCAGAGGGGCCAACATCCAGTTGATCTGCCAATTAACAATAGATGTATAAATGAACTTAGCTGAGGTCAGGCAGACCTAGTCCAGATCAGCAGAACCATTCCACTGATCAACTCACAGACAGGTAAAAAATGACAAGTAGTTGTTGCTTTAAGCCTCTATCTTTGGGTAGTGGTTGGTTGGTTATGTATGATTATGATGCTAATAGATAACAGATATTCAAGGATTATTATTTCCATTCTCTTGATGAGGAAACAATATGCGAGGTTAAGTCCATACCTATGATCAGTAGCTGGTAAATGAACCCAGAAAGTTTAACTCCAGCGACCAAATTCTTAACTGTTATTTTGTGGGGTCCCATTATAACACTCATGGCTCTGTCAAGCCCTCAGCTAATCCAAAAGCCATTTGAGTAGAGGAAGCAGTGCTTTTGCTGATAGAGGCAGGCCCAAAGAATACAGCTGAAACACTAGGAATCTCTGCTGATAAAATACCATGTGTGTTATTAACCAAAACATACAAAATAAACAAAATAAAATGCTGATATTTATCAAGGGAGAAATGCATATATGCAGAATAAGAGAGACAATGGCTTTGAAGTCAAGGTCACAAGCTAAATGCTAGCAGAAATTTTGGCTGTATCTCATTAACACTAAATTATGACTGAGTTCTGTAAGAGGTCCATGTGACCGTCCCATTAATGCAAATCGCATTTCTTATGTCTGTTTTTGCAAATGAAAACAAGATACAGTTATGTTAGTAGAATTTGCTCATTAAACTAAAATCCATCACCAAGTATCTCTCCACCTCCACTTCTGCCCCCCACCACCATCCTTGATCAAAAGTAATTGCTCCCTAGAGTATCAAGTGGGCCTTTTAGTAAAATAGGCTTGCACTATTTAATCATATTGGGGGTACCAAACTACATGAGTTCTTACAGATATTGAAGGTTGGGAAGGTTCTGGAAGGCCTCAGGGTTGATGTAGAGCAGGTTGTTGGCCTTTTCAATTCTACTGTAAAAGAAGAAAAAACATGCTAGTGATCTTGATGGTAAGGAATGCTGTAGTATTTTTCATATTTTACAGAGTACATAATAAATCATTCATCCCATCCACTCATCCACCCATCTCTTCATCCATCCATCCATCCATCCATCCATCCATCCATCATTTCAATAAATATTGAGGGAGCATGCAGTGCCTTTTATCACACTAAGCTGTGCAAACTAAATATTAACCCTGTCTCCCTGCTGTTTCATTCTCATTACCTGGGCCCTGTCCACTGGAGGCAAACAGAGCATTGGCTGGGTGAGTTCTCGTCACCCTGAGCAGAGCTGCATCTTTAACCAGTAAGAGTCGCCCAGGATTGGAGGAGGCTAAGAAATTAGGAATGAGACTAATATGGCGAAATGAGTGTTTGTCTGGTCGGGAGGCAAGAGAAAAAGGAATGAAAGTAATGAAAAAGAGCAATGAAAAATGGAAAAGAGGTGAAAAGAAGATAAGGAAGGAAAAAGTGAGGGGCAAAAAGATATTGGAGGAAAAGAGAGTGAAATGGCAAAGAAAAAGAAAGTTGGGAGAAAAACAATCAATATCTTTTTGCTTTTAAGCATGAAATCCAAACATACAGTAGCTGGGAATGGCCATTGATTCCCTTTATGCAGTAGACTGAGGCTGCTCACTCAGAGCTCATGGAAAGGGGTGTCTTCTGCCCTATTTTGGCTTGTGCTGTGTCTTGATCAACAGTCTGGAAATGAGCATGTTCACATTTGGATTCCAACACAGAGAGCCTGCCCTTTCCTTGTCTTCCTGGATCAATGTGTATTTGTAGACATGCTCTCTGTTAATTACTTCCTCCCTGTTTCATTAGCTTTTATGTTGCTGTAACCTGTAGCTACCCAGATCTAAGTACCAGGCAATTAATCATTTTAAGTACAGTCAGTGCTACATGGAGGTGAGCACCTCTTTATGCAAGGAAGAGATGAAAGACCCAAACCACTACCTTCACTGTCCATTGAAATGTTTCAAGGGATGCCTGCTTGACCTTGCCCAGAGGGCTGGCTGCCCTTTGGTTCATTTCTCTGATAATGTCTGTGGATTCTTCCCAACTAGACCAAGTGGAAAGAGAAGAAAGGAAGAAGCGTGAAAATAATGGGGAGAGGGAGGGTGAACATCAGTTGCGGAGTGCAGAGGCAACGAGGAAAAATGAAGGCAGGAGGCAGAGTGGGTAGAAGGAAGTAAAAGGGAGAGGGGAGATTGCCAAATGAGCAGACTAAAGAAATTCACACACACGCGCATGCACACACACACACACACCTGTGTGTCTATGTGTGTGTGTGTGTGTATCTGTTCCCTACTGATATTTGGCAAATGATAAAAATAAATTCATCCTTGTTAAAAAGATACAAAAGAGTCAAAAGATTAATGTTCAAGTTCTTATTTGCGTGTGGATTTGGACAGATGACCTTAGATAAGCCTTACAACTTCTCTGTGCCTTTCCTTCTTCATCTGTAAAATTAGGAGGTAGTTCATTGGCTTTCTTAAATGTGTTCCATGGGGATTTTGTGAGATGGTAATCACCAATCTCTAAAGAAAACTTTCCAGTAACATTAGTTGACAAACACACAATATCCTTCTTGGAGATTCTAAATGCATATTAGCATATTATAGACTCTGAAAAGTTTTCCTATAAGAAGCAAACCTATCTAATTTTATTTACCTAATATTTCCTAATCTTATTTGACCATAAATCTTTTCCTTTTTAAAAATACCTTATAATTCCCTGAGTTTTTAGTGATACACAGAATATACTTTGAAAAATTGTTGACCAGTATCTAAAGTCTTTTCTGGCTTTGACATTCTATGATTCTATGAAATAATTTATAGTAATAATAAACTGGTATGAAACAGAAGTGGATCTGTGTGAGCAGCGCTATTATGTAAAACTGGAACATCAACAAGAGAAAGTAAATTTGGCTGGAGTAGTAGAGGAACCAAGGATCATTATAACATACACACTCTAGGCCAGTCAGTATGCTAGATTTAATTGACATTTATCTCCTTTATTCATCAGGGTAATCCTATGACATATGTAATTTTATTATTCCAGTTTTACAGATGAGATAACTGAGTCTCAGATAGTTATCTGTCTTGGCCAAGGTTTCATGGTGAATATATGGCATAGGCCAGTAGTCAGACCAGGACTAATCAACTTCAACTACAACATGTGGGACTTATTTTGGGCTTTGACTGGAATAACTCTGAATGGAAGGATGACACAGAGGTGCTTGCACATAGTCACTGGGCAAAGTTCTTGGGTCTATGATGCAAAAAATGATGACAGGCAGGCAACAGGATGAGACTAGGCTCTGAGCTGGTCCCTGGGTCACCAGATAGAGACACATTACAGTGCCTTTTAGGCTGATTTTGACATCTTATAATGACAATCTAGGGATCTGAGGCCATGGCACAATCAGGGCCTCCCAGGAATGTAGAAGAACTTTAAGGGTTTTTTCAAGAATGGCCATGAGCAAATCCCCCAAGCTTCTTGCTTACATTTCATGTAATTTGGGAAGGTTGGAGAACACATCTGCCTCTATCACCTCCAAGACATCATTCTGAGAGATCTCTCTGTGGAGAAAAAAATATATAAGTCAAGCCAGTTCAGTTACACTCCTTGAATATTTTTAGGGCTCAGCATAGAGCCTTGTGTCTGGGAGGATTCACAAGACACACAAAACTCCTTTCCTGCCATTAAAGAAGTCAGCTGTAGTAATAAGGCAAAACTAACATACTAGAGGCTAACACTTACAGAACAAGAGGAGAATAAGTCGAAGGCTGTGGCTCACCTTGGAGATTATCCAGCCTATAGTTGTAGAAAGTGAGGTCCAGGAAGGAAGAGATTTGCTTAAAGATATTTAGGGAATATACAGGATGAGAACAAAATTTAAGTTCCCTAGACCACGGGTCAGTAAACATTTTTTTTTTTTTACAGGGCTAGATAGTAAATACTTTTTTGCCCTTGCTGTGGTATTTGGTCTCTATCACAACTGCCCAATTGACATTGTAGCCCAAATGTAACCAAAGGTAACACATGAATGAATTAGCCTGTGTTCCAATAAAACTTTATTCATAAAAACAGGTGTCAGGCTGGATTTGACCCATTGGCTGTACTTCAGTGACACTGTCCTAGATCGTGGAGTTGTTTTCTCTCTGCTAATCTGGCTTTGAGAGATGAGAACTTCAATCCAGTCTCTTTTAAAATACACATATGTTTGTTGGCCCCATTAATGTCTAACGTAGGAACAGAAAGCCAAACACCGCATATTCTCACTTATAAGCGGGAGCTAAACAATGAGAACACATGAACACAGGGAGGGGAACAACATACACTGGGGCCTGTCAGGGGGTAGGATTGAGGGAGGGAGAGCATTAGGAAAAATAGCTAATGCATGCTGGGCTTAATACCTAGGTGATGGGTTGATAGGTGCAGCAAACCACCGTGACACACATTTACCTATGTAACAAACCTGCACATCCTGCACATGTACCCTGGAACTTAAAAATTAAGAAAAATAATAAAATAAAACATATATTTAAATCCCTTTCCACTCCATGCCATTACCTAGGTGGAGGTTGTTGCAAGGCCATTGCCATTAATGATGTCTTGGCCTAGAATACACAGAAAAGATTCCTCAGGTCTCAGCGTTTTTTTCTCCCAGAGTAATTTGAGGGCAGAAGAGAATGAAGTCCACTAGGCAGAAGCCCAGAGGTTGTGAGGAGAGAGGGCAGCTTAATCAGTTAATATTTATAAAGTGTCTCACAGATGAAATGTGCTATTATTAGGCCTCCTGAGGAAGACTCTTATGCAGTTTTAATGCGGCAGCTGAGTGTCTCAGGAAATCTCACAGGCAGCATGCATTCAAACTGGCTGGGGTAGAAGTGCTGTCTGCTGGCCTAGGATTTAGCGGAAGAGTTCTAGAAAGGCTCTTGATCAAGAGAAAGGCCTGGAGGGGAGGGAAGAAAGAAGGCCCCTGGGGGAGGGGAAGTGTGACTGTGAGCAGCAGCAGTCTGCTGGTGCATCTGTGACTGGTGCATCTGTGACCAGGGGGCTGGTGACACCTGTGGCTTGTTAACCCAGTGGTGGCAGGGCCATTTCTCAGAAGCCCCCATGAATGAGGAGACATTATGTGAGAAGAGCTCCTCTTATTCCATAATAACATCTTTCATGATTTATTTGGTAAATTAAAGTCCTCACCATTTGCACAGTTGAACATAAATAAGGGTGGGGTATGTGTTTTTCTCTCTTTCTCTCTCTCTCTCTCTATATATATATATTATAGAGGGAGAGAGAGAGAGAGAAAGAGAGAGAGAGAATGAACATCATGGTGGCTATTGGCCATTTATTATTTCATTCTTTATCCTGTAAGTACAGGGAGTTCTGAGAGGTACAGAATTGAGAAGGAGGGGGAAAGGGATGGAAGAAGAAAGCCTTCATTTGAACGCAGTAGAGTGAAAGAATGGCACAGGTAGAGAATAAGGCATGCAGGAAAAGGCTAGCTAACAGGAAGGGCTCAAATGCAAATAAGGCCATCTCCTCTAAAAGCTATTTCCAGGTTCACTAGCAGTTAGCAGTACATTTGGTCACCACTCGTAGAGACATATGTCCTTGCCGAAATTCACATATTGAGAATTCCCTTATCTGGATTTGTTTTTCCAAAAGAACTAGAAATTATTAGAACAAACAAAGTAAAGAAACACTTCTAAATTAGTGATTTCAGAAAGTAGTCCGTATTTGACGGTCTCAACTTCAAAGACAGTACCAGGTGTTAGGGTTGGGTAGGGGGATGCCTTTGGCCAGACGAGGGTTGGGGGCAGGTGAACAGGGTACAGTCATGGAAAAGTCCTTCACTGAGAAATTTAGACATCTTATTCCAATCTAACCCAATTCTGTCTCTAGTTATTACTATTATAATTTATTGGGTGTTTACCGTTTATCAGCCACTTTACCTACATACTCTGTAATCCTTTTGACATGCTTGTGAGGTTGGTATTTTGGTCTCCACATTAATAAATGGTCCCACCTGTATGAGGGACAAACTGTGGCTGACAGAAGGGCTCACACACTTTCTTCTACCCTCCCTGCCTCCCGTGCCATATTGAGCACCCCTCTGGGCCTTGGATTCTTTGTTGCAAAATAAGGGGATACGATGAGATCATTTGTCAAGTCTTTTCCAGAACAGTGCAAGGTGCCTTCATCCTCAAGCACAGAAGCTCTGCAGAAGACAGTTTTCAGAGATGAGTCTCTCCTTTCCTCATCTTCTAGGACAGCGCTTCTCAAATGCTAACACACATGAGAACCACCTGGAGATCTTTTTAGAATGCAGATTCTCATTGGGAAGGTCTTGACTGGGGCCTGAGGTCCTGCATTTCTAATAGCCCAGGTGCTGGTCATACTTTGTACTGCAAGGTTCTTTAGGGAAATAGTAATAATATGCTACCAGACTTTTTGACCCAATGTACATATTCATAGGTGGATATGCAGAGTGTGATAGAGGAGCTCCAGGAGAATGAAGTAGTTGGTTTAGAAAAATCTGCATTCCCTCTGAAAAGCCCTCCTTTACTCTACCAGCACTGAAGTTTTCCTATTGTCTAGCTTCTCACAAGATCTTTTTCATTTCTCAATTAAAGCAATCACCACCATGTTTTGTCATTGCTTTTTTTTGGTCATTGTCTAATTCATCTGTTTTTGTATCTCTAGCATCTAGTGATAATTTGATATGTAGTTAGTGCCCAATAAATGATTACTGGATGAATGAATGGATCAAAGGGTAGACTAAGGAAAAGAAATCTTCAGGCCTATGAATATCATCACTAAACTGAAGGAGATGAAGTTTGTGGCATTCTTTCACCCCCTTTTCTGCAGGCAACATGTCTAAGTCCAGCAGGTGACAGCCCAGCCTAGCTTGTCTATGACTTAGGATTTTGTTCCAGGGAATTTTACTAATACAGAGTATAACATGCAAGTGACACACAAAAATATTTGGTCTGCTGACCGGATAGTATCTGGATACCTTTATCCGTGCCTCTCTGGGTCACAGCTCTCTGCCTAGGCCTTCTCTGGCTATCAGTTGAGGTCCTTGAATTGACAAAACACCCATAGAAAATAAAACAGGAGAGAGGACGGGTGACTATAAGGGTTCACTGAGTGTCTGACTGGGGATTAGGGAAGATGACTTTTAAGGCCCCTTCTGTACATGAGATTCCATGTTTGTATGAAGGATAGGGACATGTGCTTCCATGAGGTACTGGGGGTTATCAAGGCATTCTCTCTGGTGTGGGTTTCAGAGCCATTATGAAATTCCTTTCCTTCAAATATACAAGTACATTTGATGGAGGGTTGGGGTAGGGTGTTTTCCAATATTGGGAACTTTAGGGAGTGAATAAGCATACAGAATTTGGTCTGTTCCAGCATGAAGTTTCAACCTCTTACAGAGTCATATTAATTTGTTCACCATTATAACTGATACTCATTTGACAAGTGCCGAACTGTTTTATTCTGAGTAGAGTTGTTACTGATTTATTGGATACAAAGAACTGAAGAGCTGTGACCAGTAGTTAAAGGCCTCACTAGGATTTCGATGACATGAATTGGAGAACAGAATGGCACATGTATACCTATGTAATAAACTTGCACGTTCTGCACATCATGTATCCCAGAATTTAAAGTAAAATTAAAAAAAAAAAAATAAGGGCCAGGTACAGTGGCTTATGCCTGTAATCCCAGTACTTTGGGAGGCTGAGATGGGTGGATCACCTGAGGTCAGGAGTTTGAGACCAGCCTGAGCAACATGGTGAAGCCTGACCTCTACTAAAAATACAAAATTAGTCATGCGTGGTGGTGCATGCCTGTGCTCCCAGCTACTCAGGAGGTTGAGGCAGGAGAATCACTTGAACCTGGGAGGAGTTTGCAGTGAGCCGAGACTGTGCCTAAACTCCAGATTTTGGTGAGTAAATAATATATCCCTGAAATGAATAAAATAAACAATAAAAATAATAAGAAATCAAAAACTCACAGAAACTTCTTTTTCACTTTCTTTCTGATAGAGGAGATACAGTCCCCCTCTGGGTCTTTCCCATCTTTTCCCTCCTCCCCTGCCTTTCTCTTCACAGAGCATTTTTCTCCAACATATCCAAAATATTTCTCCCTAACTCAGTAAATTAAGAGACTCAACTGCATTAAAATATTTGTAATAGTCACTGAATCAAATTTTTCTTTTGTTTTTAATAAGCTCAAACTAAATTCAGTTGACTGTTTTCCTTCCCTGAGTCCCCAGTGGTTGAGGATTTCCATAGATCCTCTATTACTGCCCCTTGCATATTGCATTGGGTTTGCATTCTGCTTTGTTTCCCTCACTAGGCTAAGAACTGCTGGAGGACAGTGACATTGCCCTTTATCTTAATATTCCTGCTCCCAGTCAAATGTTTGCTGAATGAATGAATTATCTTTGAAAGATTATAAAAGATTTTCCACCTTTGCTTTTGTGCAATAAAACCGTGTTCCTGAAAACTTGCAGTAAACAGAGTATTTGCAAATCAAATTGTGTATTCGCACAGGAAGGAAGCTTCTTAGCAGAAAACTTGGAGTGAATCTTTAAGCGAGTGGAGAACTAATTCAACAAATGTTCAACGAATTTTGATTAAGGAGCTTCTGTGTTTCAGGCACTGGGATCAGTGCTGGGAATCTAAAGATGAATAAAATGGATCCTTGGTTCATCAATCATCTCCAACTCAGTGAGAGTAGTATTCTAGGCTTTCCTTAACTGGTGCTATCTGTATTTGATGGGGCACATTTTAGTTACTAGAAAAAATAAACTTTTGGTATATTGCTTTTCAATACAAAAAGATAGAGTATGTGCATATAGTAATTCTTATTATATATGTAACATATGTTGTATACCTTGTGATATTGAAGTGTAATATGCATATAATATAATTATAATATGTGTAATATATATATGTCATGTATAAGAAGGCAGGTGAAAATTCCCATGAAAATATGTTCCAGAAAATTTCATAAAGCTCTTTTTGTGGAGTTTGGGACTAAATTCATCTGCAGCTGGGAGACCTTGTGACAGTCAACCACTGTGCTGAGGGAAAACTCTACTGGCAAAGGTCCTAGAGAAATTCAGGTTATTCCCTTAACCTCACCTATAGAATCATTTAAATACTTAAACCAGGCTATGTTATTATTCCAAACCCCAGCCCCTTTCTAAATCCTATAGTGAGATTGGCTATCTGGTCTGCTGGCCGCATAAAGGAGATGAGGTAGAGCATGTATGTGCCTCAACATGGATTGTCTCCACCACTGAAATCATAACCTAAAAAGCATGCTTTTCCCTTTAGGAGAGGGTCAATTCAAGGTGGGACATGTCAGGGTGTGGTGAGGATGTTGCCAAAAGTCTCCTGTTACCTCCTCAGATGACAGCCAGTGGTGCTATCCTTTCCTGACATGCCTGAGAAGGTCTTGTCTTCCCAGATCTGCTTCCTTCTCATGGGCAAGATAAGTCTTTGCTAGAGTCATCCTACAGATATCCCCAAAATGAGACAGAGATAAAAGTACCTTCAGTGGCTCAGCCTAATTCAGAAATTTGCATTAAATGCACTTGGTTTCAAATACATCCACAACAAACTATTGTGTTCATTTTTAGGTTTACCTTAATTTAAACCTTAAGTAATCTAAAATTTGACATAATATATTTCCCTTGTTTCCCTCAGTAGATGAGGAAAGGGACTAAAAATCACAGTCATAATAGCTAACGTTTATTGAGCACTTACGTGTCAGGCAACTTTTCTCTGCTTCACATTTATTAAGTTGCTTAATCCTCACAACAACCTTGTCAGCTAAGTGCCATCCTTAGCCCCTTTTACAGAAGAGGGTGGCACACAGAAGTTCAGTAATTTCCCCAACAGCACACATAAGTCAAAGTTCCAAGCAGCAACTCATATAATAAGCACCTTTTAGTACATTTTCTGTGCAAGTATAAAGCATATAATATGGTAAATATTACTGTCCTTATCTTGCAAACATCGGCAGGTTAGTCATACGCATGAAAAGTTGCGAGTGCAGAGTCAACAGAGGTGGAGGACAGTGTGGGAAGGATGCCCGGTGCCCAACACAGCCGAGTAAACAGTGGGGCTTCAATACATTTTATTATTTTTCCCTGTACACCATATTTACCCCAACACACTCTCTAAATGTCACCATTTCTTAATTCCTGTCTTGGTGTCCCTCAAGCTCTTCCTATTGACCCCCTGAGGTCACCTCATTCCCTCAGTTAGGACCTCTCTGCTGATGAATCTGCTGATGAGGCAAATGAGGTGCCCTCTGAGACCAGCATCCCTTGTCTGTAACAACCTGAGGGATACATGTTTTGTGAACCCATCACAGACAATCAGTCTAGAGCAGCTAGATTCTTTTCCTCTCCAAACTCTCTTCCCCTCCCTAGTCACGACCCCTGCCAACGGCTCTGTCTGACATCCCTACTGGCCCACTGGACTAACCTAAGTTTTTAATTCTGCGGCCATCTCCAACTTCTCTCCACCATTTTTGTCCAAACAGATCTTAAATTCTCTCAATTGCTCTCTTCTGTATTTCTTGCAAACCTCCCTTTATTTCCCACCATCATTGTCAGCTTTGCAATTTCCACCACCAATAGTTCTTAACAGCCGTATGGTGACTCCGGAGTGGTTTGATGTTGGTCATAGGTCATCTGTTTTCAAATGAATAAAGTGTACCAATTATGTACTTAATATTTGGGAGAGATTTAAGTTTATGTATATAATATGCAAGACTAAGAATGAAGGGATGAGTAGAGAAAATAGTGAAGTGGAAGCTGGTAGCCTATGAGTCTATCCCTTCCTGGACACAGGGGTGCAGCTAGTCTTTGTGCTTGGGAGCCATGCATAGGATAATTATTTGGGAAAGCAAATGGAATTGAAAGAAGATGAGAAAATGTGAAGGAAGGGCCTGGCGCAGTGGCTCACGCCTATAATCCCAGCACTTTGGGAGGCCGAGGTGGGCCGATCACTTGACGTCAGGAGTTTCAGACCAACCTGGCCAACATGGCAAAACCCCATCTCTACTAAAAATACAAAAACTAGCCAGGTTTGGTGGCACACGCCTATAGTCTGAGCTGCTCGAGAGGCTGAGGCATGAGAATCACTTGAGCCCAGGAGGCAGAGGTTGCAGTGAGCTGAGATTGCGCCACTGCACTCCAGCCTGGATGACAGAGCGAGACTCTTTCTCCAAAAAAAAAAAAAAAAAAAAAAGTGAAGGAAGGACAAAGATTTTCTGGAGGTAGAGTCAGATTAGGGTTGGAAGCTAGAAAAGGTAGTCAATTTCTTTCTTAAGCAGGAATTTACTGAGTTCCTAGTGATGAAAGACAAGGAGTTTGGTAGGTAGTAAGGGAGTGGATATGCTGTGTAGAGGAGAAAGGAAAGGCATGTTGATCAGGTCGTTTGGGTTTCATGTGACCTGACACCTTTGGCAGAGGCAAGAAAAAGTGAGGTGCGAGGTTGGAGTAGCCTTTGACATACAAGGGACAGGGACAGTAAAGTGGCCATAGGCTTGAGACACTTGTAAGTTTGAGTTGTGTAACTCAAGGCTGCAGGAATAATGATGACAATGATAATAATTAACCTTTATTAGATGTTTGCTGTGTAGCAGGCACAGTGCTAAATGCTCTGCATGGGTAATCTCACTAATGGCTTTGTCTCATCAGGGCCCTGCTGACTCATATTTGTCTTGGTTGACACACATGCGTGAGTGGCAGCATGAACCTGGAAGCCAGCAGGTCTAGATTCAAATTCTAGCTTTATCATTGCCCAGTCGTGTGACCTTGGACAAGTCAATTAATATGCATGACATTTATTTTAATGGGAATAATTATACCCACCTGTTAGGGTTTTTGTGAGAATTATGAGGATAATATGTGGCATGGAATAGATTGCTAACTGTCCTCCAAAATCAGTTTCCCTCCTCTTATTCCTGGGAGCATAGCTGGACTACATTTCTTGGCCAATCTTACTGTTAGTTGTAGCATTGTGAGAAGAAAGCTCTTCCTGTGGAAGGTGAACAAAAGTGATGTGTGCTATTTCAGGCCTGGTCCTTCACCCACCATTGTGCTTCTCCATACACTGTCTCCTTTTTAGCTGTTGGTTGGAGGTGCCCAGAACAACCTTGAAGGCCACAGTTGAAGATGGCAAAGCTGCTTTTGCCCTGGGGTCTTAAATAAAATGCTGAGAAATACCAACCCAGATCACTCGATGAGAAAGAAAGAAACTTGTTCTGAAAGTCCCTGATATTTTGGAGTTTGTTGTCATCTGTCCTACTCTAATACCTAAGGTTAAGGGTCTACTACCCTGGGTGGTTGCTAGCACTTGTTCAGCAAATGCTTCTCACATCAGGGCAGGGTAAGAGTTTTATATCTACCATCTGGTGAAAAGTGGGTACATACAGTAGGTGTTAAGTACATTTTTATTGATGGATTAATTAGTATTGCTTGGCCAATTTGAAGAAAGGAAATAACCAAAAAGTCTTCCTCAAAACGAAATCTATATTTGACCTAATTTAACCGGAGACTACTCTTCTTCAGTGACACAGTATTTACTGCCTGTGATTGAGTTGCCTTCCCTCTTGTGAGCACACATGGTGGCTGCTGTTTATTGAATTATGGGCCCTTGGCTGTTTTATTCCCTTTTTCAACTGTTTCGTGAAAAAACAACAACAAAACTTGGCATGCTAGAAAGAACAACTGTTTAACAATGGGGACTACTAAATCCATTAGCACACACAGCCTGAGAGGGTGTTAAGGTTAAGAAATTTGAACCCCCAGCTCTCTAAGCTCTAGAAATGCAAAGCTGCATATGGAAAGGTCTCTTGAGTGGGCCAAAGGAAGCCCTTCATCACTTTGGCAAATCACTGGAGCTTTCTGAGATCCATTTTCCTCTGTAAGATGTGTGAAGGTCCTCTGTCCCTCAGTACATTTTATACTCAATCCTTTGTAGTTGGCTGGGCTGTTGAAGATCACATGAATAATGCATGTCATGCACTGGGATAAAAGCACATAGTGTTATGCAAAGGTCGTGCTGCTTACTATTATTTTTATTATTTCACTGGAGTCAGGAGGCCTAAGTTCTAGTCCTGACTCTGCCACTAATTAACCACTCTTCTTGAGTCAAATCAGTTACCTTCTCTGGGCCTTTGTTCCTCATCTATAAAACAACACTGTTGATCCAAATGATCTCCAGGGTCCCTGCTAGCCCTGGAATTCTGTGATTTTAATTATTTCTGTGATTCTGTTATTAAAAGGCAGCCAGCCTCATCCTTGGCAGTCCTCTATGACAGCCAGCTTTCATTTTTAAAAAGCTAGGGTGAGGTGGGGCTCCATGCCCCATCCTTCTTATGGCACTGCATCTTTGGGAGTGGCTCTGTGGCAGACCTATCAGGGAGTAGCAGCAGGGTAGCCAGCAAGGGCCATTTACCACTCGAAGCCCTGTACAAGTGTGAGAAAGGACCTCTGGCCTGAGCCATTATTCTCTTAAAGACAGCATATGTTTTATTGTCAGTTTAAAGAGGGCTCCATTGATACCCCCTACAAGCCAGTAAGCCAGTGTTGATTTCCTCCTTGACATATGTCTTGAGCCTCTTTGCTAAAGAAATAGCAAGTAAGTGTGTGTGTGTGTGTGTGTGTGTTATTGGAGGCTGTCCTGTCCACTGCTGGCACCACAGAGCACCCCAAAACCTTCCTTAATAATTCTCTCTGGGTTCGATTGTGCCTTTTTGATACCGTACCTGTAACAAATGGCTTCCCCAAATGGCTTTTCTCCTGCTTCCAGCCTCTGTTTTCACTCTGTAATTTATAATTACTCTATTTTTTATGCCCCTCCATTTTATACCTCATTAACTCTTATCTTGGCTTGAAAGAGCTTCCTTTATGAGCCACAGTGAAGGAGCAACAAGGAGCTCACATTTGGTTGCTTTTGTATTTGAGTCACATTGATGGTCTTATTTTACCCCTTGGAAGCCTTGAATGTAGCACCCTTACGAGTGTCCTGCATGCAAAGCTGTTATCCATCCTGCCCTTTGCAACGATTCAGAAATTTAGGGGTCTGTATTCTCTGACTCCATGTTTAACTGGTTTTATATCCATTTCTGAACAGTAGTTATCCCCCATTCTACCCCCAAATTATAGGCAAAAGCCCTACTCCTGCACCTCCTTTGTCTCCTATTGGTCCTGAGACTGTCCGTGTTTTTACAGTGAAGGGACCTGCAAGGTCAGGAAAAGGAAATGGTTTTTAAATGCTTCCTATTTTATGAGACTACCAATGCCTAGAGAAAAATGCCATCATTCTAGGGAGGAATAAGAAGACTGGATTATTTTTTAACATGAGTCTTTCATGTTAGTGATCCAGCCAGTTAGGCCACCCAAGATATTGGGGATCAACAACCTGGTTCAGTATATTTTCAGGCCTTTGCTGTACCTTTGGGACCCTTTGTTTAAATAAAAACTTAGAGAGTAGCAACACAAACAGTGGAATGGCTCCTATTGAGGTTGGAGGGTACTGGCTCTGTGCAGAGGGAGAAGAGAAACCAGATCTCATTCCTCATGTTAGCAGCTTCTGAAGGAGTCCTCTGTACCCCTATTGATGTGTATAATTTAATTGTGAAGCACGCATTTGTCCTTCACTAAAATAATTTCAGGTAATGGGGATCCTGTTAGAAAGACACCTTTTAGAAATTTTGTTTTGTTTTTCCAATGACCCTGAAATTAGAATTTCAGAGTAATCAGCAAAGGAAGAGATTTTATCAGCTATCTCCTAGATTTATTTTCCTACACATGCCCCCTTTCCCTTTTTTCAACACGTAAAGTAACAAAGGTATAAGAAGCTATAATTACATGGCTAATTAATAATGGAACAGATCTAGGTTAAGATGTTCTTGATATATGATGATAGGAGTGCATTTTCATTAATGCACTCTAGTTCCAGGGGTCTTCTTGCTGGAGCTGTAGAACCAATGGGTTAAAGCTATTACTTCCAGGGAAGGAGGTATCTAGGTTATGAGCCAGGCAGCAGAGGTAGCATTGTAGATCCATATAAGCACTTACTAGCTGGGTGAAGCTGGCAAAGTTATTTAGCCTCTCTGAGCCTCGGTTTTCTCATCTTTGAAATGGGGATAATGGTATTTACTTCTATAAAACTTTGTGAGAATTCTTTATGAAATAGTTACATGTTAAGTATCTGAAGCTTAGTAAGTAGTAAAGGAATGATATTTATAATTATTGTTATTATTTTCTACTAGAGTCTAGTCTAGTGACTATAAATCCCTTAGGGTCAAGGATTTTGTTATATGCATAGCTTGTATCTGTGCACCCAGCAGGTACTCCATAAATGTGTGTTGAATGAACAAGTGACATCCTCAGGGCTTGAAGTCCTTTGCCTTATATTGAGTCAAGTAAACATATACTTTACCCTCCCACCTGAGTGTTGGAGTGGGAAAGAAACCCCATTCCAATTTTAAGGCCCAACGTTTAAAGTTTTCTCCAAGGAAGCCTTCCCTAATCCTCCAGAATTAAGACATTTTCCTTTCTCTGAGTTTGTCTATCACATTGCTTTTGCCTTTATCAGACTATTTTATCATAGTCAGGCTGTCACACCAGCTGCACTTCTGTTTGTAGGCCCCTGAGTGCTGGAGCTGTGGCAACTGTCACATTCTCCATAATACCAGGCCACTCAAATCACACTTGGCAGGCTCTCAATTTTTATTTAGTTGGAGGGAGCAAGAATTAACAATACTGTAGTATTTTTGGTGCCAAATCTCAAATTCCTTTGCAGGCCTCTTCTTCATACATATTTGAAAGAGTATAGTTTCTGCCTTCAAGGAGCATCTAACTTAACAGAAATTGTACTCTCTTTGGAGTACATAGTGACAAGAGAGACTGACTTTCAATGTTTCCTGCTAATAGCCTGGAACATAGCAGGTGCCCAGTAAGTGATCACTGATGGGCGAAATAAATGAAAAGCACAAAAGCTGTTATTTTGTTTGCTAGTGAAGAATAATAACGCACAGAAAAGTTAGGTGATTTACCCAAGGCCACACTGTGAGTGAAAGATAGAAGGAGGAGCAGGATCTGGGTCTGCCATCTCCTGCGCTGATGTTCCTTCAAGCACGCAATGCAGCATACTGGTGTTATGGATCCTATCCCCAATTTTCAGCTGTGAATAGCCACCCCCTTCCTGCTTCCATGATACATTGTCTTTATTTATTTTTTCCTAAAAATATAAGTATTTGGAGAAAAAGAATACCTTCTGACCAAATGTGCCTTTGGTAGAAATTCTGGGACCAATTTATTACATCAAATCCTTACTTAGATTTCAGAATTCATTTGAATACATTAGTTTTACGATTTGCATATCTAATTATGTTTTCCTCTGTCACCAACCACAAGCAATTTTCCCCCTTTTAGGATCATTGTGTCTTTAAATGTAAGACAGAAGATACAGGAATTACCATAGCAACTTGCTTCCCAATTAGACTGCAATTGCTGACAATCAATATGATTAGACAAGGTCAGTGACTGAGTAAGCCCAAAGTACTTAAAGAGAGCTAGAGATGTGCAGGGACAATGAGGAAACGTGAAAACTATTGGAAATCTCTCCCCAGAGTTGAGTGTGATTTTTTTTCATTGCTTGCTGCTTGTGTAACCTAAAGATATGTCTTATAGTAGAAACAGTTTATAACCTGCCAAGAAGAACCTGAGAATGGATTCTAAAGGATGTTCAGTTATGGTTGGTTTTTCTTTCTTCTAGCACCTAAATGCTGTGCAGAAGTAAGGGGGAAAATCACCAATTTGAAAGTGAGAATAAGTAGTAGCTGAAAGGGGAGTTGATGAAGAGGCCAACGCAGGAGGGCTGTTTTCAGCTCAGATAAGGAAAGAGGGCATTTGAGAGGAAAACGGATGGTCTGCAACCAAGCTGCCCGCACTGGGGGCTGTGTGCAAGCTGGCGCCTGGCATACAGCATCATGGGAAGCATGGCGAGCCTTTCACCCTGCATCCCTGGGCCCCTTTGAGAGCCCTCCTCCCCTCTGTTCCCTATACTAGTCTCTGCTTTAAGAAAAAAAATCATTTACCCCCAAGTGCCAGTGTCTGAGGACTAAAGTCTCTTTGGAGGGTAGGGGATTACATTTTAATAGGGAGCAAAGCTTTAATAAGAGAATTGTCAGGAATACAGGGCACAAAGGAGCAGGGACTGGAGGTATTTTTAGAGCTTTAAGTCCTTTCTGGAGCCCCTTATATCACATCTGTCATATACTATGATTTTATAGCAGGATATAAATGGGCTTTAGGTCCTCAGCCACTGGAGGAAAAGATGAAGTGAGGTAATTGTTGTAGTGGCTGAATTGTAGACATCTCTCAGGCACAGTGCAACACCACAGAAAGTAAACACAAAGCTAGCTATCAGGGAGCATTTGTGTTGAGGAAACAAGACCTAGAGTCTGGAGGGCTCAAATGTTTAATATCTGTAGGAGAACTTACAGTGATTGACTTTCTGCCTGCCACTCCCTCCCTCTCCCCTTCCCCAGTTATTCTTAACCTGAGGACTGAGTAGGAGGAAGCCAGTTCTAACACAGGAGAGGATGAGAGCTAGAGCTCATGAAAGCTGGTGAGATGAGGCCTTGGATTTTCAGAGTATTGCCTGACCCCCCTTCCGAGGTCCCAAGGAGTTAAGAAAAGTCTGATCAGCAAAGACTGTGGTTAACTTCCCCAAATCTCCTCTATTAAGGAGTCACTGTGGCCCTGTGGATACCTTTAGAGCAAAGTGTTATATGCAGGTGTCAGTAGCTGGCATCTAGTTTTAGTTTTCCACTTGCTTATTAGTAGTGTGGTCTGGAAAAGACCCTTTAGTTCTCCAAATCTCAAGTGTAAAATGAGTTAAAAAACTGTCTCTTATCTACTTCATATGATCAACATAAAGATTAAATTATGTCTGTGAAAGCATTTGGTAAACTGTAAAGCATTTAACACATAAACACCTTTTTGGAATGATTAGAATGATTATTATCCCTGGTGTTATTACAGTTAATTTTCGTTGATGATACTGCGATTCCCTGCCCCATTCTGTATTCCCTTTTCTCCTTGCCATTATGCTTTTCTTCCAGACACCCATTTTTGAGATGAAACTCATAATCGACTTGATACATGGACTCCCAGAGCTATTAGTCTAGACCTAGCATTTCTCACCCCTGGAGAAATAGATGGAAGGGTTAGAAGGAGGGTGGCATTTAACACAGAAGATGGTATTTGAAGGTGGAATTTGGGCATTAGGGATAAGCCAGCAAAGGTGTTTTATTTTAACATTCTCTTTTGTGGCAACAAGCCCTCCTAGTGCCCCTCACGTAATGCTGCAGATGGGGCTGCTTCCTCTGCTTACACAGGTGGCTACCCAGTGTCACATTCGACGTGTTTCAATGTCTTTAAGCATCAAGTCTGGTCTTTATAGGCCTTATACTTTATATAAAGCATTGCTCTTTTAGAACTTGGGATGACTGTGTTAAACCATGTTCTTTATTGCTGCTGAAGGCAAATCACTGATAATTACAGGAGAGGGACAGGGACAGAAATGTTAACAATGTCCTAAACAGGTCCTTGTATGCAACTTGCTCCCATGAGCATGGTTTTCTTATGTGCTTTATTTGATTTCACATTGCCTTTCATTTTCGAAGGGTCTCTGCCAGTGACAGAAGAGACCAAGGACAACTGGCATTTTAGGTATGTATTAACATCATGCCCATCCAAGGGGCAAAGCCATGGAGTGTAATTCCTCAGTGGTATCCTCTTCTCTGCCTCCCACCAGGGAAGTGTTTTGGATCCAGAGGCCTCTGTGGCTATGCCTATCTTGGCTGTAACCACCCCTCCACTCCACTCCAGCTTCCCTAAGTGGCATTTAAGGCTCTTGATCCACCTTGACTCCTAATCCTCTATCAAAACATCAGCCTATGAGATCATCATATTATAGAATTACAGAACTACAGAATAACGCTTAGTGAGAGATGGGACCTAAGAGATTATTTATTTTGGCTCTCTCAGGAATCTAAGGCCTCAAGAAGGTGACTGGTCAAAACCACTCATGGGTGCTGGTGGTGTGTATGTTACTATTTACAGGCAACAGCTTTGCATTTAATAAAGGACTACAGTCCTTAAAGCATGAGGAAGATGAAAATTTCAAGCACTTTGAGAAGCCAGTAGGAGGAGAAATCTTTGAGCAAGTAGAGCTGTAGATAGGTATTTCTTAGATCATAAGATGCAGAACTTAGTAACTTTCATTTGAGGTCAACATCATTAGCAAGTTTAAGCATGTAGATTTCATTTGAAAAGTTCAGCAACACTTCTCTTACTCCCTTTCTTTCTTCTCAAACCCATGATCGATACATGGATAGGTAGATATAGATACTATATCTGTTAGATTCTAACAAAAAGAAAGGTAGATATATGTACCATGTATTTTAGATTCTCTATTATGATGGACATTAATCAACATCTGTAGCCATGATTATTTATACTTCAGGGACACTCCCATTGGAAACATGTATCCAAATTGTGATGAGAGGTACAGTGGCTGATTTTGTTCTCAAGGAAATTATTTTTCTTCCTCTTTTGGGGTCTGAAATTTATTACCACCAAAAAAAGGTTAGACTTGTTATCTTTGATCTGTGTTTCATCATATCCAGTTACCCTTTTTTATGTTCATTTATTTTATTTACTCTCCACTTAAACATTGTTATATATAAATACCTATATCCTTATTTATATGGATATAGTTTATATATAAATTAAAAAATCATGTTATATATTGTTATATCTTACCTATTTCTCTATATTTGCATCTGTATATCTATATCTATATATAAATACATAGGGCACAGTCAGGGCTGCAGCTTTGGACAAATTGGCCTTTGGTGTGTGTGTTCTCAGCATCTTGTTTCCATAATGTCTTCCCTCTTTCTAGCATTTCTTCTTTGTCTAGATGCTCAGTACCATCAGGCAGCCCCAGTTTGTCAAGGTAGAACATAATCTAAACTATGTCTTTTACTAATTTATTGGTTACCTCTCTCTGGCATTTTTGTATCTTTAAAGGAGAGGGTGATAAACTATCACAAAGACTAAAACAGTGATGTTGCGAGTTCTGGCTGACATGGAAGTCTGAGACAAAAGCCTCTCCAGATCCAGACACAGAAATGCTGAATAAAATATGTCAAACATTTAAAAATTTTTAGAAAATTTAGAAATTATAAAAGTAACTCCATCTTCAACATGATCAGAACGCTGAGCATGCGTTGAAGCAAAAAACCAAGGAAAAATTTTAATTAGCATAATGGCTGGGTCTTGGAGCTTCAAAACCCACTTGGGAACATGAGCCCAAGTTCCACAGTTCTTTGAGAAGAATTAGAGATGAACTACTTGCATAAAGCCTGGAGTAAGGAAAAGCTTCCCATTAGAGAAACTGGGGACTCTAAACCAGGGAAAACATCAAAGCAGTATCCTGAGGCCCTTGGTGGAAATAGTCACCTGCAAATATTTATAACATCAGGCCAATGACACATGATTATGTTGGGTGAGAATTCACAGCATCCACTAGGCACAGTGACCTCAAGAAACTAATTTAAATGTTATAACAGAACTGGAGAAAATTAAAATGCTTGATAGCAGCAAATGTTAGGATATTTTCATACCTACAGCATGTGATCCCCATTGAACACACTTCATCCTTCCTGCTTCTAACCCACTTCATGGGATGAGGGTAAATGTTAGAAACCATAAAAGGAAATACCATATTAGAGGGAATATTTGCATTTCAATAACTGAG